>NC_059079.1:40315481-40620481 GCF_020497125.1 Mauremys mutica | reverse complement strand
TGGTTGCCAATGCTGGTCCTTTCATGAACACTAAAATTAACTTTAAAAGTTGACAAATTATTTTATAGTTGGCAAGAAGAGTGAAACAATTGATTGAACCTAACTGAATAAGAAATCACAAAATACCTGAAATGAAGAATCATGTTTTTAGTTGCTTACTTCTCTCTCTCTCTCTCTCTCTCTCTCAAGTCTGTCTGTGATGGATGATGTGACAAAAGAAGCCTCACTAAATTCTAAGTAAATTAAGATTAGCAGAAGTGCCACTACATTTATCTTATTCAGTAATGGACCTATTGTTTCTCTTTGGCACCATCCCTTTGCTTTTCTTTGTGGCATTAGTCAGTGCAGGGGCTGAGATAAAAAGGCTAGGAGATTAATGGAGTGGGATGAAGGGGTGAAGGCCAAGTTTTCTGATAATGGTGCCGTTGTGTGTGTTTAGCAAATGTTTTACCATCAAAACCTGCCTTTTCCCAATGATAACATCGGTGAAACCACCCAAAGGTGAGCAGTGACATTTTTGCACCTCACACATTTTGTTCTGCCTGTTTCTGGCAAAAGATTACATTTTATAAATTTCACTTTGGATACTTTTTCATTTAATGTATTCATTGTTTGCCCAACAAATATACAAAAGATATTAATATAAATTACTTAAATAGGCAATTTTCTAAGCCTGTTGAAGTCAATGGGAGCTGCTGGTGCCCAGTATCTTTGAAAATCAGGCAATATGGTTTCTTCATTTTGCAAGGTGTTGCACAATTAAATAGCAAGTATTATAATAATATATATATGGAATACAATATATCAATATTCCATTTGCAGCTCAGCAAATTAGCCCCCCTCCCCAATCATGTAGGCATTGGTTAAACACTGGCTAAAAGGATGAAATGTGATACACCTTGAAGTCACCGATACCATATATTATAGGAGAACTCCATTATTTGGCTTCCCAGTGAAGACATATGTACTATGGTTTTGAGAACACAGTATTGACTCAGGTGGCATTGTAATTGCAAGTTCATTTAGTCACTCAGATACTTACACAGTATTCATTAGCTGCAATACTACATGAGCACCTCAAAACATAGGAATAATTATTTAACAAAATGCATGCTGCTAAAGTTGGTATAAATTAATTTTGGAAAAACATAGGATATTCATGAGTGTGTTTTCATTACTATTTGTGTGTCTTCGACAGTATCCTAATAAGTACTTTTGGAGAAATAATTGACTTGGCTATTCAATCTGAACATGTACGCGATGGTTATTAAACTCAGAGACATGTCCATGGAATTCAAATATTCAAAGCTCAATTAAAATTGAAATACAAAATCAGTCTTCTATTCATAATACAATTGTACACTGTTATGACAGTCTGATATAACCACCTTCATATCCGATGCTGACACTTAACAATTCAGCTTGTTGTTCTTGAACCATTCTCTCTCTTTTGGCTAGTTCCCAACTCAGCCAAAGATCGACTAGTACAGATTTAAATACCTGCAGTTGCAAGTAACCTTCTGTTAATTAAAAGGGTACTTTACTTACTGCTAACAATGATCTGGACACACTATGGACAACTGCAAACTTGGGAGTAAACAGCATGCTTGATGAGGTCAAGGTGTTTTCATGTCCCCATTTTCTATGAAATATGGATCTGTATGGCTATGAATATGTAGATATATACTTGGCATGGCTCAGCTGTGCCACCGCTGCTGCTACCCATGCTACTGTGGCTATGCTGCTAGTTATACTCCAGCTAGCTTGACAAGAGCTAGTGAGAATATATGTACATGAACCAGGGTATCGCACCCCTAGCTCATAGTGAAGACACAGTGTAAGTCACCAGTTCAAATCAATCCCACATTGGTAATAGCTAAATTTATTGCTGTCTAATGGGTATTCCGTAGTCTACAGTACATTAAATGAATTAATTGTCACAATTCATTTTCTAGTAGACTAGTACCTACTGACCAACACTCACACAATTACAGCTGGCCCTGAGCAGTATCCTTGTAGTACTCTCAATAGAAAGGCCAAAAGTAGCACAGGACTACATCCTTTGCCCCCTTCCAACTCTCCCTGCTGCATGAGTTGAGGCATATAAGGGGGACAGTTTCGGATTTTGGCCTTTAAGGTTGTCCATTTGGCAATATTCATGAGAATAAGTTCTTAGTCCTTTGTTCCTTTCTCTTCTTTAAACTGATCCAATTTATGAGCATGTAATTCTTTACAAACTAGTAAATAGTGCAAGGTTTGGGGAGGGCACTTTTCTCTTCAGTGGCACAGCTGCAGTCTGAATAAGCTCATCCGCTGGGAGGGAACCATGCTAGCCTTTCTGTGAAAGCAGCATCATCTATAAATTCCATCTAAGGAACAGTTATTTATAGGAACTGAACCACACACTACTTATAAACATCATCTCCAAACTCACTTCTTTAGCAGCCAAATTTTCTCACTCTCAGATAACTCCTGGGTTAGTTGCCTGGGAGTGAGTCCTGTTACAAGGTCAAGCAGATACTGTATATCAAGACATTCTATACTACCAATAGCCCACACAGTATACACCAGTTCCTAATTTAGGGTCACATTCTGGTCAGGCCTCAGTGAATACAAGGAGTGTAAGCTCCCTTTTCTTTTGCACCCCTAGCCAGAATCTACAAGAGAGTGTAATCCCTGTTCCTTCTCAATGCCCATATGCATGCTATTTGTCTGAAAAGAGTGTGCCCATAGTCCCATGCTCCTTCTCAGTCAGGTTCACAAGAGCAGGAGTATGCTACACCCTCTGCATTCTATGCAGTACTCCTCACAGTGCAGGCGGGATCCAGCCATAATGGGTTTTAAGCAGAAAGATGTGGCATCTTGCATATGAGAAGTTTAGCACGTACATAGGATTTATTGATTTGTCACAAATGTTACATTAGAGCTGACCCCAAGCTGCAAAATTCAAACATCATAATTCAATGGTGATCAGATTTGGGAGTTTGGTTCAATCCATTTGCAAAATGTGGGTCTGGAATTAAGTTTGGCATTTCTCAAACTTGGGGTTTTTGCTTAGACCCATTTCCAATGTATGTAAATATTAGCACAAATATTACTAATTATTAACTGGTCATTTTAAATATATCCACCATGCAAATTCACATATGTTAAGTAACAGAAGATGGGACTAGAAATGCCATATAATTGGTAAATGTGTCCTATATTATAATATATCATTACTAAACAAGTAGTGAGAGCTGAGATTGTGCCTTTTAACAACTGAGTCAAGATCAAGAATGGTTTCTGTAGACTGTTTTCATAGGCTGGGGGAGAGCATGAAATGAAAGAATGAAAGAGCATGGCATATCCAATTTCCTAGTAGACTTTCGGTGAGGTTAGATATACATTCAGTGGAAAATTTAGCTTATCAGGGTTTTTTTTTTTGTAATCTTTTCTAGGAACTATCCTAGATGCAAGCAGGGCCAGCTCCAGGCACCAGCTTAGCAAGCAGGTGCTTGGGGCGGCCACTCCGGAGAGGGGCAGCATGTTCAGCTATTCGACGGCAATTCAGCGGAGGGTCCCTCACTCCTGTTCGCGATCGCGGCTTTTTTTTTTGGCTGCTTGGGGTGGCAAAACCCCTGGAGCCGGCCCTAGATGCAAGACCCTTCATTTGATCTCAGTGAAATCACAAGCTCTTTGTTTTGTTTTGTTTTTTGTTTCAATTTTCACTATGACCAAGACCTCACACGCTAAGTTTAAAGCCCAAGAAAAGTTTTATGATTGAGTTAGATACTTGAGACTCTACACCAGGGGTGCTGGAACATTTTGTACAGTGGGGGTGCTGAGAGCCATTGGACCAAACTGTAAACCCTGTATATACAATAACTCCTCACTTAAAGTCGTCCCGGTTAATGTTGTTTCGTTGTTACATTGCTGATCAATTAGGGAACATGCTCATTTGAAGTTGTGTAATGCTCCAATCTAATGTCGTTTGGCAGCCGCCTGCTTTGTCCACTACTTGCAGGAAGAGAAGCCCATTGCAGCTAGCTGGTGGGGCCTTGGAACCAGGGTGGACTGGCAGCCCCCTATCAGCTCCCTCTATCAGCTCCCCGCTCCCCAAAGTTCCCTGTGCTGCAGCCGCCCAGCAGGCTAGCAATTGCAGCTATCCCTCCCCCCACTGCCATGTGCGCTCCTGCCCTCTGCCTTGGAGCTGCTCCCTGAGACTCCTGCTTGCTGTGCCGGGGAAGGGGGGAAGGAAGAGGGGGGCTAATATCAGGGTGTTCTCCTCCCCCCTGCTCCTGCACCCCGCTTACCCCATCTTCCATAGAGCAGGGCTCAGGATGGAGGGAGCTTGCAGCAACTGCATCTCAGCAAGCTGATCTAATTAACAAGGCAGTGTACTTAAGGGAAATGCGCATATCTCCCTCCATTCCTGCTGCATTGCAGAGTGAGAGAATTAACCCTTGAGGGATCCGCCAATTGCTAGTTCATCATTTAGCAGTAAGGGAAATATCCCACCTTCTGACTCCTTCACTTCACAATCATCATCCCTGTGTACAGTATTAAATTATTTGTTTGAAACTTATACTGTGTGTGTGTATATATATATATATACATATATATATATAATATAGTCTTTTGTCTGGTGAAAAAAATTTCCCTGGAACCTAACCCCCTCATTTACATTAATTCTTATGGGGAAATTGGATTTGCTTAACATCATTTCGCTTAAAGTCTCATTTTTCAGGAACATAACTACAACGTTAAGTGAGGAGTTATTGTATTATGCCAGTCCATTTGAGGGTACTTACTGCCTGTCTATCCTACTGACTGAGGCATATTTAAAAACATGCATGTATTTTGGATTCAGAATAGGATTTACTTTAGGTGTCCTCATATTTTGACATCTTGACCATGTCTGGTGAATAATAGATGTTATTCATTTCATTTATTAGTTATTTATCAAACAGTTTTAAGGGAAAAATATATCTAAAATTAATGTAAGCTAACCAACATCTTGGTCAGATAAGAGGTTTTAAATGTAAACCCAACTGAATTTTTTCTGTGAAAATTGAGGACTCATTATTTAAATTATTCTGCTTCAGCCATTTGATATCCTTAGCCCTAACCTATTGATATACATTGCAAGCCTGGGGATTTTGTCTCCTCTTGATCCACATACCCCTCCCCCCCATACACACGTCCCAATAGCATTAATGTAAACACTCCACAACTTTCTAACATTCAATTTTGAAAGTCACCAATATATGATATCACTATATTGATGCCTCAATTCCTTTATCAAGGTTGGATCAATTTTTTTGGTTTAAATCAGTAAAAAGACTCCCATTGTCTTCATTGGGATCTTACTGTCTTGCTGAGTTGTGAGACCAAGATCAAGAGGTTGTTGTTTTTTTAAATGGGTGCCTTTAGGCTCCTCTGTCCATATTCATGTACTTAACTAGGTGGCTTGATTTTCAGAAGTGCTGCAGGTGTCCCTTTTCTTTGGCCCTAGTTTGCCCCTTTTCAAACCCCCATTGTCCTCACAGTTTCTCTTCTCCAAGTTTCTCTGCTTTCAGAGATCTCCTTTCAAGGTCCCAGATGAACTCTGCCCTCCATCCTTCTTATCCTTAATTGCCTAGTGTTTCCAGCATTTCTCCTTGCATTTCTGGCAAATACATCTCTAGTAACATGTAGCACTGCTGGAAGAGCTGCTTTCTGTAGCTACAGACAGCTAGGGGAAAGGACAGGCAAGACATTGTGGAAGCTTATAATCTTTCTACTGACTCTGGTCCATGGTTCTATTTTGTTTTTCCTGGCCTTCCCCAAACAGGAAGCGAGTGTGCACACACACATGCGTTCTAGCAGGTAGCTCAATAGCAGAAGGGCCTGATGCTACAGTCAAGGATAGGGAATAGTTTTGAGTGGGACTTCCCGGGGGGGATTGCACAAGACACCTCCACATATTGTTCAAAATTATAAGGTATTGACTGTGCGCTGATGGACCTGCAGAGGAGAGAGGGTTTAACTGTTCCACTTGTTCAGTATCTTTTTTCTATAATCTGATTATTATATGTGATTTTTATGAAATTACAGGCTAAAATGATAGAAATCTCATGGAATAGCTTACCTCTGCCATTTTATTCTTATTGTCCTGGAGCTCCGGGCATCCAAACCCAACAATCTTTTGAAATTCAAACAAGGAGGAATTGCTTGCATTTGAGGTTCTGGTTTGTGATAGCACTAAGCTAGCTTCTGAAGTGTGCTACGTGATTCATAGATGCCTACAAATAAATTCCGTGTTTTGTGTGGCACACAATCATATCAAAGAACACATAGATAAAGATGGGAAGAAGGATTGCAATATATTTTCTAACAATGATATTGCTTATGTTTGAGTAGGGTTTAAAGGCCACTTGAAAGCTGTTTTTTAAGAAGGAAGTTGAAAGAGAAGAGAAAAGGGGGCAGCATGGGGGACTGGGTCAGAAGTTAGCTTCCATGTATACGGTACAACATGAAAGAAAAAGGTGGAGGAAGAGCATAAAGGAGGCCTCAATTGTTTGACAGAATTGGGTGGCACAAACGTGATGAGGTAGAACAAAAACGGCATAAGAGGTAGAAGCTAAGTTGGATGGGGACAGGGAGCTTAAAGAGTTTGGTCGAAGCTAGCAAAAGGCCAGATATGATTTGTGTGTTGGAAAGAGTACATGGTTTTGGGCTGGCATTTTGGATGGTGGAGAGGGGAAAGGTGAGTCTCTATGTAAACATGATTATTTAAGATGGCATAGTCTATAGCAGAGATGGGCAAACTGTGGCCCACAGGCCAGATCCGACCCATCAGGGCTTTGGATCCAGCCAGTGGGATTGCCACCCCCACGGCGCCGCGGGCCCCATGCTGCTCCCGGAAGCATCTGGCACCATGTGGCTCCTGGGGAGGGGGAGGAGACAGAGGGCTCCGTGGGCTGCCCTTGCCTGCAAGCACCGCCCCCTGCAGCTTGCAGGGAATGAGGAATCACGGCCAATGGGAGCTTTGGGGGAGGTACCCACAGGCGAGGACAGAGCGCGGAGCCCTCTGCCCCCCTCCTCTCCTAGGGGCCGTAGGGACGTAGTGCCGGCCGCTTCTGGGAGCGGCATGGCACAGGGCCAGGGCAGGCAGAGAGCCTGTGTTAGCCCCATTACATGCCACTTCCACCCCAGAGGGGGTCAGGGTGAGGTCTCCAGCCTGGCGCTCCAGGTAAGCAGCGCCAGGCTGGAGACCTCACCCTGACCCCCTCCTGCACCCTGCACCCCAAACCCCTGCCCCAAGCACCCTGCCACACCCCTCCTGCCCCCCCCACCCCCTGTCCTGACCCCCTGCCACACCTCAATCTCCTTCCCTGAGCCCCCTCCCACACTCTGCACACCCTCCTGCACCTCAGCCCCCTGCCTGAGCCCCTGCTGCACCCTCATGTACCCCAACCCCCTGCCCTGAGCCCCCTCCTGCACTCCGCACCCCCTCCTACACCCCAAACCCCTGCCCTAAGCCCCTTCCCACACTCTTCACCCCCTCTTGCACCCCAACCCTCTTCCCTGAGCCCCTTCCTGCACTCCACACCCCTTCCCATACCCTGTACTCCCTCCTGCACCCCTGCCCCAGTCCCAGCCCTACATTCATGGCCCTGCATGCAATTTCCCCACCCAGATGTGGCCCTCGGGCCAAAATGTTTCCCCACCCTGTTCCATAGGATAGCTCAACTCTTAAATAAAACTCTGAAGCAAAATACTGGGTCTGATCTCACTTACAGTGATGTAAATCAAGAGTAACTCCACTGAAGTCACTGGAGTTACACTGGTATAAAAGAACAGAGGTCAGAATCAAGCCATACAACATAGTTACTATTATAGTATTAAATAGTAATTGAATATATTTCTTAGAGAGCAGAAAACGTCTCAACAAACAAGAACATCAGGGCACATATTAGAGTTTATTAAATTCACTATAGAACAATAGGATCTGTCTTTACAAAGACAGCAAGCTAATTGGGCTTGTAATGGTGATGCTTCCACATCACAGTTAAATCCAACAGCTCTTGTGTCACAGCATTATAAGCTTGACCCACGCCTCAACATACCATTTGTCCATATCGTATCTCTACATATTGCAGTGACTGAACTTTTCAACTAAATTTTAAAATTAAGGTAAAATAACCCATGTATCATAAGCAATATGAAAAGTATTGTCCTCCGATAATATCTTGGCCATATTTTGTCTTACATTTTGCTTCCTGCATTGCTACAATCAATTATTTCTCAAACTTAATTTTGAAAAAGAATATTCAAAAAAATCATTTTGTATCTTTATTTGTGTGGTCCATTCACTCTTAGGTCACTATTTTTGTTTACTCAAAGAGCATTTTTACAATCCCCAGCCCCCAATATTCATGTTCTATGTATTTAATATAATAATAAAAGTGTAAAATATTTCCATAAATACTTACTGAATAGGTGCCATAAAAATACTAAAAATAATCATAGAATCATAGAATATCAGGGTTGGAAGAGACCTCAGGAGGTCATCCAGTCCAACTCCCTGCTCAAAGCAGGACCAATTCCCAACTAAATCATCCCACCCAGGGCTTTGTCAAGCCTGACCTTAAAAACCTCTAAGGAAGGAGATTCCACTACCTCCCTAGGTAACCCATTCCAGTGCTTCACCACTCTCTGAGTGAAAACGTTTTTCCTAATATCCAACCTAAACCTCCCCCACTGCAACTTGAAACCATTACTCCTTGTTCTGTCATCAGGTACCACTGAGAACAGTCTAGATCCATCCTCTTTGGAACCCCCTTTCAGGTAGTTGAAAGCAGCTATCAAATCCCCCCTCATCTTTCTCTTCTGCAGACTAAACAATCCCAGTTCCCTCAGCCTCTCCTCATAAGTCATGTGCTCCAGATCCCTAATAATTTTTGTTGCCCTCCGCTGGACTCCTTCCAATTTTTCCACATCCTTCTTGTAGTGTGGGGCCCAAAACTGGACACAGTTCTCCAGATGAGGCCTCACCAATGTCGAATAGAGGGGAATGATCACGTCCCTCGATCAGCTGGCAATGCCCCTACTTATACAGCCCAAAATGCCATTAGCCTTCTTGGCAACAAGGACTCACTGTTGACTCATATCCAGCTTCTCGTCCACTGTAACCCCTAGGTCCTTTTCTGCAGAACTGCTTCCTAGCCATTTGGTCCCTAGTCTGTAACAGTGCATGGGATTCTTCCTTCCTAAGTGCAGGACTCTGAAGTTGTCCTTGTTGAACCTCATCAGGTTTCTTTTGGCCCAGTCCTCTAATTTGTCTAGGTCCCTCTGTATCCTATCCCTGCTCTCCAGCGTATCTACCACTCCTCCTAGTTTAGTGTCATCTGCAAACTTGCTGAGGGTGCAGTCCACGCCATCCTCCAGATCATTAATGAAGATATTGAACAAAACCGGCCCCAGGACCGACCCTTGGGGCACTCCGCTTGAAACCGGCTGCCAACTAGACATGGAGCCCTTGATCATTACCCGTTGAGCCCAACGATCTAGCCAGCTTTCTATCCACCTTATAGTCCAATCATCCAGCCCATACTTCTTTAACTTGCTGGCAAGAATACTGTGGGAGACCGTGTCAAAAGCTTTGCTAAAGTCAAGGAATAACACATCCACTGCTTTCCCCTCGTCCACAGAGCCAGTTATCTCCTCATAGAAGGCAATTAGGTTAGTCAGGCATGACTTGCCTTTGGTGAATCCATGCTGACTGTTCCTGATCGCTTTTCTCTCCTCTAAGTGTTTCAGAATTGATTCCTTGAGGACCTGCTCCATGATTTTTCCAGGGACTAATAATAATTAGTTGTCATTTAGGGCCTGCCCCAAAGCACATTCCTGTCAGTGGGATTTCTTCCATTGACTTTAACTGGCTTTGGTTCAGGCTTCTGTAGTACTTGTCGTGTTCACGGTATGTTACAGATATCTAGTTAATGGCTTGGGAAAGACAAATGGACAATGCACACATATACGATATGTGTATCATATAACTTATAGACCAGGGGTAGGCAACCTATGGCATGGGTGCCGAAGGTGGCACACAAGCTGATTTTCTGTGGAGCCTCGCACTGCCCGGGTTCTGGCCACCAGTCAGGGGGGCTCTGCATTTTAATTTAATTTTAAATGAAGCTTCTTAACCATTTTAAAAACCTTATTTACTCTAAATACAACAATAGTTTAGTTCTATATTACAGACTTATAGAAAGAGACCTTCTAAAAACATTAAAATGTGTTACTGGCACGCGAAACCTTAAATTAAAGTGAATAAATGAAGACTTGGCACAGCACTTCTGAAAGGTTGCCGACCCCTGTTATAGACAATATTTATATTGGAGACCCTACTGTAATTTAATTTCTAATCTAACCTGTATACCAAAGTTGTCTGTTGCCACATAAACATTCCCCCTGATATAAATGGGAGGTATGTGTAGATCAGGAGGAGAATATAATCCTAGTGTTTGTGTGGACAGTATACATATGCAGGGGAGCTATATTAATCCTCTCATGCCACCAGTAATCAGTATTCCTGCTACTGTAAATAGACTTCACACCAGTAAAGTTTAAATTTCAGCATAATGGTATGAATTGTGTTGGCCGGACTTTTTCCTCAAAGGTAGCCGATAGATAACATATCCTGGCAAAACTGAGTGATTAAAATGCAAAAGAAGGATGGTGGAAGCACTCGTGCTGATTCACAATGGCAGATGGTGATGATAGTGACCAAAGAAGGGGTGGACTGGGCTGGGTGGAAAAATACCTTAAACAGGGAGAACAGTCATCTCTCTCCTGCCATCCACTGGCACTTAGGGTCGAATAGAAGTAGAAATGTTGTAACTCTGTGCTCAACATGAATGCCATAGCAGCTTATGTCAAGGGAGGTTTCCTGGTAATAGAAATAAATCATTGTGTGGCATATGTGCAGAGGAAAATACTGTGATGGAAAGGCAGAAAATAAGATGCTAACTAGACTGGACTTGGAAGTGTAAATTGAGTTGAAGTGAAAAAGGCAGAAGTGAAATTAGCTGACTTAAGAAACGGAGGCATGTAATACTGAAAATGTAAAGTAGAGAGTCTATCCTTCAGTAGGGTAGGCAGCTTAAATGAAATGTAGTTTTCCTGGCTATTGCCCTGTGGGTGCCCATCCAAATACCTAAAGACCAACATAGTGCATCATTAATATAATACAGCTCTTCATTTGTCTTTGCTAGGTGATATCTGTGCTACAAGTAAGAAGGCACAATCTAGAAGTTATTAATATTAAAAATGGCTCAGATATTAACTGTTTAGCTACTTTTGTTACAAACATGATCAAATTATGGATTCAATCTTGCCCTCATTTGTACTCAGAACGTGGCTCAGTCTGTTTCATTTGGTTAGGGCCCAATCCTGTGACTTGCTCAGCACCTTCAACTCCCATTGATTTCCCTCACGGCATTCTGCATCTTGTGTGAGGATCCCGGGACCTTGCATGACTTGGCCCTGAAAAAGTAGTTTTCAGAAAATTAAAGTGGAACACTTGGATGTTAGTTACTAGGCTGATTTAATATCTAAAGTCAAATTGGTTGTGCAGGCAGGATTATTTGGGGTAGGGGGAGGGAGAAATTGGGGAAATAGGAAAGGGAACTGCTCTCTTGATAGTTGCAGCATTCACTGGCTGGGGCATTTTTTGTATCTCCCCCATTATCAAAACCAGTGATGTCCTATTCTTCATACTTCACATATTATGTATAGGGGAAATCCTGGATTCCAAACACTTGCTAGACTGTCAGTTTAAAATATAATTTAGTAGTCTAAACAGCATCTTAGCAACTGCTCCAGGAAGCTTTAACCTCAGCATATGCACATTTGCTAGGATTTTGTTTTACAAAGACAAGGATTATTGCCATCCCTATGGTAATTACTTTACTAAGTACTGTAGGCCTGTTTCTCAACTGCCTTATACCTTGTGTAGTCATTTGCTAAATCTGTGGTCCCCAAACTGTGGGGCACACTCTGCCTTGGGGGGCACATAGGAACATTTGTGGGCACGAGGTGGGGCCCAGGCCAGCCCCCAGAGGGAGCAGGGAGGCAACACTACATTTCCAGCCCTGCTCTGCACCCAGACTCCCTCCTCCCCCAATCTCATACAGCCCTCAGTCCTTTTCCACCCCCAGATCCACCCCCAGTCTGCTCCTTTCCCAGCACCAGCTCCACTTTGTCCTCTGCTCTGCCCCTAGTCCATCTTTGCCCTCATTTCCTCTCTGACCCCAGACTAGCTCTGCTTCTGGCCCCAGCGCCTCCCCTATCCCCAGTTTCACCTTCAGCCCAAAGCTCCGCTGCTGAGGAAGCCTTAGATGTGCAGCAATGGAGCAGGAGCATGGACAGATTTTACTAATGGTAATCGAGGGGCGTGACTGGAAAGGTGTGAGCACCACTGATCTAAATGGTAGCACAATGTGTCGACTTTTGGTCTAAATTTGCACAGGAGTAAATGACTGCACATTGTGAAGGCTGTGGAGAACCAGCCCTGTGCAAAATGAGTATAAGGTAGGTATAAATCCTACCAAATCATTGCACGGGGTAAAAGAGTACATAGGGTATGAGGGAAATTATATCCTGTATTTCAAAATCTGATTTTTTTCAAAGCCACGTTTGCTTCTCCTGGGGACCGAGGGCTGGTTGGGGGCTGATTCAATCCTTAGAGCAGGCTACAGCGACCACAAGGGTGCCCTAATGTACACCAGCTAGAACGGCTATTCCACCAGCCAATGACCAGCACAACACACTGTATTCTAGCCCATTTCCACCCTGCTCCAATATGACCTCTGCAAATTGAGGGTGGGAGAGGGATCCTTAGTTTCCCCCTAGAGCAACATTAATGTCACTGTGCAGCATTGTAGCTGCACAAAGTCACATTACTCAGCCATTGAATACCAGTTTTTATGAAATTATTATTAAGTTAAATGGTGGAGCATGTATTTAATAATTTTACTGAAGAAATCAGAATCTCCATATTGAAAAATCAGTCCATTATTTAGAAGTTTCACATTTCCAAGGTTATGCAGTTGTTAAGGCAAAAAGTTCCATATTGGTTTTCTAACCAAGGCTGACTGATTAAGGGTGCTGGAAGGAATATGTTTTCCTTCTAGAATCTTAATTAGGTTGACTCTAACTCATGACAGGAGATTCTGCCAGCTGTCAGCTACTGCTTGGATCTCTTACTAATTAAAACTCTGAGGAAGCCTATTAAAGGTGTTCAAAAAGCCAAATCTCCCTTTAAAACATCTTCTGCACTGCAACAAAGATTGGATGACAGTGATATCCCAGCTCAGATACCTTGCCTTTTGCATTCTTCACTGGAAATAAGCCAGGTATGCTTTACCTGAATGTATACCTTGTTCACTCACAGCCCTTACCTGTCATCTTTCTGTGAATGGATTGAAATGAATCTATCAGATGATGTTCTGCTGATATTTAACTTTAGAGAGACTGAATGTCAGAAATATATTAAAGTAATAAATATTGTTAATGTGGAAATATTTCTCTCTTAGTTTAATTTCGAGATATTATTACTACTCCAGGAATTTTTAGCATTTTGAACAGTAAAATAGACAACATTGTGACTATCTTAGTGTTCTCACATCTAATGACATTACTGTCACACTGCGGTTGTCAATTACATGTGGTGACAATCAGAACAATTTAATGTATGTGACTATAGTTTCAATGTTTGATGTAGAGGTCAAGAAAACAGGGAGACTGTGGGATTTCAGGTGGACACAGATATTGGATGGAGCTGAGGCAAACTTCACTTCTGAGTGGACCTGCATCTGAGCTGAATGAGTAGTAGTCCCCCAACCACGTACCTGATCCATCTTCTTTGTGAAATAGGGAGGCAGAGACGATGATAAATGCTGCTGCATGAGAAGGGTCGACACTCCTTCATGAGGACAGTCTCACCAGGTGTTTGATGACAAAATCAGCTAAGCATGGTACGCTTGCCCTAGAAGAGAGTGCAAGCTTTCTGGAATTCCGGAATTAAATCCATAGACCTGATACCATAATTTAAAGTGATATTTGGTTACTCAAGAGTGAAAATGTGGCATTATTCTTTGTGGAATAAATGTGAATTACTAGTATAACTTTATGTCATGTTTTAGTTAGAGTCAAATTGTATGGGTGAGTAAACTCCTGGAAGTAAGGATTTATAGTGGAAATTGTGACAGATCTTTAACAGTAGTGACCACAATGACTTTTCTACCAAAAAAAAAATGTATCCACAACTTAAATACTCATGTTGATATTTACTTGCAGGGATATTCACATTCTGAGAATCCCTTATGCAGATTTGGTAAGTCTGGTTAATAAGGGTTTTAAAATAAAAATGTATCTACAATAGATGGGGCTAACTGCATCTCTGTTCCTTTTCTGGTTTCTCTGGGTCCACCCCTCAGATGTTAGGCCTCTTACCTTACCTGTCTGGGTGGAGCCTTGTGTTTCTCCCACTCTCAGACTGGGACCTGGATGTAATATTGGGACTCGCAAGCTGCTTGGAGGGAGGAGTCTGGAGGAGGCACAAGGAAGCCAGTCTTGTGCACATGCCTGAAATGCTGGGTGCAGTTGCAGCTTCTCTGTAAATAGTTGTCTTAATAAAGAGCCAGTTTAAGTTTAGAAACATGGAATCTTCTCACCAGCAAGTGGTACATGAAACAACGGGTATACTCTGTGTATACCGACTACTTATTACCATACAGGCCCATCTCAGGTTTGGGGATCTACTTGATCCTCTCTTTGGGAATCTGTGATCAGTGAAATTGATCTTCTTGAAACAAAGTATTTTTACTTAGCAGATGGAACAAAGCATTGGAGTTAAAAGGATTTAAAATAACAAACTGACATGCATATTTAATGGCATCTAATCTGATTTTTCACTAAAAGCAAAGGGCAGGTCTACTCTTAAAATGCTGCATCAGTGCAGTTGCACTGATGCTGCTTTAGCACTTAAGTGAAGATGTTGCTATGCCAATGGGAGAGCTTCTCCCATCAGCGAAGTTAATCCACCTCCCTGAGAGAAGCTCCCCCATCGACAGTGCTGTCTATGGGGGGAGGGGGGGTTAGGTTGGTATAACCCATGTTGCTCACAGGTGTGGATTTTTCACACCCCTGAGTGACCTAATTATACCCATATAGGTCTGTTGTGTAAACTTGGCCTAAGTCTCAGAGGGTTGTAATTGGTTGTGTCTCTGCTGAGGGTGAGGGTGTGCAGCCTGTGGGAGGTCAAACGCACCATCTTAGAAATCTAGTACATCAATCACATTTTGGGTATAGATTTAAAACATGCAATTAATACAGATGCTTATGGCCCTGTTCCATCATACCTATCTGAGGAAAGTGGGAATATAAGATTATTGTTTTGAGTTTACTTGCAAGGCTTTTTCTATTTTTTTTTCTGGTAAATTCTTCAAATAAAAAATATGTTTTAAAAAAATGGTGGTACAGTATTTGGTGCTACTAATTAGTGCAATATGATAGCCTGCTGATATGGAGTCACAGGCGATGGATCTAATACATAAAGTACAGATTTTGTATTATATCACAATTGTTTTTACAGGGTGTTAAAGCCAAATTATATTATCATCAAACAAACAATATACAAAAAAGTTTCATTTAACAATATGGGATGTTAATCATTTGCCCATTGTTAATGTTTTAATCAAATAATTTATCTGAGTTAAGGTAAGATAACATGATGGTTGAAATGCCAGCAGAGCCAGTCTACACTATCATTCCTACTGCTGCTGCCATCTATGAGAACAATGGCAGGGGAGAAGAGGGGAGGGAGAAGAAGGGATGAAAAGCACTCACGAAATGGCTTGCATACCAAAAATAAGAGGTAAACAAATTACATTTCCAATTTTAGAGTTTTGTACTAGTTCCTATCACCATAGCAGCAGGGTTCCTACAAATCCATTTTAACAAGGGAACAGAATTTAGACGAGGAGTCCAGTGGCAACTTAAAGACTAACAGATTTATTTGGGCATAAGCTTTCATGGGTAAAAAACCCACTTCTTCAGATGCATGGAGTTATGCCCAAATACATCTGTTAGTCTTTAAAATGCCACCATACTCCTCGTTGTTTTTGTGGATACAGACTAACATGGCTATCCCGCTGAGAATTTAGATGACATCATATAGACATAGGGCTCTTCTTGCCTACTGATGCTAATATTAGGTGCTAGGATCCTGCGCAGAGTTAGAGAGTTATATAGGCTGACTCATTCTGCTTACTGATCAGGTGGGTGCTATTAGCTGCTAGCTAAGAATATAAAAAGATTCTGAGTGCCTTGCTGAGGTAGGGGCAAAGGTTACGAGAAACTCAGCTTTTCCTAGCCAAGACCATGAGTAAGCTTAGTCTGAATTTTATACTTTGCTGTTGTCATTTCTGTCAACAATAGAAGGAAACTCAGGAACAGGGCAGGTCCTAGACCAAATGGTGCCCCAGGCAAGGAGGGTCTTCAGTGCCCCTCTCCCTCCAATTGTTAAATTTTTGAATAGCTTACAGCACCCTGAGCCTGGTGCCCCCCAAGCCCATCAGACCAGGTGGTCACCTGGGCCACCTGCCCCTAAATCCAGTCCTGCTCAGGGAGTTTTAGTAACTTTTTAATTTGTTAGGAGTAAGGTGAGACTGTCACCTACTTATGTACATGTATATAAATGTAATGAGAACTATTTTAAAGTTGTTGAGGGTTTTTTAATTCTCTCTCTTTCCCAATTAAAGTAAAGATTTGTTTTCCTTTTACATTTGTAGCTATTAGGTTGAATTACCCTGGATTTGTGGAGCAGATAAATGAAATTACTTTACAGGCAGCGTTGGGTTTTGAGTCCAGGCACATCTGTATCTCAGACATTCTTGTCTTCATTTGGAAACCATCTCTTTCCTAATTAAACAGCAGAGAGAAAAAGGTAGAGAGAGATTGTTATTGGTAAAAACATCACTCTCAGGCACTTGGAGGTGACATACATACTCATCCATATATTCATTGATTGTTATCACCTAGGGACAATAAAATAAACTATTCAAGCACATTAGTATAGCACAATCAGTCTCTCAGTTTAGTGGTTTAAGAATTATTTTTAAGAGCTGTCACCTGGGAGCCTGTGTTTGGCACCACTTCATTTTATAAGCACTAATATGTATCATAAAATTATTTATAGCAACAATGTAGGTTTCATGTAGCATGTGCTAACCTTTATAGTATGTTAGGTAGGTCCAAAAATAGATAACTTTAACTTGCACTTTTTAAATCTAATTAAAATACTCCAGTTTAGAGTACATAAATAACCGTGCCAGTATCATCATTATATATTGCATGTGTTATCATGTATTTGTCAATAATAAACCTGCAACACAGACTTCCTAAAATGATTTTTTCTTCCATGTACAAGAAGGTGTTAACAGTTTTCTTTCACACACCCTGCTAAAGCTCTGCCACTCTCCAGTCCCTTAGCAAGTTTCTCAATGCTGCAGATCAAAATAGGACTGTTATCTCACAAAAGAGATGTTACAGCAAGCAGATTTTACCTTTTGACCTGCCACTGTAACACACAAGGTGTTATAAAAATAGCAGTTGCAAAAATCAGCAGGCTGCCTTGAAAAGACATAAACTGATTTTGTGTGTGTGCACGCGCGCTAGGAAGGAAAATATTATAAGCTAAACTGTATCAATTTATTTTCTATGTAAATTATTTTTACACCACTTCACTCACTGTTTTAATCACTTTGTGAGATACATTATATAGCTGGTAGAATCATTTTTAAGTGCCAGTGTTTGGCACCACCTGCAGCTTGGGTTGTTAAAGTGGCATAAAGTGAATGAGTTAAAAGCAGTGCAATGGAAGTATGGATCTCATGGTAATTTTTTCAATGTCAAAGGTACTCCACTCATTTCCCACAAAGCCAGAGTAGTAGCTAGAGAAATGCTGCTGCAAACACTTTCCCATCCTCCACTAATGTTGGTAAAAGCCTATGTTCTATCTATCTCTTTATATGGCCCACTTCACCACATTATGAGTTCATCCTCTCAGTAATCCTATGAAGTAAGGAAATATTATTATATCCATTTTACAGATGGGGTGACTTAGGCACAAAAAGCAAAAAAGCCTTAGTCCTTTGAACATATGCATACTTAACTTTAAGCCCCTCGATAACCTCTTTGATTTCAGTGGGGCCACTTAGGTGCTTAAGTGTTTACATGCACAATAAAGTTATTTAGTTCAGCGGGCAGAAAATCACTGTTTCATAGAATCTATAAACATTCACCTGCCACATAAAATAAAATAAAAAGGATAATCATTCCCCATAAGAGATCATACAAGGGCGAAATGAACCACAAGTCCAAGAGGATGCAGTGTCACATAAGGGATGGCATGGTTTGTTCATAAGCTGAATGTGCTCGTCTCATGACAGATTTCTTGCAAACTCATGGCCTTGTCATTGGATTCCCCTCATGCTGGAAGCAGGGTGAGACTTTCCTTATTTGTAAAGTCATCTCTAAATTTTCAGATGTTAGGACTGAAGTGGAAAGCGAAGTGCTTTCAGCACACCAAGATAAGGAAGGATGGTCTTGTGGGTTGAAGAATTGGACTAGAAATTTGGAAATGTGGCTGAAATTCATACATCTATCACAGTCACTAGTGTCACCTTGAACAAGTAACTTGGGCCCTGATCCTGCAAACTCTTATGCAAAGTCTCACCCTGCTTCTAGCATCAGGGGAATCCAATGGCAAGGCCATGGTTTTGCAAGAAATCTGTCATGAGACGAGCACATTCAACTTATGAACAAGCCATGCCATCCCTCATGTGACACTGCATCCTCTTGGACTTATGGTTCATATCCCCCTTGTATGATCTCTTATGGGGAATGATTATCCCTTTTATTTTATTTGGCAGGTGAATGTTTATTGATTCTATGCAACAGTGATTTTCTGCCTGCCGAACTAAGTAGCTTTATTGTGCATGTAAACACTTTTTAAAAAGAGATTAATTTGCTTGGATAGTTTTAAAATAATATTTCAAATACAGAACATTTGCTAAATGTATAATTCATCTTTGTAATATATAGCTCAACCATTCAGGCAATGTTCACTTCATTATAATGTATGAGAATCGCCAAAAAAAAATAACCTATGGTAAAATCCAATTTAAGGTTTAAAAAAATGGATTACATAAGAACATAAGAACATAAGAATGGCCGTACCAGGTCAGGCCAAAGGTCCATCTAGCCCAGTATCTGTCTACCGACAGTGGCCAATGCCAGGTGCCCCAGAGGGGGTGAACCTAACAGGCAATGATCAAGTGATCTCTCGCCTGCCATCCATCTCCATCCTCTGACGAACAGAGGCTAGTGACACCATTCTTACCCATCCTAGCTACTAGCCATTTATGGACTTAGCCACCATGAATTTATCCAGTCCCCTTTTAAACATTGCTATAGTCCTAGCCTTCACAACCTCCTCAGGTAAGGAGTTCCACAAGTTGACTGTGCGCTGCGTGAAGAACTTCCTTTTATTTGTTTTAAACCTGCTGCCTATTAATTTCATTTGGTGACCCCTAGTTCTTGTATTATGGGAATAAGTAAATAACTTTTCCTTATCCACTTTCTCAACATCACTCATGATTTTATATACCTCTATCATATCCCCCCTTAGTCTTCTCTTTTCCAAGCTGAAGAGTCCTAGCCTCTTTAATCTTTCCTCGTATGGGACCCTCTCTAAACCCCTAATCATTTTAGTTGCTCTTTTCTGAACCTTTTCTAGTGCTAGAATATCTTTTTTGAGGTAGCAATAAATAGATATATTAGGAGTAAGGAATACTAGAAGGATTTGTGCTAGCTGATATTTTTCCCTTGCCTTAATGCAAGATTACAGTATGGACATAGGTTTCAGCCTGTGCCAATTTTACAAGAAAACTCTTAAGTTCTTGAACGTGTTTACTGAAAATTTCTCATTAGAAGTATTTTAGCAAAATTGGTGGGGGAAGGGGAAAAAAAGTGCTTCAGCTCTTTGTACTGTCTGCTGTACCCTCCTCTACTTTCTCCTGCTCTAATTTCAAGTTAAAATTAGCCAATGGTCAGCCCTGTTAAAAATAAATACAAACAATGTGTCATTTGGGTCCAACTGTAACTAATCTATTTTAAAAAAGCAACAAAGAGTCCTGTGGCACCTTATAGACTAAGAGATGTTAGTCTATAAGGTGCCACAGGACTTTTTGTTGCTTTTTACAGATTCAGACTAACACGGCTACCCCTCTGATACTAATCTATTTTAGCCACCTCCCAGGAGTCAGTGGGTCCCTTTGCTATCTTTCCTGTCCATCCAAGCATGTAACACTTTCAAAATGCAGGACTGCCCAAAGGATTCAGGGGGCCTGGGGCAGGGTTGGGTCTTTGGCAGCAATTCAACGGGGGGGTACCCATCGCCGAATTGCTGCCGAAGAATGAAGCGGCGGTGGTAGAGCTGCCGCCGATAGCAGCTTTTTTCTTTTTCTTTTTTTTTCCCCACCGCTTGTGGCGGTGCTTGTACTCACTGGGAGGCGCTCCGAGCCTTCAGCAGCACTTCAGCGGTGTGTCCTTCACTCTTTCCGAGTCTTCTGCTGCACTGAAGGACCCTCCACCGAAGACCCAGAGCAAGTGAAAGGCCCGCCGCAGAAGTGCTGCTGAAAACCCAGAGCGGCTCGCGGGGCCCGGGGCCTGGGGTAAATTGCCCCACTTGCGTGCCCCCACCCCCCGGGCGGCCCTGTCAAAATGTATTAGAAATGCAAGTGTACTAGAAGTCATCTACAGCTAGAGCTGGGGAAATAACTAATGTGTTGGATTGCTGGCAATTCTGGAAAAAACATACAAAAATCGTGTGGGTGGATCAGAATTAAAAAGTATGTCAGTGAACCAAAGAAGTCTGTTTCAAGTTCAGCTTTGTACTGCATTTTGTAAGAGTCACAGAGAGAGAGAATATGACTTTTTAGTCTGGTGTCTAAGGCACTCACCTGGGAGGTGGGAGACACAATTATTGATTCAATGAATGTTGAATTATTTATACAAAGTGGAAAAGCTTCAGCATGAGAAACACAAAGAGCCCTACCTCAGAATAGGCTATAGCCTGGTGATTAAGATAATAATGTGGCATGCAAGAGACCTGAGTTCAAATCCCTGCTATACTGGAATCAAACCTGTTTTTCCTACATCTGTTATAAGAGGTGAGAAAAAGCCACCTACTTCTCTCTCTTCCACCATGCCTTCCTACCCTTTCTGTTTCTGAAAAAAATATATATATGTCCAAAATCATTCAGTGAACTTGTGACAAATTCATGAAGGGTTTCAGGTTGACTGAATCTGCATTTTTTGGCAAATAAGCAATTTATTTTAAAAAATGCCCATCTGTATATAGAATTGAGCCAGCCTCACTACTGGCCTCTCCAGTTCTGATGCTAACACCGGGGCACTGCCTTACTCAGTGAACAAGCCTGTAAGTCTGAGGGTATGTCTACAATGAAATAAAACACCAGCGGCTGGCCTGTGTCAGCCAACAGTGGCTTGCAGGGCTTGGGCTGCAGGGCTATAAATGTGCAACGTAGATGTTCAGGCTCGGTTTGGAGCCTGGGCTCTGGAACCTCATGAGGAGGGAAGGTCCCAGAGCCCACATCTACATTGCAGCCCGAGCCCTGAACTCAGCTGACTCAGGCCAGCGGTGGGTGTTTCATTGCAGTGTAGACATACCCTGAAGACTCCTCAGTTCTGAGACACCAAATCTGCTGGCTAAAGCTAAACAGAGGCACTACATTTAACAAGTGGTATGGGAATTTGTCAGCAATGGTTAATTTTCTACAGAGTTTTATAAAAAGGGAGCACTGAGTTTAGCTAAATAACTTTCTCTTACAAGGAGAAATTTTAGAAAACAAAAGCTACAGCAAATTACATAGGGCAAAAAGACAAAAATAATGCAAATTATATATGAAATGTTTTGAAGGTCCACTTTTAATTAACCTCCACTGTTAATGTGGAATCCTGTTATCCTAAATACTGATGTCATTAAACTGATGGCAAAGTAATTTGGTTTAATAAAAGCTTTAATAACACCCTTTTTCACATTGCATTATTGTCCAGTTTCATCCTATTAGTGCTTTCATTAAGGAAAATTAAGTTTAAAATAAAAAGAGAGAGAGAGTAAAGAGTAAATACAGTTGATTTGTTCTTATTCTCAAATGTGAATGCATTTTAATTTGTTCTTTAGATATTGCTTGCAGTGGCTCTGTATTTTGTTTCATATTTAGTATGACTGTGTGATTTCTTAAAGGAAGTAAATGTTTAGGTTAGAAGGTCAAACGAAAATTGTAAAGCTGATTGGAACTAAGAGACACATTAGGAAAATGCTGATATCAGCCCATGTAATGATACCTGCTCCTTTACCTTTCTGCCTACGGAATGTGGGTACCTATTGGTTGTTATGAATTCCAGTAGGGATGGTGGAGTCTCAGAACATTTGGATAAGCTCCAGAAGGATCCTGTACTTATTCAAGCATCCCAAGTGGCTGCTAGATGTCTGATATTCATATATATCTTCCTTTATTGTTTTTTTGCTGCTAAAGGTGCAGTGTCGATGTGCTTCAGACATGATCATTGTTTTCATAGTGGAGATCAATAGATTTACAATGATAACAGGTTAAGATCTCTGTCTCTTCATCCCAGCCTCAGTAGTTGCCTAGAAAGCTCCTCTGTCCAGCTAAACTCTAGCTAGTCTCTTTTACTTTGTATTTCTTTCCCTGATGAAACTGACGCTCCTGTCCATGGGCAACACTATCAGCCTAGGAATCCTAGGGCTTTCTCAACATGTGAGAGGGACCTGGAAAAGTTTCTATTGTTGAAATGGGTTTTAGCTTGTAGGATGCTTCATTTTAGATCTAGATGTGAATGGGGATGTCATTTTTTATATTTATTTTCCTATTGTTGTTCTGTTATTTCCATTTCTGCCTGTAGATGCCCTGTTAAGCATTTATACTATGGGTTAATGTAGCAACATCAGTAAGAGCTGTCTTTTTAAGGGGGTAAGAGGACACTCTGTGGTGCAGTGATTGCAGGAGGGTCAAACCAGACTCCATTTCTGGAAAACCCTGCCTGTGTCCGGTAGTCAGAAAGAGCAGATAAAGGATCCCCTAGTGTGAAAGGTCAGAACTTGGGTCACTAATGTTATTTCTTTTCTTTAACTCACATGCATCACCTTGTGAGATGACCTTTGGTGTTCTCAGGGGCCTTGCCTCAGGATGATAAAAGTGGAAGTAGAGCTGGTCAGATTTTCTGTAGAATGCTTTTCATCAGAAAATGCCAAATCATAAAAAGGACACATTCCTGCAGGAGCATGTGGAGTTCAACAACATCTTGTTTCCAAAACAAAACAAAAGAAACAAAGTAATTTTGAAATGTATTTTATATCACAAATTATAATATAATAAAATTTAAAATTTGATAGTAAAACAAAATATTTTGAATGACCAAAGAAAAATGTTTAAAAAACATTCACTTTCTGGAAATTTTCAAAATTTGATCTTTCTTTCTGATTTGGAACTTAAAAAAATGAAATTACAGAATTCCCCAGGAAACTGAAATTCTGATTCATGTACAGCTCTAGGTAAAAGGCACGGCAGTGCCTAGTAGGGTTGCCAAATGTTGCGGATCTCTTGTGACACTCATGCGTTTGGCATCCATTTCACGCATTCCTACAGCATAGGTGTGATGTCACGCATGCTGCAGGAATGTACTGCTGTTGCTGCTGGCAGCTTCCAGAGGCCACAGTGACACCTATTTTGCTACCAGCTGGACAGCTATGTGGTCTCCGTCTCCCTCTGCTGGATCACAATGGGAAAGGGACAGATAACAGGAGTGACAAGCAGCAGTAGCCATTGATAGATGTGAGAGGCCCAGTACTGGCTGGTTTATAGACTCCAACTCCACTCCAGTCCCAACACCCTTTCAGACCACAGCTTTCCCCAGACAGTCACCCACCAGCACTCACCCACCTACCTACTGCAGTACAGCCCAGCCACTGCTGCCACATTTTGTGCAGCTGTATACCCTATCCCTGCAACAACTTGAGGCACCATGTGTTGCCTCAAGGTGGGAGGGCTGGACTTGATGACCTCTCAAGGTCCCTTCCAGACCTACATCTCTATGATTCTATTCTGTGATATGCAAAATTGAGGCATTATGTATTAATCTGACACCTCTGGGTGGGTTGTCTGCATCAGTGATCAACCCCAGAACTTTTGGTTCTAAAAGTTTGATCCTCTTCTGCCTGACATAGAAGACTAGGGTCTCTTAGTGTGATGGCTTGTACTCATCAGCCTCTCTTTAGTCCAACTACTAGAGAAGGAAAGAGCAGCACATTGGGTCAGCAAGAGTTACATAAAAGTTGTATAAAATGTTAGTGAGGTGCATGAAACTTGGCAGCTATTTATAGGCCTAAAGACAGATACATTAACAGGCCAGATATCCAAGGGATTTGGAAGGTGAGGGGTGGAAGTAAAAAATTATGTTCAGATTTCTATGGTTTAGATTTGGTTTAGACAAAGGAGAATGGACTGTCAGCTGGTGCAGAATCCCTGCAGCCCCCTCACATTTTCCCATTATTATCACCCCCAAAAAACCTCTGAACAATCTTAATATGTATTAAGAACAATAATCTACCACCATGATATATAACCTTCCCTGATATCAAGAAAGGCACAAAATCAACTAACCCTTGTCTATTCTCCCCATCTCTTTCTATTGTTTTTTTAACTCACTTGTTTCACCTTGTCTAGGTGGATTGTAAGGGGAAGAGATGGTGTCTTTCTATATGTCTATATAAAGTCTAATACAAGGAGGCCCTTATCCTTAATGGAGCATCTAGGTTCTGCCATAATACAAGTAATAAATAGTACTAATTATTAGTAATTATGTCAAAAAGTCACAACCTATAGTCATTTACCCCAGTCAGGAACATAAAAAATCTTGCATGTTTCTGTCTCTACCTGTGAATGCCCCAGTGCAATAAATACATTAAATTAAAGGGGTCTCTCTGTAGGACACAAAATAGGAGAGAGTTGTTTATCTAGTGGTAAGATTAGTGAGGACTGGCCGAAAGGACTAGGGCTATTTGGAACCATTTCAGCAAATCTTCTCCATAGACAGGGTGTCCAAATGTCCCGATAAAATTGGGACTGTCCCGATATTTAACCCTTTGTCCCATGTCCTGATCAATGTATGATTGGGGCGCCATTTGTCCCGATATTCAGGTAACGAGGCGACCAGGAGGGAGGTGCTGACTCGGTGGGTGCTCCAGAGTTGGAGTACTCATGGGGGAAAATTGCAGCCAAGCTCCCCCCTCCTTGCCTCCTTCCTCCCCCACCCCCCAGCATGCTGCATCCCCTCTCCTCCCCGCTCCCAGCACTTCCCGCTGCCTAACAGCTGTTTGGCTGCGCTTAGTGCTTTCCAGGAGGGAGCGGGAGGAGTGGGGATGTGGCGCGCTCAGGGGAGGTGGTGGAGAAGAAGCAGGGCAGGGGCGGAGACTTGAGGGAAGAGGCTGGAATGGGGGGAGAGCGAGGTTGGATGCTTGGGTGGGAAGAGGCAGGGGGTGGGTGAGCACCCACCCAGCAGAGGGGAAGTTGCCGGCGAAGGGGTGAGTGGCGGGCAGAGGGGTGAAAAGGCGAGTGGTGGGCAGGCAGGTGGGGTGGGGAGGAGGCGAGCGGTGGGTGGGGGACCGAGGAGGGACTCAGCAAGCCAGCAGGGGGGCCGGAGGGATGAGGAAGGGTGCGGGGGGTGGGGGGGCGAGCGGGGAGGGGGCAGGACCTGGGGCAGAGTGGGAGAGGAGCGGGGGTGGACTGTGGGGTACCCCAATGTGTCCCGATATTTTAGTGTTGTGATCTGGTCACCCTATCCGTAGAGTCATGCAGTTTCCAGACCCCTGAGTTTTGTGTTGAGATTCAGTTCATTAAGATAAAAAACACACACAAGGCAAACCCATATGAACTCAGGTTAATTTAATGTAAACCCACCAGAATCTGTCTGAATCCTCTCTTCTCAAAGCCTGCCATGCACCAGCAGATTTTGGGCTGCCCATGTTCACTCCACCCTTTTTCTGGAATTCAGGGCTCATTGCTAAATCTCCCTTATATTTTCTACTCGGTCTATTCTTATCCAGGAAGTCAATGGACTACTCACAGTGTGTAAAATTAAGCATGTGCATAAGACTTTGCAGGATCAGGGCCTTAATACCTCCAGATATAGATGGTTGTTTCATCCACAGATATGCTCAGAGAATATAGGCTGGGAAAAATTACTCTCTCTCCCTCTCTCTGTCTCTCTCTCTCTTTCGCTATGTGTGTGTATATATATATATATAATTTTTCAACCAATTTTTAGGATAATGATTTTCTATATATGTGTGTGTGTGTGTGTGTATATATAATATGAAAAGTTTTAATAATATGAAGGAATAGAACCAAAACATGTGAATTATGTTCCTTCTAAAGAGGGGATGATCTAAAAATGTAAGTTTCTTTTTAGATAGTCGATTAACATGTATTTTTCAGTATGAGATTTTGGATTAGGAAAAGTTCACGTGAACCACTGAAGTAAAATCACTGTGTTTTTAAATCATTCTAGTTATTATCCACTTGACAGATAATTGCTGTGTTGTCTAATACTGCAGATTTTGCTTTTAGAGGGAACAAAGGTTAGAATAAATGAAGCATCTATAAATAATGTGGTCAACATAAATATACTATTCAAAAGATAATATAATATAAGCACATTTAAAAAAACATAAGAGGAAGGAACATGCTTTTGTATTAAGAATAGGATGAGATGTTAGTTAATGTGATATGAGCTTTGGATTGTATTAGACTCTCACAGGGAAATCAAATTCACATCATGTTAGTGTGAAATATGATCACAGTTAGTTTCTTTTAGTGGGTTAAATGTGTTCTTCTAAATCCTCTACAGTGCTGCTGTTGCACTGATGTAAATCTCTCATTTCCCTCTGGAATTTTTGAGCATTATGTTGCATTAGATTCTAATAGCATACATTGTTGCTTTGCTCTTACTGAGCACAGGACAATGTTTTTATTACATTAACATCTATTAGACTTGCATGCCATAGACTTTGCTGTGTTGGTGTAAATGAACATTGTGGACTATTGTTGTTCTCAGTGTAACTCGTACTGGGGGGTGAGTAATGCTGCCTGCAGTGATGCAAGAGCATGAGTACCAACTTCAGGGCCAACTGTTAGGAACCAGGGCACAAACCTCAAATTGGTTGTGAGTTCTATACTTAGAATTCACCAACCAATTATCAAGTGTAAACTCCTCAGGCATATAATAGCCTTAACATGGAGTCACAGATAATCCCCCAGGGTACTCTGATATACCTCGCTACGTAGGTGAGTGTACCTTTGTGATAGCTGGTCCCTTACTCCAAGCATCAGAGCAATATTCAGGTTACTCCCAATCTCAAAGGGCTAGTGACTTATCCCAAGTAAATTGCACCTTAGATCTTACATCAGAGATAATGCTTATAGCTAGGGCTGTTGATTAATCGCAGTTAACTCATGCTATTAACTCAAAAAATGAATCACAATAAAATAAAATTAATCGCGATTAATCACAGTTTTAATCACACTGTTAAACAAGAGACTACCAACTGAAATTTATTAAATATTTTGGATGGTTTTTCTACATTTTCATATATATCTTGTATTCTGTGTTGTAACTGAAATCAAGGTGTATATTTTGATTACAAATATTTGCACTGTAAAAATGATAAACAGAAGAAATAGTATTTTTCAATTCACCTCATACAAGTACTGTAGTGCAATCTCTTTATCCTGAAAGTGCAACTTACAAATGTAGATTTTGTTTGTTTGTTGCATAACTGCACTCAAAAACAAAACAATGTAAAACTTCTTGTTCAGCCAGTCTCTAAGACAAAGAAGTTTGTTTACATTTACAGGAGATAATGCTGCCCTCTTCTTATTTTCAGTGTCACCAGAAAGTGAGAACAGACATTTGCATGGCACTTTTGTAGCCAGCACTGCAACATTTTTACATGCCAGATATGCTAAACATTCGTATGCCCCTTCATGCTTTGGCCACCATTCCAGAGGACATACTTCCATGCTGATGATGCTCGTTAAAAAAATAATGCATTAATTAAATTTGTGACTGAACTTCTTGGGGGAGAATTGTATGTCCCATGCTCTGTTTTACCCACATTCTGCCACATATTTCATATTATAGCAGTCTCGGATGAAGACCGAGCACATGTTCATTTTAAGAATACTTTCACTGCAGATTTCACAAAATGCAAAGAAGGTACCAATGTGAGATTTCTAAAGATAGCTACAGCACTCGATCCAAGATTTAAGAATCTGAAGTGCCTTCCAAAATCTGAGAGGGACGAGGTAGGGGGCATGCTTTCAGAAGTCTTTAAAGAGCAACACTCCAATGTGGAGACTACAGAAGCCGAATCACCAAAAAAGAAAACCAACCTTCTTCTGGTGGCATCTGACTCAGATAATGAAAATGAACATGTGTTGGTCCGCACTGCTTTGGATGGTTTTTGAGCAGAACCCATCATCAACATGGATGCATGTCCCCTGGAACGGTGTTTGAAGCATGCACATTTGGCACATAAATATCTTGCGACGCCGGCTACAACAGTGCCATGCAAACACCTGTTCTCACTTTCAGGTGACATTGTAAACAAGAAGAGGGCAGCATTATCTCCTGCAAATATAAGGAACTTGTTTGTCTAAGCGATTGGCTGAACAAGAAGTAGGACTGTGTGGACTTGAGAGCTCTAAAAGTTTACCTTGTTTTATTTTTGAATGCATTATTTTTTTACATAATTCTATATTTGTAAGTTCAACTTTCATGATAATGAGATTGCATTACAGTACTTGTATTCAGTGAATTGAAAAAATACTATTTCTTTTGTCTTTTTACAGTGCAAACACTTGTAATCAAAAATAAATATAAAGTGAGCACTGTGCACTTTGTATTCTGTGTTGTAATTGAAATCAATATATTTGAAAATGTAGAAAACATCAAAAAATATTTACATAAATGTATTCTATTCTATTGTTTAACACAATTTTTTAAATCATGCGATTAATCACGATTATTATTTTTTACTCACTTGACAGCACTACTTATAGCCAATCCTATAATAAACTATATAAAGATTTATTAAATAGGAAAAGGAAACGAGTTATTTACAGGGGTAAATAAAGCAGGTAAACAGATACAATGTTATTGGTAACTCATTTATGTATGTGTACACTGCTATGTAAGCCCAGGGTTAATAGAACTTGAGTTAGCTGACTCCGGGTTTTTTAACTTAGGGCTTGAGCATCTAGAGTCATTTATAACCCCAGGTTCGGGGTTGAACCCTAGGTCCCAGCGTGGGGCTCCAACGTCTATGGGTATGTTTACACTTCAATAAAACATGTGCAGGAAGCCTGTGTCAGCCGACTTGGGTTTGTGGTGCTCAGCTGCAGGGCTATAGAATTTCAGTAGAGATTTCAACACCCAGGCTGGAGCCCGGGCTCTGGACTCTCCCCACTTGTTGGGTCCCAAAGTCTGGGCTTTAGAGTGAGCCCAAATATCTACACCACAATTAAACAGCCCCCTACCCTGTGCCCTTTGAATCTGAGTTACCTGGTGTCGGCCAGCTGTGGGTTTTTAATTGCACTGTAGACATAGCCTGCGTTAGCTTTAAAGACCAAGCAGCTGGGGATCTCTTGCTTTTCCTAGAAATACCTTGCTCTCCAGAGTCCAAGCAGCACAGAGATAATCAGTTCCTTCTTGCTAGGGGTTTTATTCTCCTCTCCCCACCTGCTTTCAGCTGCAAAGCTCAGCTGATGGGAGGAGTCCCTTGCATGACTCATCTTTATGAATCTTTCTGTCCTCTTGTTGATGGTATGCAGGGAAATTCCAGTTCCAATGTCCCACAATAGTCCTCCTGGTATCAATAGACCTTTTCTTTTAGGAAGGGCATAACACCTTCTGTTGAAGATCAGCCCTTCATCTTAATGCCTCTCTCCTGTTTGATCACTTACACAGTCACAAAGGCTCACAATACAACTGCTCAATGTGTGATACAAATGTTAAAAGTCAGATTAATGTATTCAGCAACTCACAAGCATTCAATAAAGTCTAAACAAAAAACACATTTTGTATAATTCTAATAGTATAATAATAATAATGATTCTATCATTCTAATTTTAACAATACTAACATACAGGTGAGACAGATTCCAGATATGTATTTGTCAGTGTTCAGTTGAGACACTGGGGTCTTGGCATGAGCTGGCATCTGGTCTGCCGACATCACATGGGTGTGGAATCTAAAACACAAGTCAAATTCATCCCTGGTGTAACTCTGGAGCTACATCAGGGATTAATTTGGACCATAATGGGAATGCAACAGGAGGCTGTTTGTGTTCACAAAAGGCTTTAGGAATCATAGAGAATTTTTCATTGCAAACATATTCCATGCTGCTAGAAATGAACAAAAACCACAAAATGCACTATTTCTGTTTAAATTATTTCATTGTTCAGCGAAATGCGGCTTGACCAATTTTTATTTTTTACTTTTCATTTTCCCTCCTTTGTTAACATGAAATGCTAATGAGACTTTTAAATTGCTGACTATAATTAAGGCTTTTAAAATGTCTACTGTAAATTATGGATCCCACTCCAAACATTAATACTGAAAAGCTTTCCCTTTAAAGACTCCTCCTTTCATAGCTTTCTTTTGTATGTATGTAATACAGAAGCTGGGGAATCACATTTTCTCTACCAACAATATCCTTTGCTATTCAACCTAACACGCTGACTATTTTTAGAGTTAGAAGCAATATGGCTATTTTAGCTTCCTTGTTTTTTTATGCATTGGTGAAACAAACACAGAATGGGAATAATGTCTAAGTAATGCAGCATAGCCAGAAGGAAAAAACAAAAATAACCAAATAGGTGTTTGTGGGTCCTGCAAAAAGAGTAGATCTTTCTTGTGGAGAAATAGTGAGTTTAAATAAATGAGTTTTTAATGTCCAGAGTACATTACATATCACATTATAAGGTAGGGTACAGTAGAAGCCAATAAAAAGCCAACTTTTGCCAACTATTATCACACAGTCACCACAAACGTTTCCTATTCTTAGTATAATTTCAGATGTTGTTCTGGAAATGTTGACTTAATAATGGCCAACATTCTGTTGTAGGTTAAATTTTCAGGCTACTCACTTAGAAGTGCTTCTAATTGTGTTAAGGAGTCCAGTGGCACCTTAAAGACTAACTAATTTATTTGGGCATAAGCTTTCATGGGTTAAAACCCCACTTCTTCAGATGCATGGAGTGAAAATTACAGATACAGGCACTGTTACACTGACACATGAAGAGAAAGGAGTTACCTCACAAGTGGAGAACCAGGGTTGACAGGGTCAATTCGATCACGGTGGATGTAGTCCACTCCCAATAATTGATGAGGAGGTATGAATTCCAGGAGAGGCAAAGCTGCTTTTGTAGTGAGCCAGCCACTCCCAGTCCCTATTCAAGCCCAAATTAATGGTGTTACATTTGCAAATGAATTTTAGTTCTGAAGTTTCTCTTTGAAGTCTGTTTCTGAAGTTTTTTTGTTCAAGTATGGCTACTTTTAAATCTGTTATAGAAAGTCCAGGAAGATTGAAGTGTTTTCCTGCTGGCTTTCATATGTTACCATTCATGATGTCCGATTTGTGTCCATTTATTCTTTTATGTAGATACTGTCTGGTTTGGCCAATGTACATGGCAGAGGGGCATTTCTGGCACATGATGGCATATATCACACTAGTAAATGTGCTGGTGAATGAGTCCGTGATGGTGTGGCTGATGTGGTTGGGTCCTCTGATGGTGTCACTAGAGTAGATATGGGAACAGAGTAGGCAACAAGGTTTGTTACAGGGATTGGTTCCTGGGTTAGTGTTTCTGTGGTGTGGCGTGTAGTTGCTGGTGAGTATTTGCTTCAGGTTGGGGAGTTGTCTGTAAGTGAGGACTGGCCAGCCTCCCAAGGTCTGTGAGAGTTCCAGGATAGGCTGTTGATTGTTGATGTGCTGGAGAGGTTTTAGTTGGGGGCTATATGTGATGGCCAGTGGTATTCTGTTATTTCACTTGTTGGGACTGTCCTGTAGTAGGTGACTTCTGGGTACCCGTCTCACTCTGTCAGTCTGTTTCCTCACTTCACAGGTGAGGATTATAGTTTTAAGAATGCTTGATAAAGATCTTGTAGGTGTTTGTCTCTGTGTGAGGGATTGGCGCAAATTCGGTTGTATTTTAGGGCTTGGCTGTAGACAATGGATCGTGTGATGTGTCCTGGATGAAAGCTGGAGGCATGTAGGTAAGTATAGCGGTCAATAGGTTTCTGGTATAGGGTGGTGTTTATATGGCCATCACTTATTTGCACAGTAGTGTCCAGGAAGTGGATCTCTTGTGTGGACTGGTCCAGGCTGAGGTTGATGTTGGGAGGGAAATTGTTGAAATCCAGGTGGAATTCTTCAGGGGCCACTCCCGTGGGTCCATATGATGAAGATGTCATCAATGTAGTGCAAGTAGAGTAGGGGCGCTAGAGGATGAGAGCTGAGGAAGCGTCATTCTAAATCAGTCATAAAAATGTTGGCATACTGTGGGGCCATGTGGATACCCATAGCAGTGCTGCTGACTTGAAGGTATAAGTTGTCCCCAAGTCTGAAATGGTTGTGGGTGAGGACAAAGTCAGAAAGATCAGCTACCAGGTGTGCCGTGGCCTCATCAGGGATACTGTTCTTGACAACTTGTAGTCCATCCTCATGTGGAATATTGGTGTAAAGAGCTTCTACATCCATGGTGGCCAAGATGGTGTTTTCAGGAAGATCACCAATGCATTGTAGTTTTCCTCAGGAAATCATTGGTGTCTCGAAGATAGCTAGGAATGCTGGTAGCATAGGGTCTGAGGAGAGAGTCCAAATAGCCAGATAATCCTGCTGTAAGAGTGCCAATGCCTGAGATGATGGAGTGTCCAGGGTTTCCAGGTTTATGGATCTTGGGTAGCAGATAGAATATCCCTGGTTGGGGGCTCTGGGGGTATGTCTGTGTAGATTTGTTCCTGTGCTATAGCAGGGAGTTTCTTGAGCAGATGGTGTAGTTTCTTTTGGTACTCCTCTGTGGGATCAGAGGATAGTGGGCTGTAGAATGTGGTGTTGGAAAGTTACCTGGCAGCCTCCTGTTCATAATCCAACCTGTTCATTATGACTACACCACCTCCTTTGTCAGCCCCTTTGATTATAATGTCAGAGTTGTTTCTGAGGCTGTGGATGGCATTGCGTTCTGTATGGCTGAGGTTATGGGGCAAGTGATGCTGTTTGTTCAGAATTTCAGCCTGTGCACGTCTGCGGAAGCACTCTGTAGAAGTCCAGTCTGTCATTTCGACCATCAGGAGAAGTCCACGCAGAATTCTTCTTCTTGTAGTGTTGATAGGAGGGTTCCTGTGGGTCAGTGCACTGTTCAGTGGTGTGTTGAAAATATTCCTTGACTCGGAGACGATGAAAGTAGGCTTCCAGATTACTGCAGAACTGTATCATGTTGCTGGGGGTGGTGGGATAGAAAAAGAGTCCCCGAGATAGGACAGACTCTTCTGCCAGGCTAAATGTGTGGTTGGATAGATTAACAATATTGTTAGGTGAGTTGAGGGTACCACTGTTGTAGCCCCCTGTGGCATGTAGGAGTTTAGATAGTTTACTGTCCTTTTTCCTCTGTAGAGAAGTGTAAGTGTGTGTTTACAAATGTTTTTGTAAAGTCCAGCCACATGGAAGTTTGTGTGGAAGGTTGGTTTTGTAGAATCTCTAGTTTTGAGTGCTCATTCTTGATCTTCTCCTGTCTGCTGTATAGGATGCTGATCAGGTGGTTCCTCAGTTTCTTTGAGAGTAATTGTACTGTGTAACACTGACAGACCCTGGTCGTCATCAGGCGGGATCAAACCTGGGACCTCTGGAGTTTAGTGCATGAGCCTCTACCACATGAGCCAAAACCCAACTGCCTCTTAGCTAAGGCTGTAGAGCAGACTCATTAATTTCTCTCTCGAAGTAGTCTCAGTGCCACTAGATGGAACAGAACATCACACCCAGAAAGTGTATAGGTTACAAGTGCACAGATTAAAAATGGATGATAAGGTGCTCTAAGCAGTTCCTGAAAGATGTTACTATCACAAATAGTTTTTATACTGCAGTTCATTACTTTAAGATTTCACATTTTTTTACTATATACTGAATATGTTCCACAACAGGATCTCATTCACAATTGGCTTGCATTTTTATGTAGTCATTTACACTAGTGTAAACTGATTTGTTAGTATTTTAAACCCACTTTGCATTCTTTTTGCACTGCTGTAATGTACTGTGAGATGCAATTGTGTCCACATGATATTCACTTTGGATGAAACTCATACTGTGCAGAGCATCAGCAGCACAAGGCCTGTCCATCACTTAAGTCTCACTTTAGCCCCAGTACATAAGCCTGGTGTGGCCTTCTGCACAGGGTAAATTTCACCCATGCAAAGAATACAAAGGAAAATGTAAGTGAAATGTCATCCTAAAAATGATCACATAGTTGGCATTCATCTTACAAGGATAACAAAATCAGACTCTGGTCATCTTTTCTCCATGCAGAGTGGAGAGGGAAAAGGTGCTGAAAGAGAAAAGTGAGACTGAGAGATCCATGTTAGAGATAAAATAGGAATATAACTGATATGTTTTGCCACAAATTCATGGAAGCATTAAGTAGGAAACAGTGACAAAGTATCCTACCAGTTTCTGTGATGGTACCCTACTTGTCTACAAGCACAATATTTTGATACTTAAATTCAGTGAAAATAAGATGGGCCTAGATTGTGTGGGTGATCAGACAACCTTTATAAAATCAGGTCCTCCCCCACAAAGAAGCTGACTTTATTTATGGCATGTCCTATCATTGAAGCCAGAAAGAATATAGATTCTTCTAGGTACCTTCTGCACTTGATGGCTCCTAGTGTCCCTCAACTTCTTAGGTGTCCTGCCCAATGGATCCTGGAAGGATTTTCATACCCCACTCTTTACAGTCTCAATCCCTTCACCATTTTTCTCCTGAAGGCTCCTTATTGCCTTTCCCATTCCTGGTGGTGCCTCACTCTGGTGCTTTGTAGGTTTCTGGGGGCTTGTTGTACTCCGTTTTTACATCTTCTGCCATTTTACCTACTAATATATGGATTCTCACCTCACCTCCATACTGACTCTTCAGCCTCACTTCCTGAAGGCTCTTTATACTCCCTCCCCATTCCTTCTGCACTCTCAGGCCTCCCTTAGGAAAACCCATACTTTCAGATACTTACAACTAAGCAACTAAGCAACTATTAACTTTATCACCCTAAACCAGGGGTTCTCAAACTTCATTGGACCGCAACCCCTTTCTGACAAAAAAAATTACTACACGACCCCAAGAGGGGGAACCGAAGCCTGAGCCCTTCTGATCCCTGCCACCCCGGGGAAGGGGGCAAGCCCAAGGCCAAGGACTTCAGCGCCAGGCAGGGGGCTTGTAATCTCAGCCCCACTGCCCAAGGCTGACACCCTCAGGCTTTGGCCCCAGACAGTGGGGCTCAGGCTTTGGCTTCGGCACCTGGCCCCAGCAAGTCTAAGCTATCCCTGGTGACCCCATTAAAAGAGGGTCATGACCCACTTTGGGGTCCCGACCCACAGTTTGAAAACCGCTGCCCTAAACATTCCATGCTCCTTCTTTTTCTTTTAGAAGGTATGGGCCCAGCTTGCATTACGTAATTCTGGCAGACCCAAGATTCCCCTGTGCCCCCCAAAATGATATAAAACATGGAGGACCTGGGCTAGAGGAGAAAGGGTCAATCTTCGGGTTGTTGAGATCTAGGGGAGGGGGCAGGAAGACTCTAGTATCAGAGGTGTGGCATACATTTCTGCCTGTTATGTCCCCGAGTAGGAGGCGCTCAGTTGGAGTGGCTACAGTCTAGGCTTCATAGCAGGGGAGGATCCCAAACACTGCTTGGAGATGAGTTGAAGAGAGAGTGCATGAACTCCTGCAAGTCCTGTTAACTTGCAGGAGGATAGAGCTCCTACACTGAGAATCTTACAGACCAATCAAAGTACCGACAAGGATCAGACAGGCAAATGCTGAAAGACAGAGGATGATGAGATATCTTACAGAGATTTGGGAAGGGCTTATGCTTATCCAAGTTATTAGACTGGGGATAGGTTGCCCCTTTGGGACAAATAACCCATCCTAATATACTGAAATTCTTTATTACTCTGTTAGATGAGTAGAAAAAAGTATAAGATGTGTATGCCTTAGCCTGCAGTATGTCCCTTACCTCTCAGTCCACCATGCCTAAGGCATCATTAATGAAAGTGCTGTATTCTCTTGCATATTAAGAGAGGCAGTGTCACTCTGACAAGGAATCTGGAGGTGAGTGGCAACTTCTATCCCTTCACTCATTTTACAACCTAGGGCACCCCCTGTTCCAAGAAACCCAGGATATCTCTTCTCTAGATTAATATGGTCTCTTTAAAAGCACTTCTTTATTTCAAAGTCATTTGCCTGATTATTTTCTGTGTAGAACCATAATTTGTTTTAATCATTTTATTGGATTGAAAAGAAGATCTATACAACCAGGAACACCCAGCTTGGCATAAAAGCTACAAGAACTCATTAATCCTTTCAGTTATTTTTAAAGCAAGCACCAGAAGGAACTGCAATCAATACCAAAGGTCACTTCACATTAAAAATATTCCAATGAGTTTAAAATTTCAGGCATTTATCTAGTAGGCAGTTATTACTGATGAAAGGCAGGATAGAAGTCCATACATAAATCTGCATGAGCAACTTGCTATGTTCCTGCGATATTGATAGGATGTTGAAGGTGCAAAAATTGTTAGTTAGATACCAATAGAACGTGACAAATAGGGAGTTAGCAGTGCTCATTAATACATTGCTAATGTATAGTACTATTGAAATAAACCTCTTCAGATCAATACTATTACTGTTTGGCACTGGCATCCATGTGAAATGAGAAATTAAACAGCGTCACTGAATAAATAATAATAAAGACATTATTGCAAAGAAACATAAAAAGGAGTGTGTGTGTGTATATGCGTGCACGCGGGGGGGTGTCTCACTCCACTGAAATGTGCATTGTAGCTACTAGGGGCTATAGCAGCATTAAATGTCCATTTTCTGTTAAGAAATCTGAAGTAAGAGCTTTAACATCCTGATTTTTCTTCCTTCCCCTGTGCCCAAAAACAAAATCAAAGTTAAAAGGTTCTGTGTAATTCTAAATGCAACAGGAAGCTTCAGCAGGATGGGGGATGATTTAATGATCCATACTTACACAAGCTCTGTGGCCCTGGTCCTGCATGTGGGCTGACTGCTGCACCTGTGCAGATCCCCATTGCAGTTTTGACATGGAAGCTTTCTACTCTTACGACCAGCCATTACATCAGCACGCAGCCAAAACCTGCTAAGTAAATGGCTTCCATACCTGCTACCACTGCTCTTACAGCAACCACACATTTGTGATATATATGCAAAACAATAAATCATAACTCCTCCTGATCCCAAACCACAGCCCTGCCAAATGTTCTGGGGCCAGTGAAAAACAGCTAGGTCAGTCTGCAGTCCGGGAAATTCCCTCTCAACTCCAAGAGGAGATTTGCTCATAGCCAAAGCAAAAGGGGAGCCCCTTCCCCACACACCAACCTATGAGTTAAATGGCCACATTCATAAAGTGTATGGAGGCAGGGGGAGGACAGCAAACAAGTGCAGACTGCACCATACCGCACTGCACCCTGAGGAGGTGAGCACAATGAGATCCCCAAGAGCACCAAAGCTGGATAATACAAGGGTTACCTGAGGGAGGAGCAGGGGAGAATCCCACCCAATTCATGGGCAGACTGGAAATAATGGTGAATGGGGTGATTCTCACCCCTTCAGCAGAAGGACTCCAGCTGCAAAGGACCCACTCATGTCATTCTATCATAAATTTTACAAAACAGGTACAGTCTTGCCAGTTCTCATGATATCAGTATTTTTCCCAAAATGTAGCTGTTGGAATGAAGAGATTTCATAAGAATCTTAGAAAATCTCAAAAAAACCCTGAGGTTTTAAGTAACTTTCTAGGCCTCCTGGTTACAGAGAAAACCTTTAAAATATGACCTGAGGGCACCTGAAAGGCTCAGAAAGCAGAATGAAAAGAACTCAAAATATATATTTGTTGTTTAAAAAGTCACAAGTTTTGGGAGGGTGGTAGGAACTGATTCATGGGGTTTTTGGGGGGTGGGGGGAGGTTTGTATACATATACAAAAATGAGGTTAACAAATTTCATTTGCATGATTTTATGGTGTCACCAAAACCCTGAAATAGCATTCCAGTTTGGGGCTGTGCAGTTGGGTGTATATAGCTGAGCATATAATCCTTTTAAAGTACAATAACATTTGAAATACAAAGAAGCGTACAGTAAAGCTACACCATGAGAGAGTTGTAGCATCTGGCACTGTCCATTTTTCAAAAACAGACCTTTAGCTCCACCTGCATCCCTGCTGCATATCAGTGTCTCAGTTTCTGTAGGATCTCTGGGGAAAAAAAACCTAACCGTGCATTAGTCCCTGAAGTCAACATCAGCCTTTGCAAACACAGCTTCATTTTCTAGGCAGATGATTTCCAACAAAGCCTGTGGCATCTCCCAGTGCACCTTTTCAGAATGCCCCTTTTAAAATATGTCACATTTGCTTGTTTTTTTAATTTCCTCACAGTCAGCATTGGCAGACAGCATTTCTCATTGTCAACTCTTGCAACAAAGAAGAAATAATAATTTTACAAATTTAATTGTCGGTTTAATTAGAAAAATAGTCTTCCCCAATCTTGAGCAGTACAAAAGCTGGTCCAGGGCCATTTTCAGGCATAGGCATTAGAAACTCAACCTTAAAGCCCCAGCTCCTGAAGCTACATGATTATGTTCAAATCACAGCTTCTTTTTTTTTTTTTTAATTACCGGTAAGCTAGTTGCACACAAAAAAAAAAAAAGCTTCAAAAATTGCTTACTAGTGTAACCAATGCAGTGATATCTCCTTGGGTCAGCAGAGAAACCTTAACCCAATGTTCTGAGAGGGGCAAACTCCCCTATGTATCTCCAATGGAGTGTTCTTTGTAAGACTGACTGCTGTGGGGTGCCCTGCCAGTACCACCCAGCAAATGACTCTGTATGTGGACCATCCACCCAAGCTAATACATGCTTTCTGCCATCCTTTGGGGTGGAGGAGGGGGAGTCCCCATGCCACTGTCCCAATCCTGCCTCTCTGCAACAAGAAGGTGCTGCCTGTCACTGCTACTTTAAGTCAGTGATAGACCCATGGCATATTGGAAGGCGGGAGGGAGCAATGTGTCTTGCTGTGCCTAGGGCACCAAATTGCCTTAAGCTAGCCCCGAGCTGACTATTTATTTCAGATTCAAGGCCTAAACAATGATATAGACTAGAATCTCACCCCACATAAAATAGTAGGATAAGCCCAATTTATCACATTGTTGTCTAAGAATCATACATTATGCTAGGCCATCTTAGATCTGTTTGCATAATTGAATACTGAATACTATACTGTATAATAGTCTGTAACCTATTCATCTGCCAAAGGCATTGTGAGATTTATATACAACTATTCAACTTTAGTTTGTTTTAATGATCAGGTAAGCAATATGAAAAATATGGGTACATTATTAGATTCCCCCTAGACTTGCTGCTGTATTTTTATTTTTTTTATTGCTCTAAAAACAGAAGATGAAAGGGCCAGATCATCAGCCCTAATAAAGCTCATGCCAGCTCCAGTGGTATGCAGCAGCCTTAAAGCTGGATCCAGTGGCTACTGAGGAGTCCTCCAGGGAAAGGGTATCTCTAAGTTGCAAAGAGCCAGACTTGTCACCTCTATATCACAACCCCTAGTGCAAGAGGTATGCCTTGGAAAATGGCTGATTCTGCAAGGCCCCGAGTGCCGTCAATCAGAGGTTAGGGTGCTCAGCAATTTGCAATTTCAGGTCCCTTGAGAGTAAACGTATGGACCATGATTAATAGAGAGGTTGGCGGGGCGGGAGGGGGGTTGCCGTCCTCCTTTAAATTACATTAGAATCCTCATCCATTTTTTCACCTGCTCTCTCAAGCCGCACTCTTTTCTGTAACTCTCTCTCAGCAAAATACTTCCCACAGCACATACTCCTAGCTTCACATTTTTCTCTCCCAGTCCCCCATTCTTCTGATTTTTTTAATGGAACTCCAACATAAAACCCAATAACCTTTATTCACCACTTTATTTTAAACACATGAACTGTTGTGTATTTGGTTGCCATGGTTTTTGTTCCTATGGCAACCGAGTTAGATTATTAGGGGATAGCCCAGCCAGCTTCGGCCGGGTGGGTGAGCTCTGTGTCTTTAAATAAAATGGTGGTTTTGTTAGCTGTCTGCTGTCTGGCCTCAAGTGATTTCTTCCTAAACCGGCTGCCCCCAAGGATATAACAAGTGGCGACGAGGATGGGATTCCAGTGCTGCTCCAGTAACAGAAGGAAGTAGAAGTCAAGGTAAAGAACAAACAAACAAAAAACCTGCTTGTTTGCACTGACTGTGAAAGTGAAACTAAAAATCATGGCTACTCTGACCAGGCCACTGGAACCTTTTGATGAGAATATAGAGCAGTGGCATGTGTATACTGAGCGTTATGAGCTTTTTGTTATTGCAAATGACATTACAGAAGCGAAGAAGGTGTCAATATTCTTAAGTGTTGTAGGGGCTAAAAACCTATCCCCTGCTACGCAGGTTACTACACCCTGTTAAGCCTGAGACTAAATCTTACAGTGACATTGTGGAAATCCTGGGGTCCCATTTTTCCCCAAAACCACTGGTAATTGCTGAAAGATATAGGTTCCACAAAAGAGACCAAAAGGAAGATGAAACAGTTGTACAATTTGTAGCAATTTTAAAAAAGCTAGCAGAACACTGTGAATTTAAAGAGATGTTAAATGATGCCCTGTGTGACAGGTTAGTGTGTGGCCTCTACAGTGAAGCTATACGGAAGCGCCTACTGACAGAGGCTCAGCTTACATTACAGAAGGCTATTGATATTGCTGTCTCCATGGAACTGGCTACAAGGGAGGCGCAATACATCGGTGCATCCCCTAGGGTGCAAAAAGTGTCACAAGAACCGACCCACAAAACTGTGCAGAGTCCAGAATGTTACCACTGTGGTAAGCCGGGTCACCAGGCATCAGAATGCTGGTGTAAGGACCTGGTGTGTCGACACTGTGGCAAAAAGGGACACATTGAGTGTGCCTGTAAACAAAAGAAAAAGAGGCCTGTGGTCTGGCCGACAAAAAGAGGAACCCTGCATACCCTAGAGCAGACCCAGGATGATCAAGGTGATAGCTCACCCACTGCATGTTTTGTCTTTGGCAGTGGGCTCACATGAATACTGGGTAACCCCGTTGTTGGATGGGAAACCTATACGCATGGAACTGGACACCGGTGCAGCTGTCTCGCTGGTCTCCGAGACTGTGTATAAAGAAAAGCTACAGCATCTTCTGCTTAAGGCAACAAAAACTGTTCTGAAGACATATACGGGAGAAGCTGTGTCCATGTTGGGCACTATTGATGTTAAGGTGGAGCTGCTAAATTGCCACTGTTTGTGGTGAGAGGTAACTACCCAGCCTTAATGGGTAGGTCTTGGCTTGGGAAGATTCAACTGAACTGGGCAGAAGTGCACCGGATGACTAAAGAAGAAACCAGTCTAACCCCTATACTAAGGAAACATGCTGCTGTTTTTGGAGATGATTTGGGAAGTATGAAGGGAATCACTGTGATATTGAACATTAAACCTGACAGTCCACCAAAATATCTGAAAGCCCGAACTGTGCCATATGCCATCAGACCAAAAGTTGAAGCAGACCTGGAGCTCCTAGTCAACAATGGAGTCCTAATACCAGTTACCCATAGCTCATGGGCCACTCCTATCTTTCCAATAGTGAAGAAAGATGGCTCTCTCTGGATTTGCGGTGATTTTAAAGTCACTGTCAACCCAGTGTTGTGTGCAGAGCAATACCCGCTTCCCCGCATCGATGACCTCTTCGCAGGCCTGGCTGGGGGACAAAAGTTCAGTAAGATTGATCTGAGTCAAGCATATTTACATTTGCACGTCGATGAAAAGTCCCAAGAGCTGTTGACTTTTGTGACTCATAAGGGGCTTTACCGATACTGTCGCCTACCCTTTGGAATAATGTCTGCTCCTGCCCTGTTCCAGAGGGCTATGGACCAGATCTTGTGTGGCTTGTCAGGAGTTCAGTGCTATCTGGATGATATCCTGGTCACTGGAAGAAATGAAGAGGATCACTTAAAGAATTTAGGGGCTACCCTACAAAGACTGGAAGAGTATGGCCTACGAGTTCGCAAAGACAAGTGTGAATTCTTCAAGCCCTCTGTTGAATATTTGGACACATCATTGATTCTGCAGGTCTTCATAAGGCCCCTGCAAAAGTTAAAGCTATTGTGGAGGCTCCCCCACCTCGAAATGTAAGCCAGCTGCGCTCGTTTCTAAGACTACTGAACTATTATGGAAAGTTCATCTCACAGTTAGCCACACTGCTAAAACCACTTCATGAGCTCCTTGGGCAGAACAAGGCCTGGAAGTGGACTGAAGCCTGTGATGTTGCATTTAACAAAGCTAAGGATGCATTGCTAAATTCTGAAGTTCTAACGCACTTTGATCCATCCTTACCCCTACAATTGGCCTGCGATGCCTCCCCTTATTGAGTGGGAGCAGTCGTGTCACACATTATGCCTTCAGGAGAAGAGAGACCTATTGCTTTTGCTTCACGCATTCTAAGCAAAGCAGAAATTAACTACGCCCAAATCGAACGTGAGGCATTAGGAATTGTTTTTGGAATTCGGAAGTTTCATCAGTACCTGTTTGTGCGAAAGTTTACTCTTCTCGCGGACCATCAACCTTTGACGTGAATTTTTGGATCCTACACAGGCATTCCCCCATTAGCTGCTAGTCGTATGTAACCTTGGGCATTGTTACTTTCAGCACACACATATGAAATCAAATATCAGAAATCCACTCTGCACGGCAATGCAGATAGCCTCTCAAGGTTGCCTTTGCCGGTCAAACATCAAGATAGTGCCCAAAAGGAAATCATCTACTTTGAAAAGGTAGAGAATACACCCATCACTGCTACTCAGATAAAGAAGGCAACTCGCGCTGACCCAGTATTTTCCCAAGTTATGGACCTGGTGATGCATGGAAAATCTCAACAAACCTCTCCGGGACTCACCCGACGTTGTTACCTAAATGTCCAGGAGGACGGAGTTATCAGTTCAATCTGGTTGTTTGTTGTGGGGGAGACGTGTCATTATTCCACCACCACTGAGATCACAGATGTTAGAACAGCTACATTCCGGTCACTGTGGAATAGTGCGCATGAAGGAAATTGCACGAAGCTATTTTTGGTAGCCTGGATTGGACAGTGCTATTAAAGAGCAGGCAAAAGCTTGTATGTCATGTCAGGGTGTGAGGAATGCACCCCAGTGGGCACCCCTACACCCATGGGACTGGCCTGAAAACCCGTGGCAATGTATTCACATTGATTTCGCTGGCCCCCTTGAAGGAAGCATGTTCTTGGTGGCAGTAGATGCCCATTCTAAATGGCCAGAAGTCTCTATAATGCAGTCCACTACTGCAGAGAGTACTATCCAAAAACTACGAGGACTCTTTAGTCGTTTTGGTCTGCCAGAACAACTTGCGAGCGACAACGGACCGCAGTTCGTCTCTCAGGAATTTCAAAATTTTATGGGGCAAATGGGATACACCACATCACGTCAGCACCATATCATCCATCCACCAACGGATTAGCTGAAAGATTTGTGCAGACAATGAAACACGCTTTGAAATCAGCAAGGGGACAACACTCCATTCAAAAGCGTCTGGATACCTTCTTACTTTCCTACAGAAACACACCTCATGCTACGACCCAGGCATCCCCGGCCTTTCTAATGATGGAACGACAGCTGCACACTTGCTTTGATCTGCTGAAACCTTCTGAACCCCGTCCAATTGCGCAACATCGGTAGCAATATCAAGTCATCAGACGGGCACCCAGAGCAAAAGACCGAACCTTTAGCCCGGGACAGCCAGATTTGGCTCGGAATTATACTCCCAGAGCTAAATGGGTCCCTGCCACAATCATCACTCAAACAGGACCTGTTTCCTACACAGTCCGGACTGCAGAGAATTTTACCTGGCGGCGACATGTAGATCAGCTGTTGCCAGGTCATGCCAGTCCTCAGGACACATCTGCAGTTGAGTGGTCTGACTTCACCTCTTCTGGTGAGACACCGAATCACGAATCACCTGTTCCTGACTGTTCTCCTCCATTACTGCCGGCGGCTGAGATACCCCTTTGCCCAGCACGAGCTGATACCACCTCCTCACCTGTTCGTGCTGCGGACCCTGAGCCCATGGTACTTTCGGGTGCAACAACACCAGAAGTTCACCGTAATCCACCTAGAGACAGAAAACCTCCTCATCGGCTGGATCTTTAGCTAGGGCGAACCCACGGTTATGGGGCAAAATAATCCCCAGGGTTTAGCTGGGAATGGAGGCAGTCTACCCTCCTTCTCTAGTCTAGTGTGTGTTTTATTTAGGGGATGTTCTTATTAGGGGGGGAGGAATATGTTGTGTATTTGGTTGGCATGGTTTTTGTTCCTATGGCAACTGAGTTAGATTATATGGGGATAGCCCAGCCAGCTTCGGCCGGTTGGGTGAGCTCTGTGTCTGTAAATAAAATGGTAGTTTTGTTAGCTGTCTGCTCTCTGGCCTCAAGTGATTTCTTCCTAAACCAGCTGCCCCCAAGGATATAACATGAACAACAAGAACTAAACTGGTTGTTGCACAAGTTCCAGTTCACATGGACAGGGTAAAATGGTCTAGCTGCCATTTGCTGGGGTGACAAAGCAGATAAGAGAGGTGTAGCTATAGTTTTGTGCATATTGCATAGAAGCATAATAAAAAAGTAGATGACTATGGTTAAAATTGTCAAGGCATCTAAGTGATTTAGGCACCTATGTCCCACTTTCAAAAGTAACTGGTGTTTAGGAACCTACGTCTTGACATCCCATGGACTTAGGCAGTTTTGGACACCTACCTGCATCTTTAGGTATATAAGTACTTTTGTAAAACTGACCCAAAGTGCCTAAATCCCTTTTGAAAATGAAACTTAAGTTTCCAAGTCATGGTGGGTGATTTTGAAAATGTTACCCTCTAGCGGTATTGTTAAATACAGAGGACACTGTAAATAAGCCTCTCAGGTCTTCTCCCATGGAATTTTCTTGATCCATTGCTTGTTCTGGTTTTTCCTCCATCTCAGGGTACATACAATATTTGTCATCATATAATCTGCTGGGTTTAGTGAGGGAGAGTACTTGTGCTGACACTTTCACATCTGGAAAGCATTGTTTTATCCAGTAATAGGCTCTCTGCTCCTGCATTTGATTTTGATTTGATTTTGTAACTGAACAACCACAGTAATTTAGAAAATAATCAAAATAGAAATAACTATAAGTACTGATGATTGTGTTTTTTCCTTTTACAATTCCTTTTCACTTCACCACATCCTACTTAATTGGGAAGTACTTAACCAGGATGGCTGCTATATTGGGACATCTCCTAGAAACTAATTTACCCTAACAACAATGAATGGCAATGATTGCTGCTTAACTGGGACATTATTAGTCAAAATTCAGCTTTTATGGAATGTAGTCATCCAGTGCCATGGGGTTAAATGGTGTTTAACCAGGTGGTAAGTAGGGTACAATTCTAAGGTCTTGTCATTTAAGATGGAAGTAGCCAAATACACGTTTTAAAGGAATAAAGATGTAAATGAGTTTTTTTTTGAATTGTTAATTCATTGTAGTATTTTATTTGTTTGCAGATTTATTTAACACTACCTCTTAATTGAGACAGCTGCTTTTCTAAGGGACTGTGGCCCGCTGTCAACAACCGTTGGCAGCATTCTTGGCTGTCCCTCAGCTGCAGTTAAAAATAATTTGCCTGCTAGTGTATGCAGGACAAAACCTTAACCCATCTTGATCCCCATTAGAGGAAGTGTGACTGAGAATGGATGGAATGTGGTGCAATCTGAATACTTCTGGGTAGAGTTAGGTTCAGTCAATACTTGCATGAGGAGAAACTTTTTAAAGCAAAACAAAGATTTTCAAAATGTGGCATGGGTGATACAGTAGATGGAACTATAGAATCACCTAGACTTGAACCGTGCCCAGGATACTGCTAGGGGCCACAGCACTATTTTAGCTATTGTCCTTGGGGGTAAGACATAAAACAGATTTTGGGTGTCTAGAGATTGAATAGTTTTTAATTACAAGTGCAGTGGTTATTAGCCACACTGTGCTGGCCTAATTCATCATGGATAATTATATTCTGGCTGCATAATTGTTTTTATTTAATTGCATTAAAAAGAGGTTCCCAAATTGGGGTCCATAGTGGGCAGCGGAGTATCCTACTGGTGGTCTGGGGCAAGTTGGCTGCTGGCTCCTCCTCTTCTTTGTGTCCGGATGCTAAATTGCATTAAAGGTAGCTAAAATATATATTTTTCTATTATTTTTCCATGTCAGAATATCACTGATCGCAAACGGGAATGAAGGTGGTCCATGAGACAACCTCTTTAGGTATGGCCCAAGCAATGAAAAAAGCATGAGACTCTCCAAGATAGGGAAATTTCACTTTATTATTCCTTGCTTCTTGCTTTAAACCATTGTGCATTGTTGCTGTTGCTGTTATTATGGCTGCTTCATGTCACCCAAGAGACAGCTGCATCTTGGGTATTCGGTGAAATGAATATGATATACATTGCCTATATAGTAGTATGTGATTCTGAAAAACATTTTGAAGCTTGCTGAAGGTAGGAACTGGGAATGCAGACCCAAACTCCATCTCTTCATTTATGTCTGAGCTCTGTCTTTCTCCTTTAAATACTCCAGATGACGAGTTATGCTCTGCCAGAGGGGCCTGAACACCCTGGGCAGCACTGGTAACTGGTTTGTGCGGGAGGAGGGGAAGGTGTCTCCTTACTGGTGTAGTTATATAAGTTCTGTAGACTGAACCATGTGAAGTGAACAATCTTTTTCCTCCTGCTTTCTTAAAACAATGAACTATAAAATGATAATTGTGTTGTTATCCTGGTGTCTGCTAGAGGTATGAGATTGGTGGGGGGAAGTTGAGTCAAGCCTGCATTTATCCCTCTGTCATGCTCTCAAGCCAGTCCTGCCTGGTTCGGGGAGGTGAAAGACAGAGAAGACTCAGTTTGCTCCTTCTAATTTAGTCATGCCATTGGGACTACCATCTCGGCAGTACCTTGCTGCATATATGTGAGCCAGCTAGATATTTCTGAAATTCCCACAGGGGCACCAACAATGTCACAACACCCCAGAACCAAACCTTTGGCTACGTCATCCTCTGGGCACACAGAGCCATTGCTCTAGACCTCTGACAATGTTCTGTGTGGCCAAGTTAGCTTCAAAATGCCTTTTAGATACACAATTAGCGAAGGACACACATGCAAGCTTTCGAAAATTCTGCTTTTCATAACCAAGAGTCAGGACCTCAGTTTTATGTCTCATTCCGAATAGAGAGGTGTAAGAGCCAAAGGAATTAAAAGAACAGGCTCGTGTTCACCTTTTTCCTTGTTGATAATATTGTTTTTTAACTAAGAAGCTTGTGAAAGTGACTTACATTTCTGATTGTATTTATAAAGCTACTCAGCATGCAGAAAAGGCCACAGAGATTGGGGCACCATCATGGTTATATGACAACATTTTTTCAGTTTAAATGAGCCAAGAGTTTACCAGCTTCCAAGCTGTAATTATAAATATAGACAGAACACTTCAATGATTTAAATACATTATGTACCTGTCTACAAGAACCTTCAGACAAATAGTTTCACTAATCATTCATGTCAGCTAAACAAAAGCTTAATAGTTTATCTTCGTAGGACTCAATCTCTCTCCATCCATATAGGTAAAATTGGAGAGTTTTGTAAATATACATTTAAAATTTTCGGTTCTTCAAGTAATGATTTTTTTAAATTCCTTTAATCAAAAGAGTTTTAAATGACTTGCTATGCTTTATTATCCATAGTTAATTTAAAAAGAAGAAAACATTTGCAATAACATCATGGAAGCGGAAATGTACACAATGACTTTTAAAACTGGGTGACTAAAGTTAGGCTGCTGAGGTCGATGTTTTAGGCACTTAAATGCTAAGCACTTTTGAAATTCCAGTGTTGCCAACTCTTATGATTTTTGTCATGAGTCTAATGATGATTATTGTTTTCCTTAAAGCCCCAGCTCCTGGAGCCAAGGGAATATGTGATTATTTCAACCTTCATTCTTAAAGAGAAAGTATATTTCTAGCCCTCATGGTTGTGGAGAAAGCTTCAAAATGTAACCCCAGTGCACCCAATGGCTCAAAAAGCAGAAGGCAAATAAAAATAACACCAGATCTATTATCTTTATATAATCTCATGATTTTAAAGCCAATCTAATGATTTTTGGTGAGCCTGACTCCTGATTTTTGAACATTTGGCATTGGCAATACTGAATTCAGGCCATTTATTAGTGGGTTTAGGAGCCTAATTTTGGGTTTAGGGGCCTATTTTTTGAGCTCAGCAGTCAAACTTTGCCACCCCCACTCCTCCCATCAGGTTTCTGTGCATCCCAGCCCCAGTCAATCAGTCATGCTTGTGTGGCCCTTGCCCTGATCGATCAAGTTTGTATGTACTTCCAACAATCAGGTTTATGTGCACAGTGAGTGAACTTTGTTATAGTGTGATTGACAGCTATGAATGTCTAAATATTTTCTGTTGCACGAGTTCTCCTGGGGGTCCACCACTCTAGAAACTTTTTGTAGCTAGCCAATGTTTTTTTAAATAGATATCAGTCAATGACAAGTAGGACTGCCAAAGAATAAATATAGTCAGATCTTAAATTTAAAGACTCCCAGTCTTTAAAACATTATTAAGAGAAACCAAACAAAAATTACATAGAAAATCCAAAGGGTGTAAAAACTGAGGCTATGAGAATTTTCACAGCAATTGGCCACCTACTTTTTGAGAATAACAGGCATTTAAGCCTCATCTTAAATCCGTTTTAGAATGCAACCCTAATTATAGAATCCGTACCAGGCATCTCCATAATAGCTGGCAACAGCTTTGATACTTTTTGATTTCCACAGTCTTTTAATGACAAAGCTAATTCAGCCCTCCTTTGCTCTGTCATAGTGCAAAACTAGTGGCTTCCTCTAGACCTATAATAAAAATAATAAAGGTATCATTCTTAATTATGTACTTTTTGAAACAATTAATTTCATGGAGAAAGATACTACTCAACATGAGTAAGGGTATGAGCGTCTGCCCTAAAATATTAAAACAAATCACTGTATTTTCCCTTCAAATTTGACAGAAGCCTCAGCATAAATGTTCCTCAGTCACAGAGTTCCTGATAACAGTGAATTGATAAGTTTTGATCCAAGGGTAAATATTTGAAGCCTCTCTCTCATCTCATTTACCTGTGAAAATCAGGAATAACTCCAGAGGTGTAAAATTGAGTTCTAACAGTGTAAGATCAGAATTAGACCCTTCATATTTGTTTCTTTTGAGGGACAAAAATAAATGTCATTCACATTTAGGGCCAAATTCTGCCCTAGATACACATCAGTGAGTAATTCATATTGTTTTGACATTTTGCTGCTCTGTGTAAGATGTGGCTGGGTGGGAACAAATAGGCCACCTTTAAAATTCTTTCTCCACAGCTAGCTGAATAAAGTACCTTCACAATGGAAGAAAATGAACTAGGGGATTTTGATAGAATTAATTGGGGGTTTTATGTAACATCCTGAGGAATCCACATGCAGTGTGGACATAGATGTCATTGACAGTAATAACATTCCCCTTTTGTTCATCTTGTATTTGTACATATTCATTAGTAACTACAATAATTCTGGGTGTGTTTAGAATATTGTAGCAAGCAATTTTTGAACATCTTCAGTATTACAGTAAATATTACCTGGTTATCTGTTACTGTGATCATGCAAGCAAGGTATTGGATTAGATTTTATTGATTTTGATACACAGTTTGCACTGGTTGAGCAGAAGTGCCAACAACATAATTGCAAGGAATAGCAATAAAGAAACCCTTCAATACATCCCCATATATTGTCAGGGAATGCTGGGTCCTGAGCAGCAGAGACATATTAGAAATGCAAACCATCAGCCTGACTGCACAGTCCTGAGTGCCTGCTGAGAATGGGAGTTGAGGTGCTCAGCACTTCTTAGGAGGAATTCAGCACCTCACAGGATCATACTGTCTGTGTTAGACAAGGAAAGCAATATAAACCTTTTTTGTATGTAAACCATAGTGCTGAATATCTGTGTTTCTTCCTCATAATTACAGCCAGAGACAGGAATGTGGCAAATAGGAAAATTGCCCATGAACAGGCTTAATGAAATCAGTGATTATGAACAAATCTGGTAAACTTTTACTGGTGCTACAATAGTTACAGATTAAATATTTGGAAATACTTAATTTAGTTTGGGGTTTGGTTTGAGTTCTATGCAAAAATTCGGGCAATTTAAAAAAAATGGACCTGAGAGGATGATTTTGCACACTTTGTCTCAGAAAGCTTTGTTTGTGAAAGCACATTGTGAGCACTGCTAAAAAATAAATGGGGGAGTTGCACACTTCATTGCTTGTGTGGGGTGAGCTGTAGACCCAGTCAGCCCCATGCCCTCACTCCACCTGGACCCACTCATCTGGGTCCTTTGCCCCCCCTCCAGCCCGGGCTTTCACCCACCGACTCTGGTCAGCCCCTCAGCCAAGCTCCTCCAGCCTTCTCATCCTGTTTTCCATTTTCATTTAAAACACTGGAAAACACAGAGAGCCCTGCATGAGCAGTGAAGTACACTAATGAACGTGGCCTGTAATTTGCAATTAACTTTAGGGGTCTGTGTTAATGAAAGTGACTCTACACTACAGAGCCAGAGCTCCAGGCTGAGCCACACTTCAGAGAGCTGTCTACACAGTTATTTTTTGAGTACTAGCATGAGCTCTGCTAACCCAAGTTTCTCGACCTTGGCTGGAGGGCTTGCTGCCCCAGATTGTGTTGTTGACATACTCTGAAGAGCGCAAATCCCATTGATATACATCAGGAAAAAGTGTGTTCCTAACCTGAGTTAACTAGCATGAGGTAAAATCCTAGTGCAGACAAGGGAGTTCGAAGTTTTCATGTGAGTTTGCTGGTAAAACTAAACCTGAGGCTCCCTCACAGTCTTTAATTTGACCTGATAACTCAGGAAAGTTACAAGCTCCCTTGTCTTCACTAGGATTTACCTCCCATTAGCTAACTTGATTTAACTAACTTAAATTAAGAACACCCTCACTTTTTTTTTTAACTAATGAAGACAAGGCTGTAGAATCAGCCCCAGATAACTAAAAATTCTACTACAGTTTGTGAGATTATACTGCCCATATTCCTGTCTCCAGTGGGGTCAGTTGAAAACTGAGTGTCCAAATTGTTAGTAAGTGGTTGAATCAAACATGATTTTGGTGTATTGTATTATATCAGATTCATTAAACAGAAGCACATGCACATCATCATTTACACAATCCCTTCATATTTCTTTATAATTTTTCAATGATCTAAAAATATATATTTTGAATTATGCAATATTTTAGAGAATTAATTAAAATATCCTGCAGTTTTACTTTCCATTATGCTCTTTCTAACTTTGTGGTGGGACAATTTGACACTGATCCATCACTCTGGAAGACTTGCTCCTGTGTGGGTTGTTCAGATTTTCTTTTGTTGTGCTAATCTTGTTGAGCTATAGGCATTCCCAGCGAAAGGAGGTGTAAAGTTTTGATGAGTGACTTTTTTGTGCCACTTCCTTCCTAGATTTTTCATGATGAATGTTGCTTCTAAAATACATTATCTTTCTGTCACTGACAGATGTATTGTAACAGTTCTTGATTTCCGTGACTTGTTTGCCTATTATTTCCCCCTTATTTGAAGGAGGAGCTTCTGTCTTAACGAGCTAATATCTCTTTGAAAAAGGTGTTTCCTCTTGTTACGGTTCAGTACTTGGCTTTTCCTTCTCTTATTTCTTGCAGTTCGGTTGACTGCAGTATTTTACAATTACAAATTATTTTATATAGCTTCCTCCATGCAGCATATCACAAAATGTTTACAATCATTTACACAAAAAGGGATTATTAATTCGGGGAATGGTCACAGTTTTTGCACATCAATTTCATTTCTTTTTCTTTTGGAACAGCACACCAGAATGCTGCAATATGAATGTGACTAGTAGGGAATTTGCCTTAATACTGAAATTCAAAGCACTCACGTTTTGGGAAACTACAAATTGGGGATCAAGATGCAAGTTGAAAGGAATGTGCAGAGGATACTGAAGATTAGGGTGGCAGGAGTTATGGATACAATCACAAGGAGTTGTATGAAGTAATAACTTCTGGATTTAAGGTAATAGTTGTTAGAGGAAAGAGAGATTTTTTAGCATAACTGTGAAATATTCAAGTGTAGGCCCCTGCTCCCATTGGTCTTTTTCTGTGTCCATCTTGTTCCTGATCAGTTTGGGTTGAAACCATGCTGCTATCCATCTGCATTTGGAACCTACACGCCCTCAAAGGGCTTGCCTACACTTAAAATGCTACAGCAGCACTACTGCAGTGCTTCCATCAACCTAGTGCTGTCTACATGGGAATTTGGGTCAGCTCAACTATGCCACTCGGGGAGTTTTCACACCCCTCAACAACATAGTTATGCCAACCCAATTTTCTAGCATAGGCTAGGGTGAAGAGTCCCAGTGTGAAATTGTAGCTCATATCAAGCTCATGCTGAGTCCCTGGAGGTCTTCATATCCAGAGGTCAGGTGGTTTTCCTAAAAATAAAGCTGTCATTGGAAACGGTGGCATTAGCAAGTGGATTTCCCTGGAGGTTGTTGCCTGCATGCAGATGTTCAGATTTGTGGTTCCAGTCGCAGGCAGAGAAGGTGAGAAGTCTAGTGGAATGGAAATGGGAAAGGACAACAAAGTTTGGGAAATCTGGTTTGTCTGTACGACAAAAATGTGATGCTACCCCCTCCCCCCTGCCCCTGAAACCTCTTCACTTCCAGTACAATATTCCATGAAATTACTTTCCCATATCACTCTACAGGTGACATATCTGCTTTTGAACTTTTACCACACTTAAAAGATTATTTCTAGAATTACTGCTAGATATTCTATCCCCAGCATTTCAGGTAATATGGAGCTCCCAGAAAATGTACTTGTAGAGGAAAATTTCAAGGAATCATTCCCACAGGGACTGTAATGTAGCAGTGTAGAAAAATTCCTGCCCTATTTGTGTGCATATGGATACATCCATTTTGAAAGGCAGTGTGTCTTCTTGAGTCCACTCCTAGAAAGATTTATGTATATGCTTGATTTTATGCCCACAAGTAGTCCCACTGAAGTCAACAAGACTATTCATGGACAAAAAGTTAAGCATGTATGCAAGTGGCAGGATCCAGGCCATAGGTTGCTACCAAGTTTCCTTTCTTAAAAGCTCTTTTCACCACTCTATCATGAGCTGATAAGTGCAGAGACGGAAATGCAAAATGACAATAGATTATTCTGAGCATTATTTTTTCTGACGAGAAGATATGAGAGATGTTCCAACAACCATTTTAAAAACCCTATTTAATGCCTATGAGATTCTTAACAATTGACTTGATAAAATAAACAAAATAAAATCAAGGTGCTCTAATGGCATAAGCATAAATATGTTTTTAAAACATTTTAATATTAACATTTCCAGTGCTTTTCAGATATCGTCCTCCTATAAAACAGTGTTAGGGTTCTTGCTCACTCAAAGGATTTGAGCAATGAGTTGAAGTCATTAACTCCATATCAGACTTTGTTGAAGGCTTAATTGATTGTTAAGGGATATTACAGAGTAGTCATGCTCCAAGAAGTAATGTGCTAGAAATAATCCTCTCTGAAGAACTGTACAGCTTGATGTACGCTGCTGAATCAGGAAATGGTGACCCTTATTAAACAGATAAAAAGCCTGTAAAAGAAGTTCATCTTGTATAGATTTATTTTAGAAACATGATCAAGTGCAGAGCAGTAAAAAAACTATCAATAAAGACATTAGGTAATCTGAAAGTTAACTGCTTTGGGGCTTTGTATCTCAAGCACAGAACAACTCCGAGATTAGATTTATTTGTTTTTGTTTGTTTACAGTAATGCTCAAGAGGAGCTCTGAACAATAGTTCAGTAGTGAAGGGCTTGTGAAGTTTAAGGTGCTAAAGTCCCAATTCAGGAAAGCACTTAAGCATGTGCTTAGCTTTAAGTACATACTTAGATTCCATTGACTTTAGTGGAACATACTTAAATTCTTTCCTGAATTGTGGCCTAAGAGGATACATGTTAGTGTAGTGTAGATAAAAGAGTTAAGTGGTTTGAGTTTAGCATGTTGTATTACTTGTGCAAAGCTTCTGGTGTGTTTATGCATGTCATCCCAAATGCATGCCAATACAACCATTATCTCACACCACACCATCATGTATTCTAGAGATGCCCCATATTTAAGGTGACCAGATGCCCCGATTTTATAGGGACAGTCCCGATTTTTGGGCCTTTGTCTTATATAGACTCCTATTACCACCCACCCCAGTCCCGATTTTTCACATTTGTTGACTGGTCACCCTACCCATATTTCATAGAAAAGCTATTTTAGAAACATTTTAAAAATCACTCTTAGTGCTGATTTACATTTCCCTACATCTGTAAAGCTTGGCTTCCTTAGTGCCTTGTGTCCAACCATACAGGGAGAGGAAACTGAAATTTATCACTAAGAAATTTTAGTAATTTCTAGGGATGATCTCACAAAACTTTTGCATATATTATGATACTTTAAAAATTCTAATATCTTTGGACCTACCATTGGAAAGAAAGGCTCCTTGCCTTCTTTTGGTATATATCTCCCATTTCTAGCCCTAATTGGTCAGAAGATATCAGACCTTAAACTATTCACTACTCCAGGATTAAGTATTGCCTCAAAAATCTTTGCTGGGTGACTCCAATTTGCATCCAGCCAGTGAATTATCTTTGCTTTTGTCTGCCACAAATTCCATGTATTTGAGGCTTTTGGGTCTCTTAAATTTACTACTGAATTCATGACTGAGGTATTGTTATAATCTTCAGTAAACTGTTCTTTGCTAGAGACTCAGTCCTGCAAAGTGCTGAGCGAATTATACAAACATGCACATAACTTTAAACATGTAAGTAGCTCCACTGAAGTCAGTCATACTAATTGTATGTTTCAAGTTAGGTACATCCTTATGTACCTTGCTGAATCAGGGCCTAAATGCAAAATTGTTTGCAGAATTGGGCTCTTAAACACTGATCCTGCAAATACTTAAGCATGCGTTATCTTTACTCTGTGACTTCAGTAGGACTACCCATATAAGTAAAATGGTGAGCATGGGTAAATATTTGGAGGATCATGCCTTACACTGTATAAAATAAGGATCATATAGTGTAGGTTTCAGCTGGTTGTATTAATTTACTGGAAAGAGTCTTTGGATTTGCACATTTATTTCTAGAATTGTGCAATTTGCTTATTTTGGCCATTTCATTCAGTTTTATCTTTGATTTCTGACCCTTCATCAAGGATGCAAACCCCACTTCCCATTACATGAAGATAATATAGGACCTAATCCAAAGCCAGTTGAAATTGGTGGAAAGGCATTTATTAACTTTGGATCAGGCCTATAATGTGCACAGAGGCCCAAATCAGAAATGATTGACTTTGCATATTCAAAACAAGAGGTACATAATGCAGCTTTAAAATATGAATTACTTAAAACTCTAAGTACACTGTATACAACTTTTTGCCGTGTATGTGTATTAAATTAAAAGAATTTTCACTGGAGAAGTAGATTTGTAAAATTGCTATTATTCCTTCCACTGTTAAAGAAAGAGGTCAACACTCTCTGACGTTAACAAGATCACTATGCTAATCATTTCTTCCGTTATTTCCATTTATAAAGGGCTACATCTTTTTATTGCTACTGCTATTATAACTGTTTTCTCCAGGGTCATTTTTCAGGAACATATTGAGAGTCAGTCCAAAGATATGAGCTACTGAAGTGCATATGAGATTGGCTTGCTCTGAAGAAAAGAGGAATGTTAGGATGAGCAGAATCTGATCTGAACTAGTTTGGTCCCCAAAGTCCCATTCTATTTTTAATACTGAATGACATTTGCAGATCATTCTTCTCTCACAGACATGTTAGGGTTGATTTTCAGAGGCACAAATGGAATCTAAGTGCCCAATTCCACTGATTTTCAGTGAGAATCAGATGCCTGAGTTTCTGAGGCTCCTTTGAAAATCCCAGCTGACATTGTTAAGAGGAGCAGCAGTGTATTGGATTATGCAGTGTTGGGAGCTAGGAACACTTGAGATTTACGTGTGCTTATTATTAATTTGGGTCTAGGTCTGGCCTTGTGGAATTCACTTAGGCCAATATTTTCAAAGTTGGATGCTTAAAGCTAGATATCTAAATGAATGTTCAGACCCATAAGTAAGTGACCTAATTTTCAGAGATGCTGAAAATTGCAGTTACTACTGATTTCAACGAACAAGACAATGCTTGAGTGCTCAATCTTAGGAATTAGTCAGAAAGCATCACTCATTTCAGGTTATGGTACCCAGCTACTGCCTCTGCAGAAGAGTCCCTGCACCACTCCTGAACCCTAGCAGGAAGCCATGCAGGGTGCATGTGGTGACTGCTGGGCAGTGGAAAGAGCCAACAAAGTCCCAGGGTAACTGGTTCCTTCCTCCTTTCTTTCACTTTTTTTAGCATGTAGCATGCTAACTTGGTAATATCTGCCTCAGCCAAAAATGTCAACCCAAGTGAGTCTCTTCCTTTGCCCTGGCTCCTGTCCCCCACCAACAGCCTCACTTCAATCTCCTAAACCATTGCTTTGAACTGCTTTTCATCTCCATGCTCACCTGTTTGTTTGAGACTAGGGATGTAGTTAATTAGTTGTGCAGATGTTTGTGCTCTTAGTTGCCCAAGTTAGCAAAAGTCCAACACAGACTTGAAAGAACTGTGATAAGGGGTCTGCAAGGCTTCTGGTAAGTTCTTTGATTACAATGAGCTGAAAGATTCCAGAAAAGGGAGGAAATGTTTATAGTTGAAATCACTGAAAGGTGTTTTCATTGGTTAATGTTAATGGGATGAGATTGTGATCCTTTCTTTGTCATTGTTTAGCTAAGGGGTCACTGAATGGGAGTGCGTGGAAATGGGTGGCCTGAAAGAAGTGAGCTTTACCTTCCTGACTGCCATCACACCATCCCCTGGGACTATGGGAGACACTGTGATCCCATTGGGCCTTCAAAGTCCTGAGGAAACAGGGCCAAAGAGAGGGAACCAATGACATTGCCACCTCCACCAGCTTTGGCTAAATCTGGATCACTACCTGGAATGGAACACTTGGGTGCCTGCCTTCACCTCTTGCAAGTCCTTTTTCTTTCCCACCTTATTTCTTCTTTTTCCTGTCTTTCTCTCTTTGCTTTCTGTCAAATAAGAGGGCTGTTGAGCAAGCCAAGACAACTGTATCTTTTGCAATTCTGCTTTGAGCCTGTAACCAAAGAGACAGATGAAAGCAATGTTATATCTTTAATAAAAGGTTAAAAGGCTTTTTAATGGTGATTGGCACAATGGACATTGCCAACAATAACTTGATGCAAACCCCAGACCACACTTAACTGGTTAATGTTATAACAGTGATACACTCGCTTTTCAACACAGTAATGGGGTGGAAAGAAAACAGTGGGGTGATATCCCACTGCCATTGAAGTCAATGGCAAAACTCACATTGACTTCAAAGGGTATGTCTACACTGCAGTTAAAAACCTGTGGCTGGACCAAACTAGCTGACTTGGGCTTGCGGGGATCAGGTTGCATGGCTGTTTAACTGCAGTGTAGACTTCCGCTTTTGGGTTGCAGCCTGAGGTGTGGGACTCTCCCACCTCACAGAGTCCAAGAGCACAGGATCCAGCCTGAACCCAGAAGGCCAGTGTTTCACCCAGGAGTGCAAAGCTTGCCCTGTGCCTACTGACTACATCATACCCTGGACACCACTAAAACAGAAGCACTTGTCTGAGTGGATGGGGGGTCTGAGTGCTCTGAAAATCCTGTCTGAGCAACCAGCTCCTTCTCCGGGCCCCAAACCTACTCTCTGAGAGCACTCAAGGGAGTTATGTATGATTGAGGCTATTCTGAAAAACTGAATACCCAAACATGACCTGACTCTACTTGGAGCATCCACCAGACTGTTTGTCACAAATCAGTGGTGATCCTAAAGACCTTCGGTCTACTTTTGGCTATAACATGATTCTTCTACATGGGTTCATCAGATATGAAGAAGCTTTTGCATGAGCTGAGCTCAGGCCAGGTTAGCGTGAGTCTGGCTACCCAGTCTGGGAGGCTCTTTCCCAGCTGAGGTGTAGACATACACTGGAACAAAAATTTTTTTCCTCATAATAACTACTCAATTAAAAAAGTTAGATAATGTGATTCGTGTTTTCTGTCATGGTCCTATTAGTGAGATTATTAATGAACTTCATGAAGCAGGAACTAAGGTAACCCACTTAATCACAAAGACTTCACAGTTTAAGTGTCAGTTTAATTTACCTTTTCTTCCCTCTAAACTGTGCTGCTTCAGCAATTCTAGTCTGTCTTCCTGTTTCAGAAGATTAGACTCTGCCTGTTGGTATGCATACTTCCACCTTTTCATGTTCTCTGTATGTATAAATATCTCCTGTCTGTGTGTTCCATTCTATGCATCCGAAGAAGTGAGCTTTAGCTCACGAAAGCTCATGCTAAAATAAATTTGTTAGTCTTTAAGGTGCCACAAGTACTCCTGTTTTTTTTTGTTTTTTTTTGTTTCAGAAGGTTTGCTCACATGTACCTATCAAGGCAGAAGAGTGGTCTTTTGAGGCGGCCAGGTTTTCAGCTGGTCAACATTTAAACACCTATCAACAGAATTATATATTGGAGGATTTTTTGTTATTTTTGTCAAGTCATTACCATCCTACATTCCTTTATTCTTTAAACATAACAAACAAAAGTAGAGTATACTGCAATGCCTTTTGGTATTTCACCTGTAAGGATTAGCTGCCCATTTCACAATTATCCTTGATGCCAGTCATTCAGGACATACTGTAGTTTAGCCCCTGTTTTGGTGAGGTGGTTTTGTATCCACCATTTGGGGGTATGGTTATTTTATTCTCTTTCTAATGTTTGCCATATTCTACACGTCTCTGAATACTCTATCACTGTCTTCTTTATTTTGTTACTCACTTATTGGACTCTGCTATGTTCTTCTGTTGTGGAGTATGCAGTACAATATATCCTGTCAAAATGACAGTTTACCGATAGACAGACTTTGATCTCACAAAGTTCTGTGGAATTGGTGGCTGCAGTACTGACTCTTTAATAATACAAAGCATCACAGTTAACCATTCTTGTATTCAGGATACCTATGTTTGTAAACCATCTACAACTGGTAAATCAAAAATATTTTTGTTTTAATGGGATTTCAGCCTCCTATTGTGAGCAGTTGAAATAAATTGCTTTTTTAAAAAAAGTGTGCCATATCACACAAAATGGGGTTATATGCAGTTATCCTGTGGCATGTGAAATGATGCACAGTCTCACAAAATGACAAGGTGGAAGTTCGGAAGCCTTGCGGACATCAATTTAAACCAAATCCTTTGCCCTCAACTCTTTTACAGTAATATGGCACAGATTTCCTCTCTTTGGTTACGATTCAGTGAGTAGTATTTTACTGAATATCTCACAGAATTCTTTGCAAGTTTTTTTTCAGTGATACCACCTGAAAATAACATTTCTTAGTTTATGAAGGAATATTTTGTGATGAAAAACATACTGTAGGAAAAAATATTAATTTAATCATTTAGCGAAAATCTTGAGTGGAAAAATAGAATTCATAGAAAGAGTAGGTACATGAGGTAATGTCTTTTATTGGACCAACTTCTGTTGGTGAGAGAGACAAGCTTTTGAGCTTACAGAGAGCTCTGTGTAAGCTTGAAAGCTTGTTTCACCCACAGAAGCAGGTCCAACAAAGATATTACCTCACGCATCTTGTGTCTCCATCCTAGAGACTGACATGGCTGCAACAACACTGCATACGATAGAATTCATGTTATTCATCAGACTTATTTTATGAAGACATGAAGTTGTTACAGTAGGTCTCATTTTTACTGAGTGTCACTAGACATTCTTTTATAATTGTCATCTTCAAATTTCAACACTATATTTTTTTCTATGTTTGACAACAAGTTCTTGGCTGTGACAGGGGCTCCTGGGTGTTCTGGTGCAATACAAATAATAATAATTCAGTAGAATATTAAGTGTAAGGAGTCAAATATCCGTATGAGGGCCCATCTTTAAAAAAGGGAAGAAGGAGAATCTGGGGAACTACAGACCAGTCGGCCTCACTTCAGTCCCTGGAAAAATCATGGAGCAGGTCCTCAAGTCCATTTTGAAGCATTTGGAGGAGAGGAAGGTGATCAGGAACAGTCAGCATGGATTCATCAACAGCAAGTCATGCCTGACCAACGTGATTGCCTTCTATGATGAGATAACTGGCTCCGTGAATATGGGGAAAGCGGTGGACATGTTATTCCTTGATTTTAGCAAAGCATTTGATACGGTCTTCCACAGTATTCTTGCCAGCAAGTTAAAGAAGTATGGATTGGATGAATGGACTATAAGGTGGATAGAAAGCTGTGTAGATCGTCAGGTTCAACGGGTAGTGATCAATGTCTCAATGTCTAGTTGGCAGCTGGTATCAAGCGGAGTTCCCCAAGGATCTGTCCTGGGGCCAGTTTTGTTCAACATCATCATTAATGATCAGGATGATGGGATGGATTGCACCCTCTGCAAGTTTGTGGCTAACACTAATCTGGGAGGAGAGGTAGATATGCTGGAGGGTATGGATAGGGTCCAGTAAAGAGTCATCTTTAAATAACACACTTAATAGTTTTTCTATTTCTTGCAGTTTCTGGAAGAAGAATATACGTATAAGTTGTGTGGCTTGGTAAGTTTAGCCCTTTTTTAATGACCCATACCCTAGGGTTGCCAGGCATCCAGTTTTCGACCAGGATGACCGGTCAAAAAGGGAACCTGGCGGCTCCAATCAGCACCACCAACGGGGCTGTTAAAAGTCCAGTCTGTGGTGCAGTGGGGACCCAGGGCTAAGGGAGGCTCCTTGCAGCTCCCGGAAGTGGCCGCCAGGTCCCTGCAGTCCCTAGATATATGGGCCGCCACGGAGGCTCCGCGTGCTGCCCCTGCTCTGAGGGTCGGTTCGGCAGCTCCAATTTGACAGGAAATGTGGCCAATGGGAGCTTGCAGGGGTGATGCCTGTGGGCGCAAGGGCAGTGCATGGAGCCTCCCTGGCTGCTCATGCACCTAGGGGCTGCAGGTACTTGGCGGACGCTTTCCAGGAGCCGCAGTAAGCGCCGCTGGGACCTGGAACCCTTTCCTTCAGGGCCGCACCTCAACCCCCTACCCCAGCACGGAGTCCCCTACTGCACCCAAACTTCCTCCCGGAGCCAACAGCCCCCCAACACCCCTGCCCCAGACCCCTCCTGTACCCCAAATTCCTCATTCCTCATCCCTGTCCCCACCCCAGAGCCCACACCCCTAGCTGGAGCCCACACCCCCTCCTGCACTCCTAACCCCTCAGCCGCAGCCCAGAGCCCTCTCCCACACCCCAAACCCTTCATCCCTGGCTGCACCCCCATCTAGAGCCCTCACCCTCACCACACACACCCCAACCCCGTGCCTCAGCCCTGTGAAAGTGAGTGAGGGTGGGGGAGAGCAAGCAATGGAGGGAGGGCAGGTGTAGTGAGTGGGGGTGGGACCTTTGAGAAGGGGTGGGGTGGGGGTAGGGCCTCGGATAAGGGACGGGGCAGGGGGTAGGACAGGGGTGTTCGGTTTTGAGAGATTAGAAAGTTGGCAACCCTACCATACCTTTTTCTGTTTTTTTAGAATTGCATTTCTTCTTTCACAACTACCCTAGGCCCTGTCTAAATTACAGTGGCCTACTCATGCTCATGCTGGACCAAAGCACTTTCTGGAATTCCACAGTATTGCAGCCATAGCCCTTCTGCCTCAGCCCCATTCCCTACAATAAGACTTGCCAGGGGGTCTTTGAAAGGCACCTTTATGGTCATCATCCACAATCCCTGCAATGAAGAAATTCTCCTGCAGCTGAATACAGGACACGTAGGATCTCTTTGTGCTGCTCTGGCTTTTTACATTAAGTAAAAGGGCCAGAGTAGAGGTGAAGATCTCATCCCTGATTTATTTCAGTTATGGAACACAGACATGTTGGTTTCCTATCCTGTGAAATACGTGGAAAAGTGGGAATTCTACAGAAAGCATACAGATAGTAAATGATAGAATATGGCTGTATTAGACTTGGTCACAAGTTGTGTTTTTCTCTTTAAGAAAAGTGCTGAATTTGCTTTACTGTTTGGGAGGTCAGAAATTCGGAATGTGCAGGCAACGTCAGAAACCATCAAACTGGCACAAATGAATATATGTCCAGAAATAGGAGTGTATTGTATTCTCTTCCTCATTCTCTGATCTGAAGTTTCAGTCAGGAAGGAGGAACAATACTAAGTGACTTAGGTGATGAATCACACACCATAAATAGCAAATGGGTCAAAAGAACACAGTTCACAAACAACCAACAGGCTGAAACTCATTCCCACTAAACTACTTTGCAAGTACTTAAGAATACAGTCCAGAAATCAGTAAAAATAGCCAATACAAATGTATTCCTTTTACTATTTCAAATAGCTCTCTGTGTAAAATTTGTTGAAAGGGTTCACTTTGGCTAAGCAATCAGGGGTTATCTGCAGTATTTCTCCGGAGTAGGCAAAATTTCGTCAGGAATCTTGCAAGAAGAGGCTCTCTCCTAACATTTCTGGTTCTTTTGCATATCATTAGGCTGGAATTACCATGAGAACAATCAGGAAGTGTAGGGGCATACAAAAATGAACATATATAGTGGTAAAAAAAAAGTTTTCAAACCTCAAAGTTTCAGTCTGGGTTGTCTTAAAGTTTGATTGAATCTTCAGCAAGTTTTGGTCCAAACAGGTTCACGCATCAGCCTTAGTGTTGATGATCAAACGCATCAAACAAAAACCTGGATTACGAGGTTGTGGAGAGGATAATGTAAAAAACTCTGTGATTCTCATAAAACACAGGATGAAGAAAATGTTCTAGGGTCTGGACACACTTAACCGTTTTATGAAAACATAGTCATTACATACACCATTTCAGATCAATCTTTAAATTGAGAGTAAACCGGTCTGAACTTTCGTGGCTTAACATAATATCCGTCATTTTGATTTTATCAGTGTTTGACATATACCATCATTAATTAACCACCCAGACAGTTCTATCTCATTTGCTAGGACATTAATCCTGCAGGAAGCCATGCAGCATTCTGTGGAAAATGTGCAGGTGTCCAATCAATACTGTCACTTTATATCCTCACAAAACATTAAAAATGTCATTATTCAGGAGAAGAATGTTAAAATAGCACAGTGCAAAATATAAAGGAAGATATTTATCATTGCAGGGTTTTTTTTGGGAGTATTAATTATTTTGTCTGTAATGCTTTTAAGATGATGTACCTTGCTGTATCGACAATGGATTCACAATCACAAAAACAGTCTGTCCTTCAGACATTGGAGGCCCATTTCAGTAGCATTTTGCATTGCCATTTCACCAGCAGCAATTACTGAAGGACGCAAATCTATCTACTTTCCCCTGTACACAGAAAAAGCCTCCCAGGCAGAGGTTTCAGTTCAGCACATTCATTACCTTTTAATTGCTTCTAAATTGCATTGTGACCTGTCGCGTCAATAGCCGAATCTATCTAACAGAAACTAGCACAATTTGAGCATATGTGTTGTTAAAAGCTTTACTGGCAGTTGTTGTTTTGTTACTAGATCACATAAAGGACATTGCATGAAGGACAATGTCATTTAGGGATTTTTTTTCAATAATATATCATTAACTTTGTGTGGAGGTGTCTATATATATCAGCTCGGTTAGATGTGAAACAAACATTTAGTTCAGACACTGAATAACATAGAGCAGTGTAAAGTCATTACATTTTTTTTGTTTTTGTTAAGTGTACATCTCTCTGACTAAATATAAAAGTTTTCAATGTCAGATGTGGCATGCAAGAGTTTCCATAGAAAATGCACTTGCATGCAAAGTCACAGCTGAATAACACATTTTATTTAAGATTCTAAGCCATGGTATAAAAATCACCCTTGGAGAAAAGATAAGCTTGAATACTTTTTAGGCAGAGCCACAGCAAGCACAATGCCATATAAGGTAAGCTATCATACCAACCACTGTGAAAGCCAAGGTATAAAAATCATTGCTCCCCTGGAAGACTTATTCAAAGCTATTTCGCAATCACTTATGGAATGTACCCACACTATCCCACCTTTTAATTTCAGCCAGCTAGCATGTGTTTTTTATTGTTCCTTTGTTTCACTCCCACCCCCCTCACAAAAAATACAATTCTTTGAGTCTGAAGTAGCTTGTTCAGTCTGCCTTGCAAGTACAAATTTCCTTTCCATCTCCCTTTATGTTTAGTAATGAATTTATATAGAGTGAATTCAGTAGGTTGCTCCCTCCCATATTTTTTAGGAAGCTTCTTTTATCCAAGTGACCTTCTCGCTGGAAAGTCTTTTGGCTTTTCCCTGCAGTAGGGAAGAGAAGTGCTCATTCGAAAATAAATATACAAGGCAACCTCTTTCAAAGTTGCTCTGTTTAAAGACTGTATTAGATATCATGACTTAACACCCATATAGTGTGTTTTTTCCATTGTGGCTCCTTTCCACGCTGCATTTTCTAATTCTAAGATGGGTGGCATTGGACTGGGTCTGCAGGTTGTATCAGGCTCTCATAGTGAGAGTAACCAGAAGACAATTTGACTGTTTATCTGAGGTTGCCCTGCATGAGCTATTGAAAACAAATTTTAATGCCAGTGCTGCTTTTCCAAATTTCTGGCACATGTAGGACCAGTGTATACATTCCATCTGTGAGCCAGGGCATTGGCCAATGCAGAATATCTGGAGGGTTGAACATATATGCTGCAGCATAGTGGAGGTCTCTATGCCATTTGAGCAACAATGGAATTGATTGGTTCAGCCACATGCTGTAATGTAAAAAAGGCTCCTAGAGACAATGCAGTGCTAGCCGTTGAACAGACAGTAAACCACTGAGCTTAAAAAAGAAAATAAAAATCTTCACTGCATAATGGTACTTGGAGCACTGCTGCACCCACTGGAGACTGCTAGAAAGCTTGATGTTACAGATCTTATCTCAGGATGGGTGGCTACTAAATACAAATAGCAATAAGCCCATTTTGTGTAGAGCAGGTTCCTTTCCAGATTGGCCACATCACTTTTGGGTTTTGCACTCATCCTTGCATGCTCTCAGCATCTATTTAGACATAGATGCCTTTTTAGATGGTTGGAAAATTGCTACTAGATGATCTGATGGTGTAAATGGCCTTTCTACCTATTGGGCTAAAATTTACAAGAGAGACTGCTACCTCCTCTGTTTTGTGTGTAGTTAGGCATGCTTTGCAACTGTTCTTACAAGAAATGACTTAGGAGAGGATTCCTTTACTGTGAGTCCCAAGAAGAGATAGGCATCTCCCTCCGGCCCAGACTTAAGCTCCAGAGGGGGCGGAGCTTAGGACACGTCTTCTTGTGTAGAGAGCTGGTTTGTGGATCTCATTCTCAGGTATCTGTCTCTCCTTATGCATTGTATAAGGAGCCTAGATGCCCAACTCAGGATTTGTGGATTCCACTGGGTGATGGGGTGCCTAAAAAATAGGCATTGCAATGCCTAAGTCACTTTGTGGATCTGGGCCCAAGTGTTCATTAATGACACATAGACTCCTAAAAGCCTAAGTCTCTTTTGAAAATGGAATTTAGGCTCCAAAGTCACTTGGGCCCTTTTGAAAATTGTACTTTTGGATTTGATGGACCAAACTCATACACCAGGGAGGAATTCATATACCAGTTGCAGGTTATTTCTTCACTGAGAGCAAAATTACTGTGTCCTAGGCTAGTATACCTATTAGAACAATCATGAACACTGTTAAATAGTCATATTAGCTGGCAAAAGGAAAGTGCACTTTATAATCCACAGATATGGCACAAAAGAGCTCCAGCAAAGAGCTATGTTCAAACCTTCCTTCAGCCACAAGTTTCTCCTACAAAAAAGTCTGCCAAACTCCTGTGTGATCATTTGTGCCTTACCTTGTCTAAAAATACCTACAATCCTTTCCAAACATGGAAATGGGCTGTCCCCCAGTCACCCACCCTAGCCTCCTGGGTTCCCAAGGGTCTGGGTTTGTCTGACAGTTGGATACGTGTCAATAGCTGCCAAGGTCTGAGTAGCTCATTGGATGACATATTTGCAGATGTGAGGAGTGAGCAAGTGACTGAGCCTCTTTCTCTAATAATAGACCAATGTCACAAGTTGGGTTCCAACTGCTTTGCACCACTCAGGGCACACAAAGAAGCTGAAAATAACCTGCAAATGCTCAGCAGATAATTCCCATTGGAGGGGAACTACATGCTGGTGAAGTTGCATTGCAGCCAATCCACAGTCCTTTGCCACCCTTCTTCTCTGTGTAGCGTGCAAGGAGGAGGCAGCAAAGGGGCAAAGGGGCAGAACTAGTGTCAATGACCCTAAAACAGTGGCAGTACTGAAAGTTGCCTGGTAGCAGCTTGAAGTTGTATCAAGACCAGAGCTGGCCTTGAGAATCAGGAAGTTGGAGCCAGCTCCCTGATACCCAGAACTCTCAGTTGCACTGAGTTTTGCGCTGCATGAGACAGAACCTAGACAAATACATTTATGATAATATTTCCACTCTAGGCTAGTAAGGTGGAAGCCAATCTTGTTTTTATCCTTATTTTACAGATGGCTAAACTGAGGTCTATAGAGGTGGCATGACTTTCCCCAGGTTTCACAGCAAAACAGAGGCAGAGCTGGGAATGGAATGTTCTGATGCTGAGTCCTGTGCATTAGTCACAAGATGCTCTTTGTGTCTGAATATTTACCAGTTTTGCTTCCACAGGACTGGTATATGTTAGTGGCAAGAGCTAAACTGCTTTGAGAGCCTAGCTTTGAAGGTAGGGAACATTGTATATCTTTGTGAACATACTGTATACACAGTATAACCACATTAACTCTGATACGATAGCTTTTATGAGTGGCAAATAAATTTTGAAGACCAGCTCCTAAGTAAAGTTACTATCTGCTATATTAATTTTAAATCAGGGGAATAAACTGCTCTAGTTAAAGAGCTTTTGGTCTGTGTTGATCTGTGAATATTTAATTTACCATAGACTCCATCATCAGGTAGAACTGAAATACTTGAGATATTAAAAGAGGTTATAGCTTTGTACATTTCTCTACCTGATTCAAATCTTGAAATCAAACTATTTTGATTTCTTGATAAAATTTAAAATGAAAACAGGCTATGCTAGTCAAGTTTTACGTATTAAAATAAGCTATAGATCCATAACAAATCTTTACTGAGGAATCCTTCCACTCCCCATAGATTTCTCTGAAGTGATTTTGTTTATAGCTGCAGCTGCAAAGCAATTTAATGAAGATATCCTACAGTTTGAGGACTAACTTGTGTGTGTGTCAGTGGGATATAGTGTAGGAAGAATGAGGAATTATTACCCATATTAATTAAACACAAAAATGATGCCCAAGTAATATAAAACAAAAAGAAATTTCTGAATTAGGGCTGCCACTAAGCCTGCAACTCTGCTTCTTCAGATTTATACATTACAGAAGGTTATAAATATTACACACTGTTCTGAGGTTGCGTGAGAGAAGCTCCATAAAACTACCTGAGCTAGTTTCTAGTCCTCCTGGGTTGTGTTCAGTGCAGGGGCAGACTGGTTGGGGCCCAGGGTGTCACTTTTACACTCCCCAAGCTACGCTTTGGACTGAGGTATAGGGATACATAGCTTTTCCCCACACAGTGAGCTGAGGTGGCATATGGAGCAAGACTATGTCATCCAGGAATTATCCTCTGGGCTCTGGATCTGCTGGTTTTTCAACTGTTTAAGAGCTGGACTAGGGTCCAAGATCTGGCCTTTATTGTTTACTTGTGAGCATTTACCTGTCTAGTATCCTGTGAACATCCCATCCATAATCCTGGCCTGGATTTTGGAATAGCCCAATAAGAGACATCCATCCTGAGACCCATTGCATGCTGGTGCTGGACTTTGGGTGTTTTAGTTTGTGATGTGTAGGTGCCCATTGAGGATGGGAATATTCAAAAAAGCTGATCCTTCTTTTACTAATAATTCTTCATTGGTTAATTCACTAAGGGTGAAATACACCTGTTGTGAAAAAGGCTGACACTGATCCATCTGCACCACATAACCATGTAAAATCTGCAGAGGGGTGTTGGAAGAGAGTTTCAGGTGAGTTACTGTGCAGGTGAGTTACTGTGGAAAGCCAGTGCACTGGAGGGCTGAGAATAGTTCAGTATGTAGGGACAGTTTTGGGCAGGCCAGGGAAAGGTCCATGGGATCCCTATCTCCCCCTCCCCCCAGTACACCTCAGCCACATAGGTGGTTCAGAGAAACTAAATGTCATTAGGCATTGGGTTATATATCTAGTTAGCCTGTCCCTTTAAATGCAAGCCCAGCTCCAGCCAGCCCTATTTCAAGGCTTGGCTGCTTTAAGACCAAGATTCTGGGAGTTGTAGTTCCTACAGGGAGCACATGACTGAGAGGAATCATGTAACTTCAGGCTGAAAGTAGGGCCCAGTGTAAAAGAAGCAGCCTTCTCTCAGTAGGAGAGAAACAAGGACTGAGGCATGATCTAGGGATCAGCTGTTCATTGTAGTCTAGGAACAAAAGCTGGAAAAGAGAAACAGTTTAGTGTAGGACTTCTGGGAAGAGGCCAGGGAGAAAGTGTAAAGGTGAGGAAAGAACCCAGAAGAGTTCAGTGGAGCAGTAGAGAGAAGAGGGTAGGCAGAAAGATTTAATACAGATTGCTATTGTAGGAAGTGGCCCTGGGCAGCATTAAAGGGAGGAGGCTTTGGGTAAAAGCAGACAAAATCTGCATGGTTAAGGTTCTAGGTCTGGGAGCCCCTCACCTAGAAGAATGGTATGGAAACCCCTGTAAGCCAGGGGAGAACTCATGAACCAGGGGCTGTTTTCCCAGTTGGACTCTGATTTCCCTCTGCAAGGAAAAGATTCCCTTATTGATTTGGATGGATCTTTCTACTTGCCCATGAAAGACCATTGTCAAGGGGGAAGCTGAGGGAGTGGCCACACCATTGTGTCAAGGAAGGAGAGGTAAGCTGCTTTAACAGTAATTGTAGCAAATATTTGACAAGGATAGTGATTGAAGAGGAGCTGTATTGTAATTCAGAGGTTTGCCTGCAGAAAACCTAGTTACTTGCTATTAATTAATAAGTAATTGAGCCTTGGGAAGGGCACAAAGCAGGGTTTGGTAGATGAGGGTGAATTAAATCACACAGCCCTGTACCCCCACTTGTCCATCCTATGGTCTGGAAGTGTAGCCATTGTTGCTTTGTCTTTAATACTATCCTGAGCCGCTAAAAATCTGGAACACAATTAAAACAAACAGATTTTGTTTTCCAAAGTATTTACAAACTAGATCAAAGGTAAAACTTCGTTTCTGTCTTTGGACCTAGATGTTCATGGTAAAATACCATCTGAGAACCAAATCACCAATTTCTACAGGGATAAATCTAACGTGTTCACAGAGAAATGTTAGTTCTATAGCTAACGGGAGTTTTCAAGACAAAATAGCACCTCTCTTTTAACTAACAACTTGAGGGGGGTTTGTTGTTGTCTGCATGTACATAAAAATGTCTTTTCCAAAATTGAGGATTTTTTGGGGTGTTTTTCTTTTCCTCAGAGAGAGAGCACCTTAGGTTATGCATGGGGCCCTAGCAAATTCACAGCCATGAATAACACATTACGGACCATGAAATCTGGGGTCTCCCCCCCCAATCTGGTCTTGTGTGCTTTTACTCTATACTACACAGATTTCATGGGGGAAACCAGCATTTCTCAAATTGGGGGTACTGACCCAAAAGGGAGTTGCAGGGGTCACAAGGTTATTTTTTGGGGGGGTCGCATTATTGCCACCCTCACTTCTGCACTGCCTTCAGAGCTGGGCAGTCAGAGAGTGGCAGCTGTTGTCCAGGCGCCCAGCTCTGAAGGTGCTGCCCTGTCAGCAGCAGTGCAGAAGTAAGGGTGGCACTACCATACCATGCCATCCTTACTTCTGCATTTCTGCCTTCAGAGCTCAGTGGCTGGAGAGTAGCAGCTGCTGACTGAGGGCCCAGCTCTGCAGGCAACAGTCCAGAAGTAAGGGTGGCAATACCATACCATGCCATCCTTACTTCTACGCTGCTGCTGGCAGTGGCTCTGCCTTCAGAGCTGGGCTCCTGGCCAACAGCTGCCACGCTCCAGCTGCCCTAGCTCTGAAGGCCGTGCCGCCACCAGCAGCAGCACAGAAGTAAGAGTAGCCATATTGCAACCCCGCCTACAATAACCTTGCAACCCCCTCCACCCCCCACAACTCCTTTTTGGGTCAGGACCCTACAATTACAACACTCTGAAATTTCAGATTTAAATAACTGAAATCATTACATTTACGATTTTTAAAATCCTATGACCATGAAATTGACCAAAATGGTCCATGAATTTTGTAGGGCTCTAGTTATGCAGAATGTAGGCACCATGATGTTAGGATGTGGATGTGGGCTAGGGTCTTAATTTATAACTTCCTGGCTTTCATGTGTTTATGAACCCTAATGGTGTATTAAAATGTTTTAAGGTTTTTAGCTTGTCCTAAGTGTAATACAGGTTGTAATTGGGCACAATATTTGATTTACACCGTTTGTTAGCTTTTCACTGAAATTGTAATATTATGGGCTTCTTAAATCAAAATGGTATGAAATTAGTTTTCCAAGATTTTCTCACTTATAGGCTAGCCAGAGGAACTGCCTGGGTTTTAATTAAAAACAGTTTGCCTTTTGTAGTATTGAATAATAAATAGCTGCACATTTAATGGGATTTCCATAGTTGCATTGAGTTTGTCATGAAAGTGTTCTTATATTCACAAACAAGCATCTTTGTTACAGAAGAGCTAAGGCTGAAAATGGAGTGGAGTCTAGCTACCACCCCAAACCAGTATTTACTCTATAAATATTCTACAGCTCCTATGGAGCTATGCTACCTAGGAAAGGTTGGGATGCCAGTAGCCAGTATTGGCCTCCCATATGTTACTGGGGATATGTACAGTTCTGGGAGGAGTCTTGTATCCTAGTCTACTGGATACAAATTTGTTCCTCCAGAAGAATGACTGGGGAGGAGCTCTGCAAGACAGTCCTCAGATTTTTCCCCCCCTCCCTCCTACGGGTTGTCAGTGTACCTTTAAATAAATTGGTGTAGCTTGAAGTGTCTGGAGGGATGTACTGTATGTGTCAGATTGGAATATGCTACCAAGTACCTGAAGGTTGTAATCTGGAAAGAGGAGTTATTTGGGGTGGTGCAAAAGCTGTAAGTAAGGTAAAATGTCAGTGGACTATTAGGAAAACTTTTTGGAAGTGAGATGTATAGGTTATTAGATAATCTCCCAAGTTAAGTGGTGGAAGTCCTATTGCTTGGGTCTCAAAATTAGCCAAGACAAAGCACTAGCAAATGGTCTGGGGTGGTAGGGAAGCCTGCATTGGAAGGAGACTGGCCAAGATGACCTGATAGGGCTTATCTAGCTCTAATTCTGTAATTCTTTATATATGAATCAATGCAAAACGTGTATATCTTACTTGCATCTGTCAGGTGTTATATTTATAAAACATTTATACACTTATTGACATGTTCTGAATCTAGATAATGAAGCTCAATTACACTGTATGTTCCTTAGATTCCTTTTTTAGCCAGTCAGATCTTGTTCTCCTGCTTACCTTGCTAACTGAGGCTCGTAAATTCTAAGCCTCCATGAATTATGCTGATTGCAGTCACAGTTCTTGGATTCATTGTTAATTAAGTGATGAGACTCATAAATTCCAATCTGTGAATTGGGCTGAAGTCACAGCTCAGAATATTTATTGGCCAATCAGATCACTCTTTCCTTTGCATATTTTAAGTCTCATAACATCAAATAGTATTCTTGTGTATGGGAGGGAAGGACAAAAAGTATGTATCTGTGGTTTCACATGTTGTTTTATTAATATTGTACTTATTAAATTTTTAGACAGACAAGACACTGCTTTATGGTTTAGGCAGTCTGATTTTTAATTCTAGAACTGATTAGGAATTTTATTGTGTAATAAAACTTTGTCTAGCTCCATATTTGCTGAAAGCTTGTATCCTAATAAGAAAAGGTAATCAAAACATGAGTAATTCAAGCCGATCATCCTTCGCTTATAACTACATAACATTCTCAGAAAGGAAACTCAATATTGATTACCCCTAAGGCTTCTAAGATCAAGTATGCCTCTGTATAGTTAATTGTACCCCATAGTACTGCATCATTTCTGCAGTGGCAAGCTCAAATTAGTTTTGTGAAAGTATTGCATTGTAAGATTTGCAGATGGGCCTATTAGACGTCCATTAATTAGGTGACCATTGGAAATGGTGAGCTGCCCAGCTGGGAGACAGTATATTGTAATGAATAATGTTTATGTATGCTAACATTAATGATATCTCAGCATTCCTTGATACATTCCAGGGTAGACAAATCAAAGACCTCTTTAAGTAAAAATAGGCTGTGCTGAATCTGTGTTTTGCATTGCAGATGGGTAAAGGTGCCTCACTCTGGGCCTGATCCTAGTCCAAGGAGAACAGGATTAGGCCCAGAAGAAGCTTTTAACAGATAGCTACACTACATTTGAGTCCTTTAATATGGCCCTTTCAGAGACTTTAAACCAAGGCATTTTCTGGGAGGGTGTAGTGGGGCTGCACTGCGGCAGGAGCTTCCTGGAAGAATTCTGACTATCATGGCATAAGGAACAGAAACACAGGGTTTGCATGGAGGCAGATAGCCCTCACCTCTCATGGATTTTCAGAGATCCCAGGGATCTTTGTGGTTTGAGGACCAGTTTAGGAAGAAACCTCCGCTAGTTTTCTGCCCTTTAGTCTAACTTTCTGGTTCCGAAGTGCCACAGATCTGATCCAGGTGCAGTCACACAAGACTATTTTGAAGAGGTACAACTGCAGGGCTGCTGCAGAGGTTTTTGGGGGCTTGGGGCAAAATCTGAAACTGAGGCTATCTACTCTACCAAAAAAACACACCACAAAAACAACAACATTGAGAGGAGGCCCAGGTTGGCAAGTAAGCCTAAGCCTGCAGCCGCAGCCCCTGTCCCATGGGGTTGGGCCTAGCTCCCTGCTCCAGGCATTGCAACCTGGCTCACCGGGTTGCAGTGCATATCAGGTTTCCACCAGGTCACAACACAACTCACTCAGATTGGCTTCAGCTGCCCCTCAGTTTGGGGGCCCTTTCAAATGAAGGGTCTGAGGCTAGCTGCTTCTCCCCCCGCAACATCTCCAAGTGGCCCCAGCCAACATTTTCTTCCTCCTTGACATGATGGCTTGGCATATGCATTCCAAAACTATCCTGGACACCGACTGCATTGTCACCATATCTCCTGGCAACCTTGAATCTAATTTGATTATGTCCATCCAGACAGGTCTCTCTCAGCCTAGCTATCTTCCATATCTCTCTCTTCCACTGGACAACTATAGTTTGGATTAGTTTCCCCCTTATGGGTTAGCTTACAAACCGTATCAAACCTAAAATAATGCAAATAAATTATAACCTTTCCATTTTTAGTATCCCACATTGCGCTTGATCTCTGGCAGGACTGTCATAAGCATTTCTGACCAAAGGTCCCTAGAACAGTTATTGTTTATAGTAGTGCCGAGGAACAAACCAAGAATGGGCCCCATTCAAACATGGAGTAGTAAATGCTGCCTGCCCTGAAGAACCCACAATCTAAATAAGACATTACTGATCTATTAGCTATCAGCCTCACAGGATTAAAGTTTCTCTTTGTAATATGGCTGTAGAAATGGGTACCAGCTTAAACGTGTTGTGTTTTTTTTTTTTACAGATTTTGTTTCCTTAAGATAAAAATATTATCAGAATAAACAAAACTGATTCACAGTATGGTTCTACAACAAGATTCCAAAATACCCTCAAAGCTAAGTACGCTGCCGTATTGTTGTGGTACCGGTGTTCTAGACACAGTCACATTTAAAATTCATATTAAGAAACTGGATGTCTCTCATATACTTTGAAATCTACAAAAATGTATTTATCCTTTCATATTTTTCAAAACAATCCAGCAGAATTGTACGTTATCTGAATTCTCCTGTTTTGCACAAAACAAGTTTAAAAAACTGAAATCAAAACAAATAGTTCCAAGAAAATACTTGGTTGTGCTCAGAATGCAGGAAATATTTCTTGATGTACAACCAGTGTCCTTGAGCATATGAACAACTTATTATTTTTTACCCTGGTCCTTCTGCTTTGGACTGAAACTAATTAGAGCCATATCAAATAGTCTGGACTAAATCTAAACTCTGCTGAATTTACAGATTGCACTTGTGCTCAATGGAGAGTTTCCATGGAGAGTCCCTACTATATCATAAGATGCATTACTACGTTTTCTAAGGAAACATCATTAAAAAAAAACCATGGAAACACTATGAGCATACACACTTTCAGGTTTATATATCAAAAATCAAATGCTCAACATGGCTGCAAGCTTCACTTAAATTCTGCCCAGTTCTAATTCTAATTCACATAAATAAAACACACATAGGTGGTAAATAAAATCCTCTAGGCACATACAAATATCATCTTTGTCAGAGCAATATTTACAGCATGCATCCCATTCCACAGAAACAGTAGGTTGTGATATTTGGTGTATTAGCCTCCAGGATGACTAAGTGATGAGACAGGAATGCAAAATAACACAGAAGTGATGTTTCTTGGCAAAAATATGTGTATCTACCATAGAGCACAATTGGTTATGATGTAACATTTGAATGGAAACATAGTGAGGTTTATATATAATATATATGAGGAAACAAAGTAAGAAGAAAAAGATAGTTCAGTACTTTGGCTTGCTCATTCCATGTGCACTAAATCTTAGGTTTCTGCATTGATCATCTGGTTGAAATATCTGTGATATGTGATATCTGTAATTTCTGTCCAGTCAAAAATTAAAATGAAAATTTCAAAAGCTCTAATGAAAATCTAATTGAATTATGCTCTTATTAAAGCAATGTATTCATTTTTAGTGCACTTGGTCTAGTGAGTCTCCTACTATTCATTTAGTCTTTATTGTCTTTCACTTTAGAAGTTCAGTATTACTAATTTTTCTCTAATTCTGCATCTAAACAAATTTAGCTATGCTTGTGGAGACAATAGCTTAGCTTACATTGGAAACATATTTTCTCTGTGAAACAAGAATTTTAAATCAGATGAGAGAAAATGAATAATTGATGTTTAAGTACTGTGTTTATTGCAAGTTTGAATTACAATACTTCAAAAAGAAACCTCTGTTCATTGTTATATAGAAGATGCTTTTTTTCAGCTATCTATTCTGAGAAGCTAGAGAAATAAAAATGCAAATGCACTAAAAAGGTTAACAGATGATTACGTAGTGCATAAAACAGAAACTTCAGCATACAGCTTGCAAAACTTAATGAGGGAGCAAACATGCGTTCACCTTATCTGTTCATCTTTCTGCCTGTTGTCTGGAGATCTCTAAATGTCTGAAGATGATTATATTGCCTCATGGATTGGGTGACATATGCCTGGAGCTGACTAAATGGTTCAACATTAATGCCCATGGGTGTTTCTATCGTGTGGTATGCAATGAGCAGTCACAGTAATCATTGGGGAGGACAAAAGCATGTCTGCTTTCTGTGGTCTCATAAGAACAAATATCCATTTACAGCTCCATACATCACTTTAATCCTTGAAAGCATGCCTCTATATGCTACAGATTCTGTAGCATGCATGCAGAATCTAACAGCAGCTTGTCATCCACCTAACCAGCAAAGTTACCAACAACAACTTTCTTTTATATAATAGGAGAAGTTTATAGATGGAGTATGTCATTCTATTTTGTACTTAAATTATTTTACCTAAATTAATAGGCTTTGACACAGAACAGAGTTCACATAAGTAAAAACTGAACTGAAGAGCAGATGATTTGAAACAAAGCACATGAACAACTTGAGAAGTTTTTTGTGCTAAGAAAGAGCTTCTGCACTTTTTGGGGCAGGGGGCAGGGGAGAGAACTACATTTAAAAAGCTGATGTACTTATCTTGATTCAAAATACCTTTTAAATTGTAGTCTGTGTGGATTAAATAGAATACAATTTAAATAAGTCAAAAGTCTATTTATCAGTCAGTATTCCCAGTGTCAGAATTAGAGAAATACTTTTTCTAAATAACACAGGCCACATTTCAGCAAAGAATTTAAGCACATGAATTGGGGGGGTGGGGGAGGGCTGGGGTGCCTCAGGCAAATGGCTAGGGCCAGCCCCTTGGTGGGGGCCTTGGACCAGCCCTGTGCGGTGTCCTATTTTCCCTTTGGGAAATATGGTCACCCTATTTACAGAGTACCTGCAGGTCCCAGATCCTCTCTTCATTGTGTTGGGACATATTGAAGATGAACCTGATTCCTCCAGAGAAGTCTCCTTGGAGTCTCCACTAGGTAGAATCTAGTGTTTCTGCCTGTTCTGAACAGTTCCAAATGTCTGGGTGCTTTTGACCCAAACTTAGTTCCCTGGACTCAGTTCAGGTAGCGCTTTTGTTCTGTGCTGAACATTGACATTTTGCTGCTGCCTGGTTTTTATTTTGGCATTCTGTTTTCAAAATTATTTCAAGCTGGGCCATTGAGGTTTAAACTTAGTTGCCTTCCTAGCAGACATTCTGCTAGTGGTGTTGACCAAGATGTGAGGAGTGCTTTATATGGGTCTTTTGCAGAAGTCTTTTTAAAAATTATTTCCTTGTTACATACCCCACAGCCCTCTACTGTCTGAATTTGCCTGCTGAGACTGGGCCACGTATAGATTGTTGTGCTCATGCCTTACACTTGTTTATAGCCTGGAGTCCCTCATGGATTTTGGAGAACACCTTTTTCAGAAGCACTATAGGAAGTGAAAATGTGCCTTCTGTTCAGAAGCAGGCCATGGTCATGTGAAGGTCATCTTGGTCCTGCCAATATGATATAAGGTCTGTGGACAGTTGACTCCTTCAACCCCACTATCTTTAGCAGAGTTGAGGGAGTAAGGTTTTTTGAACTCTAATTCTGAAGTCATCTTGGATTGCTGCCAGAACAAGATCAATGTAGACTTTGACATCTTTTTTCCCCTAAAGCTTTTTCTTCTGTTGGGGCTCTAGATAGCATCTGATACTATGATTGCTTTCTTTGGTATGTGTTCATTTTTTAAAGAAAATTGCATGAGACCCACTAGAAATCATTGAACTCTAACTGGAAGGTTGTCCAGTGGTTTTGAACCCAGTAAAGGCACTAAGAAATGGTGGACTGTTTCTGTGTTAAAATCTGAGAGTCACAGGAGTTGCTGATGGCACCAGTTTTATTTTGTATTCTCCTGACAGCTTTCCTAGCCCTGAGAAGACATGTAGATACAGCTCCTGTGTCATTTGCTTTTTGCCATTTCTCTACTAGGTGGATTGCCTGCAATACAAGGACTTTTAGTAGCAGAGTTGTTAGTCCTTGTATTACATATATTATCTGTAGAAGAAATTCCTGTCCTTTTTCCAGTTTCCTAAGGAATTCCCCACAAACATTCAATATATTGTTACTAGCCCCACATAGAATCTTATTTAGTCTTTGCAGATCTACATCTTGGTCTCTCTCTCTCTCTCTCTCGCTTGCTGAGTCATTTGGGCCAGAGAAAGCACAAGAGTGAGTGACTGTAGCCTGGGGGTGTACAGTAATTTTTGCACAGGGCCACTCCATTAATTTTGGTAAGTAGTCATGGGCTGCACATTTCTACTATATTAATGGAGCGGGTGCCGGGTCTGGGAGGGAGTTTGGGTGCAGGAGGGGGTTCTGACCTGGGACAGGGGGTTGGGGTGCAGGAAGGGGTCCAGGCTCTGGCCAGGAGGTGTTTACCACAGGTGTCTCCCAGCTGGCGGCGCAGCAGGGCTCAGTCAGGCTGCCTGTCTGCCTGCCATAGCCCCACACCACTCCTGGAAGTGGCTGTGGCTGGCTGCTGCTGGCATGTCTCTGTGCGCCCCTTGGGGGGAGGGGGACAACGGGTCTCCATGTCCTACCCACGCCCACAAGCACCACCCCTTCACCTCCCATTGGCTGGTTTCTGGCCAATGGGAGCTGTGAGGACAGTGCTGGGGGCGGGGCAGCATGCAGAGCCATCTCCCCCCCCTCCCAGGGGGAAACAGAGACATGCCAGCAGCAGCCAGCCACTTTTGGGAACAGCGTGGGGCCACGGCAGGCAGGCAGCCTTCCTGAGCGCTCCGCTGAACTGCGGGACATTTAGCGGCCTGGAGATCGCGAGGGGGCAGCCAAAGAGCCTGGCAGGCCAGACAGAAATGTTAGATGGTCTGGATCTGGCCTTGAGGCCGTATTTTGCCAACCCCGCTCTAGCCTGATGATAAGAGCACACGGACAGGAAGTGGAGCACCCAGACAGGATCCAGTCCTCCTGTTTCAATGATCATTTATCCATAATGCAACAGCTTCAACAGGAGAGACTGAGGGCCTCTGTGCATATCAGAATATCCCATTGCCCAGTGGTTAGAGTACTCACCTGGAAGATGGCAGATCCGTGTTCAAATTCCTTCTCCACCTTAGGTGGAGCTGGGACGTGAACTGGGGTGAGTACCCTAACCACTACGCTAAAAGTTATGAGGGAGGTCTTCCACCTCCTGCCCCCCAACCTGGCTGTTTTGTGTAAGCTTGCCTATAGGGGCCTGATCCAGTAGGCAGCCTCTGAGTACACCTACTGGATCAGGCTTCTCAAACAGCAGAATGCCTTTCTTCTCCTGGTTCATGATTTGCTCTTAAGTGGCTTAAGTGGGAGATAGGCATCTTCATACCCACAGGGAAGCAGCAGTGCTCATGAGAGAAACATAGGTGTCTAAGGAATTTTTTAATGCAAAAACATAGGTGCCAAGCAAGTTTAGGCACCTACAGGATTTCAGGGGGAGTTTTCTGCATCACAGTGGTCCCAAAACGGGGAGGTAGGTGCCTAGGTCCCTTTGAGCATAGTTCCTAGAAGTATGGACTCATTGTCATTTGATTAGAACACTCCCTCTTGGATTGTTTACGCTACTCTTAGTACTCATTTTGTGGCATCTCCTGCATTCAGTCTCTTTGGATGGACATTGTTGCCCACTATGGCTTGGTGTCTTACCATATTTTCCACAGCTCTCCTTCTGTTACGGTATTTTGGTGTCCCACTCTGTAGTTGTTATTTTGCTTTAAATTTGGCCTGACATCTCAGTTGTTTTTTCTTGTTCCTGGCACCTACTATTAAATTTGGCCCTTTCATATATAATATTCTGACTATGAAAAGCCTCTTTCACTTTGGTGTAATCTTTTTCCTCATCATTGAGGGGTAGGGCACACAGGAGGTCATCAGCAGCATCACCCCTGTCAAATATCAAAGCATTTATCTAGTATACTTGTGCTTTTTCTCTTAAACCAGAAACCATCCAGAATCACTCACATCTCTGGATCCAGCAAGGCCAGCTGCCTGAGTTGGCAAAATCAGACCTCTCTAACAGAGCCATTTGCGCTACGGGCTCCATTGCTATGCCAAGACACAGCTCTACCTCCTTCATACTACAGCTTTCACAGGTCTTCTCCCTGATTTTCCACTACTCCACTCATCACTCTGGGGGCCTCCTTTCCTTTCCCTTATTCCTTTTCTAAAAAGAGGGATTCACTCACTTCTGATACCATGTAGTATGAAGACAAACACAAAGAGCCATGCTTCAACTACAGCAACTAGAGAACACCTTAACCAGGAAGATCCCATGTTTATTCAGGCCCCAACAGCAACACATCCTGGTCCTCTCTGTTAACTGTGGAGGACCAGGAAATCTATAACCATTCCACAGTGCTGGTCCTCTGTGAAAATACATGAAGTTCAGCAGTGGCTGTACGTCAAGGGCTGGATTTTGATGTGTTTCTTCGCATGGATAGCACCTTATTCTGCAAGAATTCTCATCTATCCATAGGATTTCTTATAAAGTAAGGAAGCATTTTCTAGTTCTTTCAAGGTACCAGATCAACAGGTTGGCCTTTCTGCTCTCATGGTCTAGAAGTCTGACATGCATAAATCAGAGTCCGTGATAAAAAAAACTTGACTAGAAACTTTTACTAGGGATAATAGTCCCTGGCAAATTTGAATTCATGAGCAAAAAGAGTTGTATTTTACTGGAGAGAGGTAGATTGTGTTGAAGATCTTATCCAGTTCTTCAGCAAATAAAAAGGAGCAGTGAAGGATGATTGAATTAATTATTGCTATTAGTCATCAGAAATCAAAATGCCTTCTCAGTTGATGGCAATATACCCATGCTTCAGAAATACATACTTTACACACTTGGAAAAAAAGTAGTTTTGCTAATATAACTAACTTCTAGCCTATACCAAGTGTATTTTTAGTTGTAAACTGTAGAGCTGAAACTGTTTACTAGTCAAAGAGTTACTTTACTTCAGTTATGTTGATGGCTGCTGTTATTTTTTTAAAGCAGCTTAAGTATGGTGTAACTTTCTATTAAATGAAAAATATCTATCTTTTACTTCAGAAAACATGACTTCACACAGTAAAAGTGCATTGTACTCAACAGGGATTCTGAATTTAGAAAAACTTATTCATGTATTCATTCTTGCACTTCTTATCCCAATTGTATGTCAATTTCTTTGCATATTAAAGTGGTATTTGCAACTGACAAGCTGACTGGCAAGTTTGAATATAAATGCATTGATAAAAAGGAGACAACTGTATTGTGCAGATCAATATGAAGTGCACAGCACGAGGAAGTCAAAAGTGACAACCATGCTCATGTTTACTACCAGTTTACTGAATGTCTCTGAAATGAGATTATAATTTCAGATGCTGCTGCATATATTTAAATCTGCCATACTTTGCATTCCCATAGGAATACTAAACTGCATACTATTAAGTCTGAACTGGCCATTTCATATGTAACCCACAAACCTCCTGGGTGTGGTGCTCTGTTCCCTCTAGTGGCACCGAGACCACTTAGAGAGAGATTAATGAGTCTGCTGTACTGCCTTAGCTAAGGGCCAGTTGGCTTTTAGCTCATGCAGTAGAGGCTCATGCACTCAGCCACAGGGTCCGTTGGCGTTACAAGTGTCCATGTCTCTGGTACAAGAGACTGCCCCGTGTGCACCCGCAGTGAGGCCCGCCTACTAACAGCTGAGATCACTGAGAGCATAACAAGCGGGCAGCTGGCAGAGAGGCATAGCCATCAGGGCGGCTGGTGGAGAGGTGTGGCAAGCGGCCAGCAGGGTGGCTGGCGGAGAGGCGCGGCAAGTGGCCAGCAGGGAGGCTGGCAGGTGTGGCCAGAAAGGCGGCTGATGGAGAGGCACGGCAAGTGGCCAGCAGGGCGACTGTCAGAGAGGGCCAGAGCACAGTCCCGAAGAGAGGTGTGGCAAGCTGCCGGTGAGGTGGCGAGCAAGTGCCCAAACAGTGGAGCATGTAAGGTGCCTCCTTACCTGCCCCCGCTTCCACCCAGGGTGGGAGGTGAACTCTGCAGATAATACTCTGGACTCTGGAGCTGCACTGACCAAGGACAGTAACTGTGAGTGGGGTGCAGAGAAGGGACTGGCACATTAAAGGGACTTTTGGGTTGCTGGACTTAACCTGAGGGGAAAAGGACACTGCCCAACTTACTTGGGGGTGGGTCTTTTGCTCAGGGTTTATGTTTATGAACCTAGTTGCAGTGTTTACCCAAATTAATACTGAGTTACTGCCCTCCTTTTAATAAAAGTTTTTGCTACACTCAGACTCTGTGCTTGTGAGAGGAAAAGTATTGCCTCTTAGGGTACGTCTACACTACCCGCTGGATCGGCAGGTAGCGATCGATCTATTGGGGATTGATTTATCACATGTAGTGTAGACACAATAAATCAATCCCCGATTGCTCTCCCGTCGACTGCTGAACTCCAGCAGTGCAAGAGGCGGAAGCAAAGTCGATGGGGGAGCCGCGGCCGTCGATCCAGTGCCGTGAGGAAGTAAGTAATTTTAATTCGATCTAAGATACGTCGACTTCAGCTACACTATTCTGTGCTATCTTTAACATAGGCCTGTGCTTTAATGGGCATAACCTGGCTTTCACTGATCCTACTAAAGTATGGAGCTGGGCATGTTGGCCTCAACAAGAGTGAGTTCTAGAATAACTTCTTTAATTTTGTTTTTATAAATTTCAACTTGTCCCACAAGTCCCAGACATTCCAATCACCTTTTTGGCCACGTTCACAGTTCCACATACTCTTTCTAAAGTCTTCCTCATTTCCAACATTTTGCAGAATGTAATAGCCACTGTAGCTTCTCTGACAGCATCCAACAACAGCCCTAAGTCTTGGATATAGTTTCTGAAATTCACAAATGACTTCTGCTTCTCACTATTTAAATTCAGTCTTGTTTTTTTCAGCCCTCAGTATGCTATACTTACACTAAGTGGAAGGAGTTTGAAGAGCCACAATTATGGTATAGTAAATGATGAGTACATTTATGGAAAAGCAAAAATATGATATGGCTTCTCAGATGCTAGATAGATGAGTGGCAAGAACCACAAATAAGGTCTCCATATACTGTACCTCTCTTTCTGAGAATCTCCTGGGGCCTGTCTCAGTATTCTGGTAATGTTGACAAAACTGGAAGTTTTCCAGTTTTTACTTGTCTTTGGCAGTCCTGGGAGGATATGGAAATGTTCTTGACTAACTGCCTCTACTGCTGGGTCTCTCTGTTTCCTCTGATAATCTTGCTGTGAAAGTCAGTTTCACAGCAGTGCCCCAAGTAGCTGGCTCAGGCAGTTTCCCCTAACCAGCCCTAGTCCTGGCTCCCCAAGGCTCTGGGACTCAGCCTTGACCCATCACACATTCTTAACCTCCTTGAACCTTAATCTCTAGCTCTGTGGTGGTGTCGCCAATTTTTGCATCTCTAATGCCTACTGGTTGTAGTCCCACAACTACCTGATTCTTTCTCCTTCCTCCACCAGCCTCCTCAGAAAACCCTGGCTGGCCCTAGTCCTTTTTTCACTTTGCTTGGCTCCACAACACCTCCCTTGACTCCTGCTTGTCCTTGATTTTAATCCTCAGCTGTCCCAACTTCCCTGTTGCCTGCATGTCCTGACTTGGCTACCCTTAATCTTGATACCCTAAACCCTAGTCCCACAAATTCTTGACCTTGGATGCCCCAGCTATCCCCAGTATTAATCCTCTTGATTGACTCCAGCTTCTCCCCTTAGCCTTACTAACTCAGTTTTTGTATATCCTATTTGTCTGGTTAACCCCCATCTCTGCTACCACACTCCATCGTGGCTTGACTACCCCAATTTCAGTTCTGTCTTGGTACTCCTGTTTTGTTACAAAAGGCCAGCCATATCTCTGTAGTTCTGCCCACGTTTTCCTTTAAAATAGGGTGAATTTGAATGTTTTGGAAACTAGTGCTGCGAGCATCACACACGTGTTCTAGAGCAGTGGTTCTCAAACTAGGGCCGCTGGTTGTTCAGGGAAAGCCCCTGGCAGGCCGGGACAGTTCGTTTACCTGCCATGTCCGCAGGTTTGGCCGATCGCAGCTCCCACTGGCCGTGGTTCGCCGCTCCAGGCCAATGGGGGCTGCAGGAAGGGCGGCCAGCATGTCCCTCAGCCCGCGATGCTTCCTGCAGCCCCCATTGGCCTGGAGCGGTGAACCGCGGCCAGTGGGAGCCACGATTAGCTGAACCTGTGGACGTGATAGGTAAACAAACCTGCCTGGCCTGCCAGGGGCTTTCTCTGAGCAGGCGGCGGCCCAAGTTTGAGAACCACTGTAATGGAACAGCTATTAACCATAGGCAAAGGTAAAAGTCACAGGGGCGATACTGCAGGTGACTGAATAATAATAAAATGGCCACTTTTTGCCACTATCACAAATCTTGTTAAGATCAATGTCTAGAAAGCCTAATTTTTCCATGTGCACAAATGTGTACATTAAGCAATACTGTCAAACAAAAAAGGAGGACACCCACTATGCATGCTAAGAAATAAAGTAATTAAATTAATAAATTACCCTGTTTGGTCTGAGTCACATCCCTTTCTCCAGTCAGATGGCATAACAAAACTTTCTGATGTGTATGTACGCTTTTTCCTGAAACCTTACACAAACAGGTTTTTAAAAGTGAGTTTCCTACAGTCTTTCAGTCTCTGTCAAAAATGATTCTTTAATGGTACATACTATAGCTGATTCCAAATATTTGTGCACGTCAGAGTGATTTCTCTCACTCAGCTGTGTGTTAGAATGTTAGAATGTCAATTTGCTCTTGTGTTCAGTTTTAATTGAACAGCTAGAGTAACGTGCCAAAGAACAAACCCAGACCTGAGGTACACCATTGCATGTAATGGACAGGATACGGGCCTAAAATGTGAAGGATTTTAGAGACGTTACATGGAGTGATGAGCAAGAGAGAGAAACATAAGAGCCTATGGTGAGATTTTTTTGAAGGTGAATGTAACACATTCTTTAATATCTCCTCTTTTTTGTTTTGCTCCCCTCCCCTGTTGTCATGGAGCATTATATTAATTTTCTTGCAATAATAACCTGGGACACCCAGAAGTAGCAATAAGAATAAGAGTAACCATGGGAGAACAATCATTGTTACAATGTTCACTTTGCCCCATAGGAAAAATGAAGCTGTTCCCATCTGTCCAAGTCGGGTTTTTTTATTTGATTAACAGCTGGGTATATATTAAATTGAACAAAATCCATACATGTCTTTGGCATCCATCATTCTTAGTACTATATTTAATTTCTTTTTCTGCCCAATTAAAACTCTAATTAGAAATTTATATTCACCAGAGTAGAGGAGGGCGCCTACTCGTTTTCTTTTTTGGTGGGGTAGGAGGGAAAGAGGGACAGCTTACAATTGTATTTTATAGCTTGATAGTAAAGTTGTCAGTCACTGTAGGTACTAGCATTTCATTTGTTTGTTTTTTGGCAACAGACACCATTCCTGGGTTGCGAAATCAGATCCACATTTGAAATCTCTGCAAACTCAAGTTGAGTATATATAGATCCAGAATTTCATCTCCCCTCATTATATAAAGAGGGGCTAGCTATAAAATTTGGAGTTTGGATTCTGTATTCCTTTGCAACCATCACCAACATTCAGAAGATTTTTAGATCTGGGGGTTTGGTTCACTTCATTTTATAGAAAGGAGCCATCTGTAAACCAAAATCTGGATCAGTTATTCTGAAATATTCCACTTTCTCCAAAAGGAGTCTGGATCCTATGCTTTAAATCATGTCTTTCTCTACTAGTTATGTATGGGTCCATTCATCTACCAGAACAGTATCCATTTGTCCATTCAGTACACTCTGGTTCACCTTTAAATTTACTGCTTAGATCATAAGAGCATGGGGGTGCATAGCAAAGAGTTGTAATCATACTGTCCTAAGAATGGACTGACAATACCCGGGGGGGGGAGTTAAAGTTCATATAACTCTTTTACTATTGACTAATAGCTAGGTTGTTGGTGACTTCCACACTTCACTGGAAACTTCAGAAATAAATCTGAACAAGGTCTAATCTTTTGGGTGCCCTACAGAAATGAGTCCCTGAATACATATTATTATTTTGGAGGTTACACCATTTTCTGAGCATGTATTGCTCCCATAATTGCTGTCAGCCGCATTCTAGTAATAGCCATTAGTATAGCATTATGACAAGTCAGGTATGGTATATTAACATACAGCCCTTCCCCTCTGTGAGATGGAGTGACAGATTCCACCTTGCCCTCTTATCCACAGAGCTGGTTCTATCATAAGGGCAGTTTCATAGTACAGAAAAATATTGGTGAAAGCTAAGTGTCAGTAACTGATCATGTGGGAAACTGAAGACTAATAGAGGGGAAATGTTTTCCTGGGAAGGACAGTAGGACTCCTTGATATTCACTCAGGCTCATGGAGAATATCCCCAGAGATGCAATATCCTTGCTAATATCCAGTGGAAGTGAAGCTTTCCTGGCAGAATGTCTCTTATATTTCTGATCTGTATTAAAACCAAAAAGCACTACCTCCTCATCTGATATTATGCACTTATGAGGAACACTAGCAGGAAATGACTAAGCAGTTTCCTTAACATATCTTTCCTTTTCAGCTTGCATTGCAATGTTGTTTTTTGACAGGTGCTTTTTTATTATTGACAGAAATTTGAATAAGTACACTGCTTCATTTATCCATCAGTATCTTTGTCTTCTGTCTTACACCAGAAATGGCCAAATTCTGCATTTGGCCATAAACTGATAGAACTAAGAGGCAGACCTGGGATGCAAGTGGGAGAAGACTGGAAAAAATACAGGTTTTCTAACTGCATGAAGTTTTGCATATATAGAATGCAGATCTCTGTAAATGTGACTGGACTGTAGCCAGCATGAAGGCAGCAGTAGATTTTGACTAGTATTGGAATAGAACATCAATAGAAGGGTTTGCCAAAGTGCTTCATAGGGAGCATAATGAAAAGTGTGTTCCATTTGTAAACAATAAATTACATCCAACACCTCTTCCAGAATGTATTTCTATGTTAATGAAATTGGCTTGCGCTCAATAATAGAGATTATGGACCAAATTCTGTTCTGTTGCAGTAGTACCTATGTAACTGGACTATTATTAGCATTAATACCTGCTGACTTTAAAACTTAATGGGTGGGTATTCTGCATCTCCTCACTTGTCACAATTTACTGTGGACATATAGTAAATTGGGGAAACCACTTATTTCCATGGAAATTGGAGCACATCGTAACTTTATTAAACCATTGTTCATAACAGTTTGGTCTAATTCTGCTCTGTTATATGGATGTGACTCCTGGAGTCTATATATCTTGGAGCCAATTATCTACATATGTCTTTTTTTATCTTCTTACTGAAGTGAATCACAGTGGTTTGAGCATTGGCCTGCTAAACCCAGGGTTGTGAGTTCAATCCTTGAGGGGGCCATTTGGGGATTGGTCCTGCTTTGAGCAGGGGGTTGGACTAGATGATCTACTGAGGTCCCTTCCAACCCTAATAATCTATGATTCTATGATTATTGGCACATTTTGTTGTAACTCACTTTTTTTTAATTCCTTGATGATAGTTGTATCAGCCAGTGTGAAGTAATACACTTTTGGGACATACCAATCTTTAGATGGATCCCCAAGCAAAAGCTAAATTTAGTCGGCCTGTGCTATATAACTCAGAAGTGTGGTGACATGCCAAAATCACCAATGCGTGTTAAATCATGTTGCATAAAATGTGTAGGCATTGCAAAAGCCAACATTAGCAGTATGAAATAAAACCAAGGCACATTCGCAGTCACCAATAGGTATGAGATCTCTGAATTTCCTTTTGTTCCACTCAGTCATGTTCCCTCAAGATTCCTGACAAAATACCTATGGCATAAGATTTTATGTAACATTTTGGCAATGAATGTTTTCTCAAATAACTTTCTATTATATCGAAACACTTAAACAAAATCAGGGTTTTTCAGTTTCTCCTTGGTGTTTCCATGCCACAGTCCTGTGGCAACCCAACTCCAGTGGAAGGGGATAATTTTGTTCAAAACTGAGTATGTTGATGTATGTTCTGGAAACTCCTTAGCTTTCAGCACCTCTCCATAGTGATTACAGGTTCTAGCAGGATGGTATGCAGAGATAAAATTTCTAGACATCATAAATAACTGCTTCTTGGGGCAGCTTGTCCTGGAACCCACAAGGGGGGATGCAATTCTTGATTTAGTCCTAAATGTAGCACAACATATGGTCGAAGAGGTGAACTGCTCAGTAACAGTGATCATAATGTAATAAATTAAACATCCTTTGGGGAGGAATACCAAAGAAATCCACCACAGTAGCATTTAACTTCAGAAAGGGGAGCTACACAAAAATGAGGAAGCTAGTTAAACAGAAATTAAAAGGAACAGTCACAAGAGTGAAATGCCTGCAAGTTGCATGGAAACTACTTAAATACACAATAATACAAGCTCAAACTAAACGTATACTCCAAATTTAAAAAATTTAAAAAAGACCAAAAAATGCCACCATGGCTAAACAGATCGTTAGAGGCAAAAATTCAGCTTTTAAAAATTGGAAGTCAAATCCTACTGCAGAAAATAGAAAGGTGCATAATCTCTGACAAGTCAAGTGTAAAAATATAATTAGGCAGGCCAAAAAAAACCCCAAAACAATTTGAAGAGCAACTAGCAAAACACACACAAACTAACAGCAAACATTTAAGAACATCAGAAGCAGGAAGCCTGCCAAACTATCAGTATGGCCACTGGATGATCAGAGTATTAAAGGAGAACTCAAGGAAGACAAAGCCATTGCGGAAAAGCTAAATGAATTATTTGCATTCATCTTCACTGAGGCACTGTCCTGGATTAAAGTATCAGTAGAAAAGGTTCTGGAACAAACTGATTAATTAAACAGTAATAAATCACCAGGACCAGATGGTGTTCACCCAAGAGTTCTGAAGGAACTCAAATATGAAATTTAAGAACTACTAACTGTAGTATGCAACCCATCACTTAAGTCAGCATCTGTACCAAATGACCGGTGGATAGTTATAGTAATATTGATTTAAAAAATAAAATAAAAGGCTTCAGAGGCAATACTGGCAATTACAGGATGGTAAGCTTAACTTCAGTACCAGGCAAATTAGTTATAACTATAATAAAGAACAGAATTATTAGACACATAGGGTATGTCTACACTACAAGACTATTTCGAATCAACTTAAGTCGAATTTGTGGAATCGACCTTACGAAGTCGAATTTGTGTATCCACACTAAATACACTAATTCGACTGTGTGAGTCCACAGTAAAGGGGCAAGCGTCGACTTTGGAAGCGGTGCACTGTGGGAAGCTATCCCACAGTCCCCGCACTCCCCGCTGCCCATTGGAATTCTGGGTATAGCCCCCAATGCCTGCTGGGGGGAAAACTGTGTCGAGGGTGGTCCTTGGTAACTGTCAGCATTCAACCATCACTCCCGCCGGCGGGAAATCAGTTCGCGCACTTTTCCTGTTATAAGTGACAGCGCGGACGCCACAGCACTCCACTGCGATCATGGAGCCCGCTGCGATCATCGCTGCACTTATGGCCGTTGTCAACTCCTCGCACCTTATCGTACGCCTCTTCAACAGTCAGATGCTGAGAAATCGGGCGAGGAGGCAACGGCAGCGCGGTGAGGACATGAAGTCTCAGACTGGAACAGACCTCTCAGAAAGCACGGGATGCCGCGCCGTGGAGATCATGGTGGCACTGGGGTCATGTTCATGCTATAGGACGGCGATTCTGGGCCTGGGAAATAAGCACGGACTGGTGGGACCGCATAGTGCTGCTGGTCTGGGATGAATCACAGTGGCTCCGAAACTTCAGGATGCGTAAGGGCACTTTCCTTGAACTGTGTGACTTGCTGTCCCCTGCCCTGAAGCGCAAGGACACCCGGATGCGAGCAGCCTTGACTGTGCAGAAGCGAGTGGCCATAGCCCTCTGGAAACTTGCCACGCCAGACAGCTACCGGTCAGTAGCGAACCACTTTGGTGTGGGCAAATCTACCGTGGGGGTTGCTGTGATGCAAGTAGCCAACGCAATCGTTGAACTCCTGCTCTCGAAGGTAGTGACCCTGGGAAACGTCCAGGTCGTCATAGCTGGCTTCGCCGCGATGGGATTTCCAAACTGCGGTGGGGCTATAGATGGGACTCACATCTCTATCCTGGGACCGGACCACCAGGCCAGCCAGTACATTAACCGAAAGGGCTACTTTTCAATGGTGCTGCAAGCACTGGTGGACCATAGGGGATGCTTTACCAACATAGAATCATAGAATCTCAGGGTTGGAAGGGACCTCAGGAGGTCATCTAGTCCAAACCCCTGCTCAAAGCAGGACCAAACCCAACTAAATCATCCCAGCCAGGGCTTTGTCAAGCCTGACCTTAAAAACCTCTAAGGAAGGAGATTCCACTACCTCCCTAGGTAACCCATTCCAGTTCTTCACCACCCTACTAGTGAAAAAGTTTTTCCTAATATCCAGCCTAAACCCCCCCCTCTGCAACTTGAGACCATTACTCCTTGTTCTGTCGTCTTCTACCACTGAGAACAGTCTAGATCCATCCTCTTTGGAACCCCCTTTCAGGTAGTTGAAAGCAGCTATCAAATCCCCCCTCATTCTTCTCTTCTGCAGGCTAAACAATCCCAGTTCCCTCAGCCTCTCCTCATAAGTCATGTGCTCCAGCCCCCTAATCATTTTTGTTGCCCTCCGCTGGACTCTCTCCAATTTATCCACATCCTTCTTGTAGTGTGGGGCCCAAAACTGGACACAGTACTCCAAATGAGGCCTCACCAGTGCTGAGTAGAGGGGAATGATCACATCCCTCGATCTGCTGGAAATGCCCCTACTTATACAACCCAAAATGCCATTAGCCTTCTTGGCAACAAGGGCACACTGTTGACTCATATTCAGCTTTTCGTCCACCGTAACCCCTAGGTTCTTTTCTGCAGAACTGCTGCCCAGCCATTCGGTCCCTAGTCTGTAGCAGTGCATGGGATTCTTCTGTCCTAAGTGCAGGACTCTGCACTTGTCCTTGTTGAACCTCATAATATTTCTTTTGGCCCAATCCTCTAATGTGTCTAGGTCCCTCTGTATCCTATCCCTACCCTCCAGCGTATCAACCACTCCTCCCAGTTTAGTGTCATCTGCAAACTTGCTAAGGGTGCAGTCCACACCATCCTCCAGATCGTTAATGAAGATATTGAATAAAACCGGCCCCAGCACCGACCCTTGGGGCACTCCACTTGATACTGGCTGCCAACTAGACATGGAACCATTGATCACTACCCGTTGAGCCCAACCATCTAGCCAGTTTTCTATCCACCTTACCGTCCATTCATCCAGCCCATACTTCTTTAACTTGCTGGCAAGAATACTGTGGGAGACTGTATCAAAAGCTTTGCTAAAGTCCAGAAATAGCACATCCACTGCTTTCCCCTCATCCACAGAGCCGGTTATCTCGTCATAGAAGGCAATTAGGTTAGTCAGGCATGACTTGCCCTTGGTGAATCCATGCTGACTGTTCCTGATCACTTTCCCCTCCTTTAAGTGGTTCAGGATTGATTCCTTGAGGACCTGTTCCATGATTTTTCCAGGGACTGAGGTGAGACTGACTGGCCTGTAGTTCCCTGGATCTTCCTTCTTCCCTTTTTTAAAGATGGGCACTACATTAGCTTTTTTCCAGTCATGCGGGACCTCCCCCGATCGCCATGATTTTTCAAAGATAATGGCCAATGGCTCTGCAATCTCATCGGCCAACTCCTTTAGCACCCTCGGATGCAGCGCATCCGGCCCCATAGACTTGTGCTCGTCCAGCTTTCCTAAATAGCCCCGAACTACTTCTTTCTCCACAGAGAGCTGGTCACCTCCTCCCCATACCGTGCTGCAGAGTGCAGCTGTCTGGGAGCTGACCTTGTCTGTGAAGACAGAGGCAAAAAAAGCATTGAGTACACTAGCTTTCTCCACATCCTCTGTCACTAGGTTCCCTCCCTCATTCAGCAAGGGGCCCACACTTTCCTTGACTTTCTTCCTGTTGCTAACATACCTAAAGAAACCCTTCTTGTTACTCCTAACATCTCCGGCTAGCTGCAACTCCAAGTGTGATTTGGCCTTCCTGATTTCACACCTGCATGCCTGAACAATACTTTTATACTCTTCCCTGGTTATTTGTCCAATCTTCCACTTCTTGTAAGCTGTTCTTTTGTGTTTAAGATGAGCAAGGATTTCACTGTTAAGCCAAGCTGGTCGCCTGCCATATTTACTTTTCTTCCTACACATCGGGATGGTTTGTTCCTGCAACCTCAATAAGGTTTCTTTGAAATACAGCCAGCTTTCCTCGACTCCTTTCCCCGTCATGTTATTCTCCCAGGGGACCTTGCCCATCAGTTCCCCGAGGGAGTCAAAGTCTGCTTTTCTGAAGTCCAGGGTCTCTGTTCTACTGCTTTCCCTTTTTCCTTGTGTCAGGATCCTGAACTCAACCATCTCATGGTCACTGCCTCCCAGGTTCCCATCCACTATTGCTTCCTCTACTATTTCTTCCCTGTTTGTGAGCAGCAGGTCAAGAAGAGCTTTTCCCCTAGTTGGTTCCTCCAGCACTTGCACCAGGAAATTGTCCCCTACACTTTCCAGAAACTTCCTAGATTGTCTGTGCACTGCTGTATTGCTCTCCCAGCAGATATCGGGGTGATTAAAGTCACCCATGAGAACCAGGGCCTGTGATCTAGCAACTTCTGTTAGTTGCTGGAAGAAAGCCTCGTCCACCTCATCCCCCTGGTCCGGTGGTCTGTAGCAGACTCCCACCACGACATTACCCTTGTTGTTCATACTTCTAAATTTAATCCAGAGACACTCAGGTTTTTCTGCAGTTTCATACTGGAGCTCTGAGCAGTCATACTGCTCTCTTACGTACAACGCAACTCCCCCACCTTTTCTGCCCTGCCTGTCCTTCCTGAACATCAACGTTGGGTGGCCGGGCAAGGTTCATGACGTGCGTGTGTTCAGGAACTCTGGTCTGTTTAAACGCCTCCAGGCAGGTAGTTTCTTCCCGGACCACAAAATAACTGTTGGGGATGTGCAGATGCCTACAGTGATCCTCGGGGACCCAGCCTACCCGCTAATGCCCTGGCTCATGAAGCCCTATACAGGCACCTTGGACAGTGAGAAGGAACTCTTCAACTACCGGCTGAGCAAGTGCAGAATGGTGGTGGAGTGTGCTTTCGGACGTCTCAAGGGGAGATGGCGGAGCTTACTGACTCACTCGGATCTCAGCGAAAACAATATCCCCATTGTTATTGCAGCTTGCTGTGTGCTCCACAATCTCTGTGAGAGCAAGGGGGAGACCTTTATGGCGGGATGGGAGGTTGAGGCAAATCGCCTGGCTGCTGATTACGCTCAGCCAGACACCCGTGCCATTAGAAGATCCCAGCGGGAAGCGCTGTGCATCCGGGAGGCTTTGAAAGCTAGGTTCCTCAGAGAGCAGCGTAACCTATGACTGTCCAGTTGCTTTACAGAGAAGCTGAACCTGCCCCTGTTTCTTTACCCAGTTACTGCTGACTCTCCTCTGCAGTCTCATACCCCGTTCACCCCGTTTGCCCACTTCCAACACACGTGTAAAAATAAAGTTAATGGAGCATTGTTATTTAAAAACCTTTTCTTTAATAATAATTTTGTGTTAAAGGGTTGAAACAGGGACGCGGACTGTGGTGGGTAGGGTGTGCAGTGATGTAGAGACTGCTTCTAGATTCTAGGAATGATAGGCTACTGCTCCTACAGTGGTCTCTGGGCGGAGAACGGTTACAGATGGGTGTGCAGGAAGGGGTGAGGGGTGTAGGCCTTGGGACGGAGTTTGGGTGCAGCCTCTGGGCTGGGGGTGGGGGCGTAGGAAGGGGTGAGGGGTGTGTGGGAAGGGGGAGGAGGCGTAGGGGGTTGCGTGCTGGGCTGGGGCTGAGCGTTTGGGGCATTGTAGAGGCTCAGGGCTACGGTAGAAGGGCAGGGTGAGGGCAACCTGCCTTACCATTTGTGGATGGCAGGCGCTAGGACCCTGGGGCAGCAGACAGCATTTCTGCCGGTAGCCGCTCTACTGTCAGGTAGGGACGCAGTGCGGGGGACGGGGGGGAGACGACATGCCGGGGGAGGGGTGGCAGGTGGGCACTGGGACCTGCTCCAGGCAGGGAATTGACGGGGTGGAGGGAGACCCGCGTGGGCCAGGGCCCGATCCAGGCAGGGCCGGGGGAGAGACCCACCTCCAAGTATACCTGGAGCAGGGCACCTGCCGCCTATGAACAGATCATTAAAAACACCTCACAGACTGACCAGGGTGCCTAGTGACTGCACTCAGTGAGTAACCTGCTGTTGATCCTGCCTCCATGTCTGTACCCTGTTCATGGTGAATGTCCTATGCAATTACCAAACCCCTCTCCCCCCTTCACAGAAAGTCTTCGGCAAACAAACATGACAGAAACAGTAATTAACAGCAAACTACTTTTAATACTCGACAACACAGTAAAGGTAAGAACTTTTCAAAATCTAGGGACTGTGAACTTTGGGTAATTTAGCAGTCCGCTTTGGTGCAGTGACAGTTTTCACGGCCCTTGGTGTCCCTCCTTCTTGTTATTCTGGGTGAGGTGGGTATTGGGGTGTGTGGCAGGGAAGGGCGGGTGCAGGGGGGCTCTGTCCTCCTGCCTGCGGTCCTGCAGAACATCGACAAGGCGCCTGAGTGTGTCCGTTTGCTCCCTCAGTAGTCCAAGCAGCGTTTGAGTCGCCTGCTGGTCCTCCTGACGCCATCTGTCCTCCCATTCGCTTTGTGAGCGCTGCTGCTGTGTGAGGTTCTCCCTCCACTGGCTCTGCTGGTCCGCCTCTGCTCTGGAGCAGCCCATAAGTTCAGCAAACATCTCGTCCCGTGTTCTTTTCTTACGCCGCCTGATCTGTGCCAGCCTCTGTGAGGGGCATGGTGGAGCAGGTCAGGATACTGTTGAAGCTGTGTGATGGGGAAAAGGGAGTGAATTGCTTACAAAGATACATTTTCTCAAAAATGAAACATAGTCTACTCATTGTCTGTGAACCAGACCATGGACGGCACCTATCTCATGCTCACTCACTCAGGGAAAGTTCGATTTCTCTGCATTCGCTTTCATTGCCTGGGGTATTGCACTGCAGACCAGACAAGCGGGGCAGGAAAGCTGAATCCGTGGAGCAGCCAGGCATGGTAAGGCAAAGGCTTTTGGCTGCTTAAAAGTCAATGTCCAGCTCTGTCCTCTTGCTGCAGGCAATCCTGAAAGCATAAACTCTGCCCCTGTTCCACCCCCTCGCGGTTTTCCCTTGCAAAAGATCCCTGTATGCTGCCACTCTGTAGCCTCCAGCACGTGGCTCTAAAGTGACGCTTCTTGTTCTAAGGAACAGTGAAGCACTACCAATACTAATAGTACACAAATTACTCTACTTACATGCAGGAGTCTGCGCGCGAGATCACCCTGAGGAGGGTGTCACAGAGAGAGAGAGAGCGCATGCTGAATGAAAGCCAGCACAAGCCAGGGCCCTATGCTGCGATGCTCGTCAAGGCACTGGTCCCGGAGTACCAGCTGAGAGCGTGGCACGGAAAAGTGTGCTACCTCGGAGCACCCAATAAGCCAGCTCTCCCCAGGAACCTCCTCCATAGGCTTTTCGACTACCTCCAGGAGAGCTTCCTGGAGATCTCCACAGAAGATGCCTGTTCCATTCCCCTGTATATAGACCTTCTGTTCGCCTAGTCTATTTTCCTGTTCTTTTAAGAAATAAATGTTAACATGTTTAAAGCACTTACCCACTGATCCTTCTCCTGATTCAGGGTCCGTGGTAACGGCTGCGGAGGGTTGGTAGGGGATCTCAGTGAGGGTGATGAAGAGATCCTGGCTGTCGGGGAAATCAGCGTTGTAAGCGCTGTCGACTGCCTCCCCCTCCTCATCTCCTTCCTCATCTTCCCCATCTGCGAACATCGACGAGGAACTGGCCGTCGACACTATCCCTTCGTCAGAGTCCACGCACACTGGTGGGGCAGTGGTGGCAGACCCACCGAGAATGGCATGCAGTGCCTCGTAGAAGCGGCATGTCTGGGGCTGGGCTCCGGAGCGTCCGTTTGCCGCTTTGATTTTATGGTAGCCTTGTCTCAGCTCCTTGACTTTCACGCGGCACTGCATTGCATCCCGGCTATATCCTCTGTCTGTCATGGCTTTGGAGACCTTCTCGTAGGTCTTCGCATTCCGTTTGTTGGAGCGCAGCTCCGAAAGCACAGACTCATCACCCCACACACCGATCAGATCCAAGACTTCCCAGTCAGTCCATGCTGGGGACCTCTTTCTATTCTGGGATTGCCTGGACTCCTCTGCTGGAGAGCTCTGCATCGTTGCCGGTGCTGCTGAGCTCGCCCCGACGTCCAACCAGGACATGAGATTCAAAGTGCCCAGACAGGAAAAGGAATTCAAATTTTCCCGGGTTGTTTCCTGTGTGGCTGGTCAGAGCATCCAAGCTCCGACTGCTGTCCAGAGCGTCAACAGAGTGGTGCACTGTGGGATAGCTCCCGGAGCTACTAAGTTCGATTTGCATCCACACCTAGCCTAATTCGACATAGCCATGTCGAATTTAGCGCTACTCCCCTTGTCGGGGAGGAGTACAGAATTCGAACTAAAGAGCCCTCTATGTCGAATTAAATGGCTTCATGGTGTGGACGGGTGCGCGGTTAATTCGAATTAACGCTGCTAAATTTGAATTAAAGTCCTAGTGTGGACCAGGCCATAGATGAACATGATATATTGGGGAATAGTCAATATGGTTTTTATAAAGGGAAAGCATGCCTAGCTAATCTGTTAGAATTCTTTAAGGGTATCAACAAGCATGTGTGTACAAGGGTGATTCAGTGGATACAGTGCACTTGGACTTTCAGAAAACCTTTGACAAGGTCCCTCACCAAAGGCTCTTAAGCAAAGTAAGGATTTATGGAATAAGAGAGAAGGTCCTCTCATGGCTTAGTAACTGGTTTAAAGATAGAAAACAAAAAGTAGGACTAAATGGTCAGTTTTCACAATGGAGAGAGGTAAATAGTGGTACCCCAAGAATCAGTACTGGGACCAGTGCAGTTCAACCTATTCATAAATAATCTAGAAAAGGGGGTGAACAGTGAGGTGGCAAAATTTGCAGATGATTCAGAATGACAAGATAGTTAAATCCGAAGCTGACTGTGAAGAATTACAAAGGGATCTCACAAAACTGGTTGACTTGGAAAAAAAATGGCAGATGAAAGTCAGTGTTGATAAGTACATGGTAATGAACATTGGAAAACATAATTCCAACTACACATATAAAATAATTATTTAAATTCGCTTTTACCACTAAAAAAAGAGATCTTGGTGTCATTGTGAGTAGTTCTCTCAAAATATCTGCTCAGTGTGCAGCAGCAGCAGTCATTAAAAAGCTAACATTAGGACCTATTTGGAAAAAGATTGATAATTAAAACAGAAAATATCATGCTACTATATAAATCCATGGTATACCCACACCTTGAATACTGCAGGTAGTTCTGGTTACACCATTGCAAAAAAAAAACACGGTATAGATTAGATTAGAATTAGAAAAGGAACAGAGAAGGGCAACAAAAATGATTAGGGGTATGGAACGGCTTACATATGAGGAGAGATTAAAAAGATTGGAACTGCCACCTTAGAAAACAGATGACCTAAGGGGTTATGATAGAGGTCTATAAAATCATCAATGGTGTTGAGAAAGTGAATAAGGAAGTGTTGTTTACCCTGTCATGTAACACAACATCCTGGGTCACCCAATGAAATTTAATAGGCAGCAGGTAAAAAGAACCAGAATGCACAATCAGCCTGTGGAACTCCTTGCCAAGGATGTTGTAAAGGTCAAAAGTATAACTGGATACAAAAGAGAATTAGATACGTTCATGGAGGATTGGTGCATCAATGGCTATTAGCCAAGAGGATTAGGGACACAACCCTATGCTCCGGGTGTTCCTAAAAATCTGACTGGCAGAAGCTGGGAGTGTATGATGGGATAGATCACTCAATAATTTCCTTGTTCTGGTCATTCCCTCTGAAGCATCTGACCCTGACCTCTGTCAGAAACAGGATACTGGGATAGATGAACCATTGGTCTTACACAGTATGGCTGTTCTAATCTCTGAGGACCTCTGTATGAAATTACCAAACCAATAATAATCTTAATAAAACATTTAGTTTTAAAATGAAATTCAAACAAAATTAATGGCTTATCCTACCTACCTAACAATTATAAGATAAACTATATGACGCTCTCTCCTGGGGGAGAGTTGTGGGGTGAATGGAAAGTAGATGGCTTACGTCTTCTGAAAGCAATTCTTTCCCTGACCATTCAGACTGGCAGCTCCTCTTGGTGTGCAGAGTCCAACTCCCGCTTGATTTTTCTAGGATAAAGAAAGTCATGCATCTGGGTCGGCTTGTAAATTCAGATGTGCCTTCCCTACATTAAAGGGTTGTCGAGGGGGTAAATACACTGGTGATTCTGAGACACTCGGATACTAGTGATGAGCATCACAGAAGTACCATCCTTGCTCTCTCTTTTCTTTCTTACCTCAACTGTTCTTTCCTTTATGTGTCTTTCTCTTTCCCCTCCCTCTTTCGATGTCTGTTTCTTATTTACTTTACTCTTGTTGTCTCTCCCAATTTTCTCCTTCATTTAACCTTTTCCTCTTTCTCTCCATTCTTTCTACTCCTATTCCCCTGCCCCCCCCCCGTCTGTTCACTCTGGTGTACACACTCCCACTGAATGCCAGGGAGATCCAAGAAGGCAGTTCCAACTATCTCCAGAACAAGCTTCTTTCTAAAGTATAAAGAACAGGAGTACTTGTGGTACCTTAGAGACTAAGAAATTTATTTGAGCATAAACTTTCGTGGGCTACAGCCCACTTCAGCGGATGCATAGACTGGAACATAGAGCAAGAAGATATATATACATACAGAGAACATGAAAAGGTGGAAGTAGCCATACCAACTGTAAGAGTCCAATCAACTGAGATGAGCTATCACCAGCAGGAGAAAAAAAACTTTTGAAGTGATAATCGAGATGACCCATAGAAGGTGTGAGGATACTTAACATGGGGAAATAGATTCAATTAGTGTAATGGCCCAACCATTCCCAGTCTCTGTTCAAGCCTAAGTTAATTGTATCTAATTTGCAGATTAATTAGAGTTCAGCAGTCTCTCTTTGGAGTCTGTTTTTGAAGGTTTTTTTGTTGTAAAATTGCCACCTTCAAGTCTGTCACTGAGTGGTTAGAGAGGTTGAAGTGTTCTCCCTCTGGTTTTTGAATGTTATGATTCTTGATGTCTGATTTGTTTCCATTTATTCTTTTGCATAGAGACTGTCCAGTTTGGCCAATGTATATGGTAGAGGGGCATTGCTGGCACATGATGGCATATATCACATTGGTAGATGTGCAGGTGAATGAGCCCCTGATGGCGTGGCTGATGTGATTAAGTCCTATGATGGTGTCACAAGGAACTAGGGGTTCTGAATCTGGTCCTAAACATTCTCTCAGATAGCTGTTCCCCTGGGATTGATTATAAACACAGGGGCTCAGACATTGACTGGATGGAGCTCTGTGTGTCAGAAGAGAAAGCAACTAGAAGGCCAAGAAATACCTGATTTATTTGTTTCTCCTCATGAAAGCAACCTAGCCAGGCCCCAAATACAGGCTAACCACTCAGACATTCCATACTGCCCCAATACTATTTCTCATGTAAACAACTGTTATAATTGCCCTTTGGCTGTTATGTGATTGTGCATAAGATTGAGGTGGTCCCATGGAATCACATATGGGAGAAGGAAATAGTCCACAGAACAGTCTACCAAGATGTGAGCAATGCTATATAAAATTCGCTGACCCCCCTCTATTACTGTTTTTACTGTGACAAGCCTGCCAGAAAGGGTACAAGAGCTGGCTCTGTGCAGAGTTCTGTACCACTGAACGCAAATACTTACATTAATATTAGGTGGGTATATTTTTAACTGTAACTGTTTAATGTCATTGGTAAGTATGTATCTGTGGGGGAAAAAGTCTCATGAGGCAGAGTTTTCAGAGGCCTGGCCTCTGGAAAAATTGGAAAGAGTCCAGCGAAGGGCAACAAAAATGATTAGGGGGCTGGAGCACATGACTTATGAGGAGAGGCTGAGTGAACTGGGATTGTTTAGTCTGCAGAAGAGAAGAATGAGGGGGGATTTGATAGCTGCTTTCAACTCCCTGAAAGGGAGTTCCAAAGAGGATGGATCTAGACTGTTCTCAGTGGTACCTGATGTCAGAACAAGGAGTAATGGTCTCAAGTTGCAGTGGGGGAGGTTTAGGTTGGATATTAGGAAAAAAAATTCACTGGGAGGGTGGTGAAGGACTGGAATGGGTTACCTGGGGAGGTGGTGGAATCTCCTTCCTTAGAGGTTTTTAAGGTCAGGCTTGACAAAGCCCTGGCTGGGATGATTTAGTTGGGGATTGGTCCTGCTTTGAGCAGTTGGACTAGATGACCTCCTGAGGTCCCTTCCAACCTTGAGATTCTATGATCTGCTGTTTTTTTGTTTTTTACTGAAAAACTTCACCTAGCTCTGCCTTTATGGTATTATGTGAGCAGAACTCTTCAATACATTTATCATGCTATTATTACTGAATATACATTTCCTAAAGAAAATCTTCTGGCACACCTCACTTGGTTTTAAATGGCCATATTTTTCTGAGTTACAGCATAAAGAAGCTGTAGTCAAATGTAATGAAACTTGTACAACACTTCAGTGACAATTCTGAGATCATGCAAGTTCCCAATCTAGGAATCAATAATGGAAAGAAAACAAGAATAGCAACCTGTCTCCTCTTCCTGCCATCCCATGCATATTGAAACTGACACGTCACCTTAAAATCTGCCTACCTCACGCTGGTGCATGCATTGAGGGACTGGAGAGAGGACCTTCTAAATATATTGCATTTATATTCGGAAGTTTACTCACACCAGCATTGTCTTTACATAGTTAGATATGCAGACTATATATTTCTAGGTAAACAATATGTGGGGGCAGACATTAAGGCATTGCTTTCAGAAAGGATACTGCCAAAGTTCTCTCTACATATTCAGTGCAGAGTAAATGGCTTAGTTAATTCAAAACAAATCATTAAATCCTTACTGGTTTGCATGGCATGGTTATTTTTGTTCCCTTCCTTCCTTTTCTGCCATCTGTCTACATATCTATTGATTTCCCCCCTATTCTCCCTCGTTTGCTGTTGACGCAGTATATCGGCTTACCTTTTATTACAGTTTTTCTGATATCTTTGGAGGACATTTATGTAAACTGAAACGAACATTAGACATAATGATGATGTAAGCTTGTGGGATAAAACCACATTGATCCAGCATTGATTACTGCAAGGAGGTATAAATCATCCCACAAAGAAAAAGAGAGGGTCAATAGTTTTGAACCTTTTGCTAATTTGATATATTAAAGTCAGACTTCACCCACATTAGGACTTTAGTCACTGAAAATGATCTGATAAGAAGGACAGAATGTTGTCAAGTCATGACACTTCTAGGGATATCTTGAGAGAAGTTGTGTTCTATAATATAAATTCAAAAGATAAGCCGGACTGTCTTCTGACTAATCAGTGCAGCTTTATCAAACCACTTCAATAGCACTCATGTTCCAAATTCATTCTCATTACAGAAATCATTGTATAATGGTAAAACTATAATTGAATAGATAAGGCCAAATCCTGCTCACACAACTTGCATGCATAGTGCTGTTGACGACACCTAAAAGGGTTGTGAGTAAGATAAGTAGGGTTTTGTGCTACATTCCAAACTTCTAGTTAATAGTGGATTCAATACAATCTTCTTCATCTTTCTTAGCTATAAAATCTGGTCAAAAATTGTATTCAACTTATTAGTTAGTTGTCTTTCTGAAGATCACTTAATGATTATACCAAGCACTGTAACTCCAAAAAAAAAAAATAATACTAGTAGGTAGCATTTCTTAGGCTTATTGAGAACTCTCTTGTTTGAAGAACAGGAGTACTTGTGGCACCTTAGAGACTAACAAATTTATTTCAGCATGAGCATAAATTTGTTAGTCTCTAAGGTGCCACAAGTACTCCTGTTCTTTTTGCGGATACAGACTAACACAGCTGCTACTCTGAAACCTCTCCTGTTTGCAGGGCCGCCCAGAGGGGGGGGGGCAAGTGGGGCAATTTGCCCCAGGTCCCGGGCTTCGCAGGGGCCCCCAAGAGAATGGCTGAGGCTCCTGCCCGAGCCTGACCTGACCCCGTCTCCGCCCCTCTCCTGGAGCCTCAGCACATCCAGGGCTGTCCCTGAACAGCTGCAGCATGACTCCGGCGGGGCCTAAGCTCCGTCCCGCTCAGAACCACATGGTAAGGGGGCGGGGCTGCGAGCTCCGGGCTGAGTAGAGGAAGCTCCCAGCCCTGCCCCCTTTATCCAGGGGCTCTGAGCAGGGAGGAGCTCGCAGCCCCGCCCCCTTACCACACGGCTCTGAGCAGGGCGGAGCTCAGGCCCCACCAGAGTCACGCTGCAGCTGTTCAGTGACGGCCCTGGAAGCAATGCGCTGAGGCTCCGGGAGAGGGGAGAGCTGGGGGTAAGAAGCTGGGGCCAGGGGGGGGTTGCTAAGGGGCCGGGAGTCTCGGGGACAGTCAGGGCACAGGGAGGGGGCAGAGGTTGGGGGGGGCGGTCAGGGGACAGGGAACGGGGGGGTTGGATTGTGGGCGTTCTGGGGGTCTGTCAGGACTCAGCGGGGGGGGGGGGGTGGATAGGGGTTGGGGCAGTCAGGGGACAGGGAGGAGGGGTAGGGTCCCGAGGTGGTGGTGGTGGTGTCTCTGGGGGACGGTGAGGGGACAAGGAGCAGGATGGGTCGGGGATTCTGAGGGGGACAGTTGGGGGGCAGGAAGTGGGTGGGGGTCAGATGGGGGCAGGGCCAGGCTGTTTGGGAGGCACAGCCTTCCCTACCCTGAAGCTCATTCAGCAGTTTGAGGCTTGCAGAAGAGCCAAGCTGTTAGCTTTTCCATTAGGGCTACCATCCCTTTCACTTCTCAAATGCCAAGTTATAGTCTATATTTAATTTCAGTGCCATAGGGAGATTCATGTCAGGGGAGGGTAGCTTCATTTAAAATTAGCCACTGGGGGAGGGATCACATGAGAAGAGCAATATCCTTCCCAACCCTACGAAGGGAGACCCCCGCCCCCCGCATTCCCTGAGGCTTCAGAGGGGTTAATTCAGTGGTTCTCAAACTTTCGTCCTGGTGACCCCTTTCACATAGCAAACCTCTGAGTGCGACACCCCCCCTTATAAATTGAAAACACATTTTTATATATTTAACACTATTATAAATGCTGGAGGCAAAGTGGGGTTTGAGGTGGAGGCTGACAGCTCGCGACCCCCAGTAATAACCTCGTGACCCCCGAGGGGTCCTGACCCCGAGTTTGAGAACCCCTGGGTTAATTTAATTTTAGCACCCTGTGTCCATTCACATGCATGTGCTATTTTGAGCATTTCAGTTTTCACAACATGGGCTCATCCCAGATTTTGGAACAAGCTCAAATGCTCAGTTCGTGGAGTATGTACATAAGCTATACTAAAGACAAACCCACAGTAACCGTCTCCAGTTTGTGAGGGACCCCATGGAGCCAGTCTCTAGGAAACAGATAAATGCATGGAGGTTAAGTCCATTAATGGCTTTTAGCCAGGATGGGTAAGGAATGGTGTCCCTAGCCTCTGTCAGAGAGTGGAGTTGGATGGCAGGAGACTGATCACTTGACCAATACCTGTTAGGTTCACTCCCTCTGGGGCACTTGGCATTGGCCATTGTTGGTAGACAGGATACTGGGCTGGATGGACCTTTGGTTTGACCCAGTATGGCTGTTCTTATGTTCTAACCTAAATGAACCCAAAGTTATGGAGACAGATATGAGTCAAGGAAGCCAGCAGAGTATCAGAAACCTGGAAAAATCTCTGACTCGATTGGCTCAGGCGTTTGGTCACAAGCTGAGGTGGTTCAAAAGTTTTGGATTTTTTTAAGCAGAATTTTTTTATTGTTTCTTTAAGCAATCAAACACAGCAAGCAGCAAATATTTGGCCACACACTTCTGAAACCCCAAACCATATTCAGGTTTTGGCAGACTAATTTCAGCTTTTCAATTAAAAAAAAAACACAACAAATTTTGAAGGAAAGCAGACATTGTCCGTGATTTTTTTCTGCTTCTTAAAAACCCCTAGTTTTCGATCCAGAAAAAGTTTTGATGGAAAATATTTGTCCAACCCTTTTAATGAGCTTTAGTGCCTTTTAGCACTAGCTGGTGCTGAGAACCAGTGATACCTTGTAAAGAAGTTTTCTCAAAACTAGGTTTGTGCTGAGATGTGGAAGGTTTATTTTTCCCAGGGCCGCCTGTGACGGGGAGCAAGTGGGGCACTTTGCCCTGGACCCTGCAGGGCCCCCCACGAGAATATAGTATTGCAATTTTTTTATGGAAGGGGCCCCTGAAATTGCTTTGCCCCAGGCCCCCTGAATCCTCTGGGTGGCCCTGCATGTTTGAGGGGAAAATGTAACGTTGTATTATCCTTTAATTCTTCAGTACACATGTGACTAAAAACATTGTCAAATTTTACCATGATAGCAGTCTTACATGCTTATTTCCATTACCTTGCAAAGATTTTTTTTATAAACGAAACCACATATTCTTGAATTACGAGTTCATAACTTTAGAATATTCACTTCAAATTACATTTTTTTCCCGAAAAGCTGTGCACTTGTAGCCTTCTTGTATTGAAGGCTCATCAGCAGTGCTTTAAGTGAGTTCAGGTTCTACCTACATGTTATTGGGAAAATATTTTACGATCTTGAAGTTAGAGGAATCACTGGTGTAAATCCCATTGCATCATAAGAGTATACTAAAATTCATAGGCTAGCCCCAGACAGGTGACTGTATACAACAAGTATCACTATCACTTATAACAACATCACTGAAACTTTTTAAAATTAACTTCCGGAAAACAGTCTTGAAAATCACTGATGAATAAACCAGAAGGTAACGGTCATTTGAAGAGGGTGTTTTCATGTTAACACTTTGCTGTGTCAGTTTTACACAGCAGAATAAGAGGAAGACAGAAGATAACTTCTTCCTTTGCCCTCCTCCCATACGTGTACGTGTTTCACCAAGCAACAAATATGATGATCTAACTCAGGAAACACAAATATTCAGACTATCCAGCTATGGTAACGAGGACATGGAAAGGCCAGTTGGGTATTTCCAAACAACTGATTCTCTAGAAAAGAGTTTTGAGTAATTGTACATGCCTGGGGAGAAATATATTCATGCTTTGGCCCCTTCAAGTTTATTTTTGGGAAGTTCCACATGACTTGGAGTGCTATATTGAGGCTTTCAAAGTTTCAGGGGTAAAGGAGTGTACAGTTTTGTTGCCTTAAGCCCCAATTTAGAAAAACAGTTAACCATATCAATGGGATGATTTATGTATTTAGGACTGGGATTTTCCAAAGAAGTTTAAGGAACTGAAGGCACCCAATTCCTATTGAACAATCAGTGGAAGTTGAGTACCCAACTCTGTCACAGTCCTGAAAATCTTAACAAGTGTTTTGTTGAGTTGGGGACTTTCAGCAGTGGGACAACTTATGAGGATTAACAGCCACAGAAAACAATCCATTGTAATGGATAATTTTGTTCCCCTATCACACCTATAGGGGAAACTGTCAAAGGCACAAGGGAGGTAATCAATAGGAGTTGGGCACCTACCTCCCCGTTGTGACTTAGAGTCTGGGGGAAGGACTTTCAAAGTCACTCTAGTAACAGACTCAAGCTCCCATCACGTTTCTGCATCACAGAGTGCTAGTTTGGTAACACACTGATATAGCAAACATGGATATTACACTGCATTGGGACAAATTCTACTCTGTTACACTGGTGCATCCGCACTGAAGCTAAAGAGGTTGTATCAGAGTAATTCAGCTGAACTTGGTTCAGTTATTTTAAAAACAACCAAACAATAGGCTCCCAGCTGATCACTTACTAAAACACCACATCTTTAAACATTGTAATAGTTGATATTTAGGTAGACCATTCTATAGCTAATAAGGATATTAAGTTCTTTACTGAAGCTGACTGGGAGGTCCATGGAACCAATTCAATATTATAAATGAATAAAGAATCCCTAGTGTTTCATGTGGAAAGAGTTCAGGGGCCTGTAACTCCAGGAATTGCTCTTCAGAGTTTTGAGACTCAAGTCTTCCAGGCATACGTGGGTGCACAGCTGACAAGCTTTGCTAAATGAATCTGAGGCTTGCCACTTTTCAAATCTCTGGTGAACCTTACTATGCAGCTAGACTTCAGGATCGAAGATGGGCAGCTGTTTCCCTCTGTGCAAGAGTGAGTGTTGTGTATGTGGTTGTCATGGTTTTTGTTCCTATGGCAACCGAGTTAGATTATTAGGGGATAGCCCAGCCAGTTTCGGCCGGTTGGGTGAGCTCTGTGTCTGTAAATAAAATGGTAGTTTTGTTAGCTGTCTGCTGTCTGGCCTCAAGTGATTTCTTCCTAAACCGGCGGCCCCCAAGGACATAACAAGTGGCAACGATGGATGGGATTCCAGTGCTGCTCCAGTAACAGAAGGAAGTAGAAGTCAAGGTAAAGAACAAACAAACAAAAAACCTGCTTGTTTGCACTGACTGTGAAAGTGAAACTAAAAATCATGGCTACTCTGACCAGGCCACTGGAACCTTTTGATGAGAATATAGAGCAGTGGCATGTGTATACTGAGCGTTTTGAGCTTTTTGTTATTGCAAATGACATTAAAGAAGAGAAGAAGGTGCCAATATTCTTAAGTATTGTAGGGGCTAAAACCTACTCCCTGCTACGCAGCTTACTACACCCTGTTAAGCCTGAGACTAAATCTTACAGTGACATTGTGGAAATCCTGGGGTCCCATTTTTCCCCAAAACCACTGGTAATTGCTGAAAGATATAGGTTCCACAAAAGAGACCAAAAGGAAGATGAAACAGTTGTACAATTTGTAGCAATTTAAAAAAAGCTAGCAGAACACTGTGAATTTAAAGAGATGTTAAATGATGCCCTGCGTGACAGGTTAGTGTGTGGCCTCTACAGTGAAGCTATACGGAAGCGCCTACTGACAGAGGCTCAGCTTACATTACAGACGGCTGTTGATATTGCTGTCTCCATGGAACTAGCTACAAGGGAGGCGCAATACATCGGTGCATCCCCTAGGGTGCAAAAAGTGTCACAAGAACCGACCCACAAAACTGTGCAGAGTCCAGAATGTTACCGCTGTGGTAAGCCGGGTCACCAGGCATCAGAATGCTGGTGTAAGGACCTGGTGTGTCGACACTGTAGCAAAAAGGGACACATTGAGTGTGCCTGTAAACAAAAGAAAAAGTGGCCTGTGGTCTGGCCGACAAAAAGAGGAACCCTGCATACCCTAGAGCAGACCCAGGATGATCAAGGTGACAGCTCACCGCAAGAGGAAGTGCCACTGCATGTTTTGTCTTTGGCAATGGGCTCACATGAATACTGGGTAACCCCGTTGTTGGATGGCAAACCTATACGCATGGAACTGGACACCGGTGCAGCCGTCTCGCTGGTCTCCGAGACTGTGTATAAAGAAAAGCTACAGCATCTTCCGCTTAAGGCAACAAAAACTGTTCTGAAGACGTATACGGGAGAAGCTGTGCCCATGTTGGGCACTATTGATGTTAAGGTGGAGCTCAATGGACAGGCTGCTAAATTGCCACTGTTTGTGGTGAGAGGTAACTACCCAGCCTTAATGGCTTGGGAAGATTCAACTGAACTGGGCAGAAGTGCACTGGATGACTAAAGAAGAAACCAGTCTAACCCCTATACTAAGGAAACATGCTGCTGTTTTTGGAGATGATTTGGGAAGTATGAAGGGAATCACTGTGACATTGAACATTAAACCTGACAGTCCACCAAAATATCTGAAAGCCCAAACTGTGCCATATGCCATCAGGCCAAAAGTTGAAGCAGACCTGGAGCGCCTGGTCACCAATGGAGTCCTAATACCAGTTACCCATAGCTCATGGGCCACTCCTATCATTCCAATAGTGAAGAAAGATGGCTCTCACGGATTTGCAGTGATTTTAAAGTCACTGTCAACCCAGTGTTGTGTGCAGAGCAATACCCGCTTCCCCGCATCAATGACCTCTTCGCAGGCCTGGCTGGGGGACAAACGTTCAGTAAGATTGATCTGAGTCAAGCATATTTACAGATGCACGTCGATGAAAAGTCCCAAGAGCTGTTGACTATTGTGAATCATAAGGGGCTTTATCGATACTGTTGCCTACCCTTCGGAATAACGTCTGCTCCCACCCTGTTCCAGAGGGCCATGGACCAGATCTTGTGTGGCTTGTCAGGAGTTCAGTGCTATCTGGATGATATCCTGGTCACTGGAAGAAATGAAGAGGATCATTTAAAGAATTTAGAGGCTACCCTACAAAGACTGGAAGAGTATGGCCTACGAGTTCGCAAAGACAAGTGTGAATTCTTCAAGCCCTCTGTTGAATATTTGGGACACATCATTGATTCTACAGGTCTTCACAAGGCCCCTGCAAAAGTTAAAGCTATTGTGGAGGCTCCCCCACCTCGAAATGTAAGCCAGCTGTGCTCGTTTCTAGGACTACTGAACTATTATGGAAAGTTAATCTCACAGTTAGCCACACTGCTAAAACCACTTCATGAGCTCCTTGGGCAGAACAAGGCCTGGAAGTGGACTGAAGCCTGTGATGTTGCATTTAACAAAGCTAAGGATGCATTTTGCTAAATTCTGCAGTTCTAACGCACTTTGATCCATGCTTACCCCTACAATTGGCCTGCGATGCCTCCCCTTATGGAGTGGGAGCAGTCGTGTCACACATTATGCCTTCGGGAGAAGAGAGACCTATTGCTTTTGCTTCACGCACTCTAAGCAAAGCAGAAACTAACTACGCCCAAATCGAACGTGAGGCATTAGGAATTGTTTTTGGAATTCGGAAGTTTCATCAGTACCTGTTTGGGCGAAAGTTTACTGTTCTCACAGACCATCGAACTCTGACGTCAATTTTTGGACCCTACACAGGCATTCCCCCATTAGCTGCTAGTCATATGCAGCGTTGGGCATTGTTACTTTCAGCACACACATATGAAATCAAATATCGGAAATCCACTTTGCACGGCAATGCAGATGGCCTCTCAAGGTTGCCTTTGCCGGTCAAACATCAAGATAGTGCCCAAAAGGAAATCTTCTACTTTGAACAGGTAGAGAATACACCCATCACTGCTACTCAGATAAAGAAGGCAACTCGTGTTGACCCAGTATTCTCCCAAGTTATGGACCTGGCGATGCATGGAAAATCTCAACAAACCTCTCCGGTCTCACCCGACCTTGTTACCTACATGTCCAGGAGGACGGAGTTATCGGTCCAATCTGGTTGTTTGTTGTGGGGGAGACGTGTCATTATTCCACCACCACTGAGATCACAGATGTTAGAACAGCTACATTCCGGTCACTGTGGAATAGTGCGCATGAAGGAAATTGCACGAAGCTATTTTTGGTAGCCTGGATTGGACAGTGCTATTGAAGAGCAGGCAAAAGCTTGTATGTCATGTCAGGGTGTGAGGAATGCACCCCAGTGGGCACCTCTACACCCATGGGACTGGCCTGAAAACCCGTGGCAACGTATTCACATTGACTTTGCTGGCCCCCTTGAAGGAAGCATGTTCTTGGTGGCAGTAGATGCCCATTCTAAATGGCCAGAAGTCTCTATAATGCAGTCCATTACTGCAGAGAGTACTATCCAAAAACTACGAGGACTCTTTAGTCGTTTTGGTCTGCCAGAACAACTTGCGAGCGACAACGGACCGCAGTTCGTCTCTCAGGAATTTCAAAATTTTATGGGGCAAATGGGATACACCACATCACGTCAGCACCATATCATCCATCCACCAACGGATTAGCTGAAAGATTTGTGCAGACAATGAAACACGCTTTGAAATCAGCAAGGGGACAACACTCCATTCAAAAGCGTCTGGATACCTTCTTACTTTCCTACAGAAACACACCTCATGCTATGACCCAGGCATCCCCGGCCTTTCTAATGATGGGACGACAGCTGCGCACTTGCTTTGATCTGCTGAAACCTTCTGAACCCCGACAAATTGTGCAACGTCAGCAGCAATATGAAGTCATCAGACGGGCACCCACAGCAAAAGACTGAACCAGTTTTGGCTCGGAATTATACTTCCAGAGCTAAATGGGTCCCTGCCACAATCATCACTCAAACAGAACCTGTTTCCTACACAGTCCGGACTGCAGAGAATCTTACCTGGCGGCGACATGTAGATCAGCTGTTGCCAGGTCATACCAGTCCTCAGAACACATCTGCAGTTGAGTGGTCTGACTTCACCTCTTCTGGTGAGACACCGAATCATGAATCACCTGTTCCTGACTGTTCTCCTCCATTACTGCCGGCAGTTGAGATACCCCTTTGCCCAGCACGAGCTGATACCACCTCCTCACCTGTTCGTGCTGCGGACCCTGAGCCCATGGTACTTTCGGGTGCAACAACACCAGGAGTTTGCCGTAATCCACCTAGAGACAGAAGGCCTCCTCATCGGCTGGATCTTTAGCTAGGGCGAACCCATGGTTATGGGGCAAAATAATCCCCAGGGTTTAGCCGGGAATGGAGGCAGTCTACCCTCCTTCTCTGGTCTAGTGTGTGTTTTATTTAGGGGATGTTCTTATTAGGGGGGAGGAATATGTTGTGTATTTGGTTTTCATGGTTTTTGTTCCTATGGCAACTGAGTTAGATTATTAGGGGATAGCCCAGCCAGTTTCGGCGAATTGGGTGAGCTCTGTGTCTGTAAATAAAATGGTAGTTTTGTTAGCTGTCTGCTGTCTGGCCTCAAGTGATTTCTTCCTAAACCGGGTGCCCCCAAGGATATAACAGTGAGGAAGAGAGACACATAGAATGTATGAATGAGTGAAAACTAACATTCACTTTGTGCTTGTACTTCCCTTTGTAACTAATTAAGGAGCCTTTTGGCATAATATTTATTTGTTTATCTGTTAGAAATTGAGTCATTCCACAGCTCCAGTTTTAAATTTTTCTCTCCAGTTGTGTGATCAATATAACATTAGAAAGTTTCCAGAACAAACTCCTCTTTCTTCATATTTGTAGTACTGTAGTGGTTAGAGACTCCAACCAAGATTGGGGACCTCTGTGCTAGGTACTGTATATATGAGAGTCAATGTCTGAAAGAGGTTGAATCTAAATAAATAACCCTGGCAAAGTGCAGTGAAAAGGAAGTATGTTCCCTTCTAGGGGGAAACTGAGGCAAAGAGGAGGTAAGTGACTTGACTGAGGTCACATGGGAAGTGTATAACAAACCCACTAATTGAACCTGGGTGGTCTTAGTCCTAGTCTAATGCCTTTACTACAAGACTATGCTTCCTTTTTGTTTTGTACTGAACAAATCCTGTACTCCAAAATTAATTGTGTGCAAACCCACACTTAATATGTCATTGCTACAATGATGACATATTCAGTAATAAGTTTTCCAGTACACAAAACTATCTTTTTCTTGGTTAAGGATGCATTTAATTTAAATCTAGAGTTGGCTGGGAATACTTTGACAGTGTTTTCTTTTCCCCCATTGGAAAATGACAATTTGTCAAAACAAAAATTCTCTGAGGAAAGTTTTGTTGAGAAGGTTTCTAAGGTTCAGGACTGAATTTCGGCTCAAAACAAGTGAGAAAGATCCCAGAACAGCCAGTAGTCCAGAGGGCAGGGTACTCAGCAGCCATGTAGGAGACGCCAGTTAAGTGACTGCTCTATCAACTTCAGAGCAGGGACTTAAACATGAGTCTCCCACATCCATGGTGAGTTGTCCTAACCACCAAGCTATTGGCTGTTTTGGGATGAGTGTGGGATGAGTCTGTCTGTTTTTTTATGAAAAATGTCAAAAGATCTCAGTTTTGTTCTGATGTGAGATGAAAACAAAATTGTGAAACCTCAAAATCATTTTGCAAAATGAAATTCTTGTTTTCTAGACAGCCTTATTTCTATCTGAAATTGTGCATCTTGGTCTAACAGAGTTTTTTCCCTCTTCCCTTTAGCTGGAAGGATCTCTGCTCAGTAGAGATCATTATGGAAAGGAAATAAATAAGCAAGAGTCATAATATCAGTGTTTCATTTAAAAAATGAGGTTCTTCATTGTGGGCTGTCATCCCTATGATTTTAGTTGCATAGTCAGCCATCTCTCAAATTCTCTTGGGGAAGTGAGGACATGGAATAGCTGTTGTACAAAAATGTAATGCGTGTATAAACATTGATTATTATGTCAAAACTGAGCAAATGAAATATGTGGATCTTTAATTTAAAATAACACTGGTGGACCCTGCCAAAAATGCCTTAAACAAATAAAATAAACTGATAAAATTTGCTGCTTGCCTTTCTTAGATTAAATAGGATAATGTGCTTCTATATAAAAACAGTGTATCCCATAAGTAAAAAAGCAGTTTTTATGGCAACCCCCTGATGTGGTTTCTTTCATTAAGGATGTGAAAAATGATAATATTCTGATGATGATGATGATGTGGAGATGGTCAACAATGAAAAGGGCTTACCTCAGTGTGCTATCCTGACCTCAATTTCTACCCGATTACAAGATCTCTTTCTCAGAACAAAGAAACCTAGGAGGGATGGCTGTTTTTGAAGTTAATTGTTTTGCAACTTGATTTTCCTCTTGGCATGTTTATCACATAGAGATATTCATGAAGATACCAGAATTCTCCTCTTTTTTGCTTTTGCTCAGAAAATCAGCGATGTTTTGTGGTTTTCCACTGTCTAGTCTTTTCTTGTCTCTGTGCTCTGTAATAGTGAATTCACATCTCCTGATACCTTAGAACTTAGTAATCATTTCTGACTGGGAACTTGACATGCAGCCATAGATTAAGCTTTTAAAACTTGAATATAAATCTAAAATAAGGCAGTATCTAGAAAGACAAACAGACTGAAAGGGACATAGATAAGTTCTCCTTCCCCTACTCTCTGCTGATGATCTAGTTGTCAACAGAGCCTATAGGGCCGGGGTCTCAAACTCAATTTACCTTAGGGCCAGTGCCAGTCCTCAAATCCTCCCAGCGGGCCAATAATGTCACTGATGATGGTGTTCAGAAAAGGAAATGTTTATATTGTATTTTTTATTTCGAAATTCTTAGAAATAATAAAACTGTCATACACCTTTATACAATTCTTTGCCTGCCAGAGAATTGTTAGTGTTTGCCAGACACCTGGCAATGCTTCAGTTCTGTCAGTTTGTTGATGTTTGGCTTCAGTGACTGAGCAGTTGAAACCTTCAGGATTGCAGCAAGGTGTGTATCAGATAGGTGTGTTTGGTATTTAGACTTGTTTATATTAATTGTGGAAAAAAGTGATGCTGCCTCCAGGGCTGACTCTGCTCGGCAACTAATGACCCTACCTCCCTGGCTTACTCTGCTCAGTGACTAGTGATGCTGCCTCCATGGCTGACTCTCCCTCAGCCAATGGGTACTGTGGGGGGTGGCACCTGCAACAGACATTGCCGGCAGCATGTCTGCATGTGTCTCTCCTCCATGGGCCGCAGTGGGGAGGATCTCAGGCTGCAGATGGCCCGCGGCTGGGACTTTGAGACCCCTGCTATAGGGGAAAATAGGAGATGGGGAATTCACCAATGTTGGTGGTGATTGTGCCAGATCTTAACACTTTGTGGTGATGCAGTATTGCATCAACTTATGGTGATGGGATGCACCATGGGGAAGAGAATGATGACAAGAAGAGAATTGTGTCTGAAAGAAGTAGTGTCCCCAAGGAAGTTCCCAGCCAAACAAGAAGAAGTATGTATGCATGTGCAATGTGTGGAGCTTTGGGGAAGGGGGATCCATCTTTGATGATCTCTATATGGGTTGTATAGACTCCATGCTGACCAGGGAAGGGTTAATGATATGGGATTAATGAGCCCCAGCCTCCTTCACCTGCAAAAGCTTTAAGACTTGGTGATTAAAAAGAGAGAGTCAATTTAGTTGAGAAGTGCATAGATGAGAAGGCAAACACCTTCTTTTGTGCTCCCTGAAGGTAGGCGTGGCTGTGGCCAGGACCCAACCAGAAACTAGTAGATGAGAATCTTCCTGGGTGAAGGTAGATGTAGCATGGGACTGTTTGTGTGTATGTTGTTACCAGGACTCTTGGGTTCCCTTTTTTTACCAGAGGTATTGTGTTTACTCTTCTACTTAGGACATGAGTAGTGTCCAGATAGTGAGTCTTAGGCCTGGTCTACACTAGGACTTTAAATCGAATTTAGCAGCGTTAATTCGAATTAACCGCTCAACCGTCCACACCAGGAAGCCGTTTAATTCGACCTAGAGGGCTCTTTAGTTCGAATTCGGTACTCCACCCCGACGAGGGGAGTAGAGCTAAATTCGACATGGCTATCTTGAATTAGGCTATGTGTGGATGCAAATCGAACTTAGTAGCTCCAGGAGCTATCCCACAGTGCACCACTCTGTTGACACTCTGGACAGCAGTCCAAGCTTGGATTCTCTGACCAGCCACACAGGAAACGACCCGGGAAAATTTGAATTCCTTTTCCTGTCTGGGCACTTTGAATCTGATGTCCTGGTTGGACATCGGGGCGAGCTCAGCAGCACCTGCAACGATGCAGAGCTCTCCAGCAGAGGAGTCCATGCAATCCCAGAATAGAAAGAGGTCCCCAGCATGGACAGACCGGGAAGTCCTGGATCTGATCGCTGTGTGGGGCGATGAGTCCGTGCTTTCGGAGCAGCGCTCCAACAAACGGAATGCAAAGACCTACGAGAAGGTCTCCAAAGCCATGGCACTCAGAGGATACAGCCGGGATACAACGCAGTGCCGCGTGAAAATCAAGGACCTGAGACAAGGCTACCAAAAAGTCAGAGCGGCAAACGGACACTCCGGAGCCCAGCCCCAGACATGCCGCTTCTACGAGGCACTGCATGCCATTCTAGGTGGGTCTGCCACCACTGCCCCACCAGTGACCGTGGACTCTGAGGATGGCATAGTGTCGACGGGCAGTTCCTCGGCGATGTTCGCCGATGGGGAAGATGAGGAAGGGTTTGTGGAGGACGACGCAGGCGACAGCACTTACAATATCGCTTTCCCCGACAGCCAGGATCTCTTCATCACCCTCACAGAGATCCCCTACCAACCCTCCCCGGCCATTAACCCGGACTCAGAATCAGGGGAAGGATCAGTCGGTAAGTGCTATAAACATGGAAACATTTATTTTTTTTAAAACAGGAATAAAAAATATATAAAAACTATATAAAAACTTTTCCCTATAAAACTATATAAAAAGAAGGTCCACACATATAGGGATGGAACAGAAATCCTCCTGGGACACTTCCACGAAGCTCTCGTAGAGGAGCTCGAAAAGTTTCCGCAGGAGGTTCCTGGGGAGAGGTGCTTTATTTGGTGCTCCGTGGAAGCACACTCTTCCGCGCCAGGCCATCCTAACGTACAGCGGAATCATTGCCTCGACCAGCATGGCAGCATACGGTCCTGGTCTGTGCAGGGATTCTCGCAGCATCCTCTCTCTCTCTCTCCGAGTGACCCGCCTCAGGGTAATCTCGTTCGGCGACTGCTGCATCTAATTAGGGAAATTAGTGTACTGTTACTATTGTGAATGCTTGCCTTTTACTTTGCATAGCAATGACCTTCGTTTAACAGCCACGTGTTGGAGGCCGCAGAGGAAACGCATACAGTGATCTTTCCCGGGCACAGCCGCGAGGGGCTGGAACAGGGTCAGACTTTATGCTTTCCAGATTCCCTTCAGCGGGAGGGCACAGCTATCCATTAACTGTTAAGCAGCCTATAGTGTAGTGCTTACCAGGCCTGGCTGCTACACGGATTCAGCTGTACCGCCCCGCTTGTCCGATCTCCTGTGCAAGACCGCAGCCAATGAAAGCGTATTCCGAAATCTCGAACTTGTCCTGAGAGCTCATGAGACTAGGTGCCCTGTATGGTCTTGTTCACAGAAACTGAGTAGACTGTGTTCAGTGTTCGCAAACATGTATCTTTTCAAGGAAATCACTTCCTTTTTCCCATCACACAGCTGCGGCTCTTTCCCGAAGTGCCCCGGCATCCCCCTCACAGAGGCTGGCGCAGATTAGGCGGCGAAAGAAAAAGACTAGGGACGACATGTTCTCGAAACTGATGGCCTGCTCCAGAGCCGAGGCGGCCGAGCAGAGACAGTGGAGGGAGACCCTATGTCAGCACCAGCGCTCACACAGCGAACGGGAGGACAGGTGGCGGCAGGAAGACCAGCAGGCGACTCAAACGCTGCTTGGGCTAATGGGGGAGCAAACGGACACACTCCGGCGCCTTGTAGATGTTCTGCAGGACCGCAGGCAGGAGCAGAGAGCCCCCCTGAACTGTATCTGCAACCGCCCTCCCCCGCCACAAAGTCCTGTCCCCCCCTCACCCAAAATCACAAGTAGGAGGGGTGCTAGGGGCCGTGAAAACTGTCACTCCACCCCAGCAGAGCACTCATGTACCAAACAGCTCTCATGCCATAAATTTTGAGAAGTGCTTCCCTTCCTGGATCACCCAGTCCCAAATCCAAGTTTCATCCCCCCACTGTGTAGTTGAGTATTAAGAGTAGTTTGTTGTTATTCACTGTTTCCGTCACGTTTTCCTTGTCAGAAGACTTTGTGTGAAGGGGGGGGAGGGGTTTTTTAATTGCATAGGACAGCCTCCATTACCAGGGTACAGACTTGGGGGCAGGATCAACAGCAGGACACACACAGACTGCAGTCACTAGGCACCAGGGTCAGTCTGTGAGGTGTATGCTGCCCCGGGTCAGTCTGTGAGGTGTATGCTGCCCCAGGGTCCTAGCGCCTGCCATCCACAAATGGCAAGGCAGGCTGCCCTTACCATGCCCTTCCACCCTAGCCATGAGCCTCTCCGATGCCCTGAGCCCCAGCAAGAGCCCTCATCCACGGACACATACTCACCCTTCCCACACACCCCTCACCCCTTCCTACGCCCCAACCCCCAGCCCAGAGCCTGCATCCAAACTCCGTCCCAAAGACGGCACCCCTCACCCCTTCCTGCAAACCCACCCCTTCCTGCACACCCACCTGCAACCGTCCTCCCACCAGAGACCGCTGTAGGAGCAGGAGCCTGTCATTCCTCTACTGTAGAAGCGATCTGTACCTCAGTGCACACCGTACCCACCACAGTCTGCGTCCATGTTTCAACCCTTGAACAGGAATTCATAATTAAAGAAAAATTTATTAATAATCAGTGTTCCATTAAATTTATTTTAAAACGTGTGTTGGAAGGGGGGAAACCTGGAGAACGGGGTATGTAACCGCAGATCGAAGTCAACAGTCACTGAAACAGGCTCAGGTTCAGCTTCTCTGTAAATCAACTGGAGAGTCATAGGTTACCCTGCTCTCCGAGGAACCTAGCTTTCAAAGCCTCCCGGATGCACAGCGCTTCCCGCTGGGATCTTCTATCGGCACGGCTGTCTGGCTGAGCGTAATCAGCAGCCAGGCGATTTGCCTCAACCTCCCATCCCGCCATAAAGGTCTCCCCCTTGCTCTCACAGAGATTGTGGAGCACACAGCAAGCAGCAATAACAACGGGGATATTTTTTTCGCTGAGGTCCGAGCGAGTCAGTAAGCTCCGCCATCTCCCCTTGAGACGTCCGAAAGCACACTCCACCACCATTCTGCACTTGCTCAGCCGGTAGTTGAAGAGTTCCTTCTCACTGTCCAAGGCGCCTGTATAGGGCTTCATGAGCCAGGGCATTAGCGGGTAGGCTGGGTCCCCGAGGATCACTGTAGGCATCTGCGCATCCCCAACCGTTATTTTTTGGTCCGGGAAGAAACTACCTGCCTGGAGGCGTTTAAACAGACCAGAGTTCCTGAACACACGCGCGTCATGAACCTTGCCCGGCCACCCGACATAGATGTTGGTAAAACGTCCCCTATGGTCCACCAGTGCTTGCAGCACCATAGAAAAGTAGCCCTTTCGGTTAATGTACTGGCTGGCCTGGTGGGCTGGTCCCAGGATAGGGATGTGAGTGCCATCTATAGCCCCACCGCAGTTTGGGAATCCCATCGCGCCGAAGCCATATATGACGACCTGGACGTTTCCTAGAGTCACTACCTTTGAGAGCAGTTGCTCAACGATTGCGTGGGCTACTTGAATCACAGCAAGCCCTACGGTAGATTTGCCCACGCCAAAGTGGTTCGCTACTGACCGGTAGCTGTCTGGCCTTGCAAGTTTCCAGAGGGCTATGGCCACTCGCTTCTGCACAGTCAGGGCTGCTCGCATCCGGGTGTCCTGGCGCTTCAGGGCAGGGGACAGCAAGTCACAGAGTTCAAGGAAAGTGCCCTTACGCATCCTGAAGTTTCGCAGCCACTGTGATTCATCCCAGACCTGCAGCACTATGCGGTCCCACCAGTCCGTGCTTGTTTCCCGGGCCCAGAATCGCCGTTCCACACCATGAACTTGACCCATTGCCACCATGATCTCCTCTGCGCGGCGTACCCTGGTTTGTGAGAGGTCTGCGCCACTCTGTGACTTCCTGTCCTCACCGCGCTGACGGAGCCTCCTCGCCCGATTTCTCAGCAGCTGACTGTGGAAGAGGTGGACGATAAGGTGCGAGGAGTTGACAACGGCCATAAGTGCAGCGATGATTGCAGCGGGCTCCATGCTCGCAGTGCTGTGGCGTCCGCGCTGTAACTGACCAGAGAAGGGCGCGAACAGATTTCCCGCCGGCGCTTTCAGGGAGGGAGGGCGTGATTGACGGTTCAATGATGACAGTTACCCAAAACCACCCTCGACACATTTTTTCCCCCAGCAGGCATTGGGGGCTCTACCCAGCATTCCAATGGGCAGCGGGGACTGCGGGAACTGTGGGATAGCTTCCCACAGTGCACCGCTTCCAAAGTCGACGCTGGCCCCGTTACTGTGGACTCAGACAGTCGAATTAGTGTACTTAGTGTGGATACACAAATTCGACTTCATAAGGTCGATTCCACAAATTCGAGTTAAGTAGATTCGAAATAGTCTTGTAGTGTAGACGTACCCTTAGTCTGGTCCCTCTGGCAGACTACTGGGGAACAGATCCACCTCTTTGGTATGCCCAAGGCCAATGCTGACCCTCCAAGTTTCCCCACTAGCTAAAGCATGACCTCCCCAGAGCTCCATCCACTCTTGTGGATACTCTGGTTTACAGTTCAATGTTTTGGGGACTGTATGACAATTAAAGTGAGCTGACACAGATTCTGCAAAGGCACTTGTAAACCATACATCTTTTACTTACAGACAAAGCACAAGAGATGTACAGCTCTATGGAAAAATAGCAAACACCTTCCAGCAAGAGCTTTCCTCAGTTCTCTCTCTCTCGCACACACACACACACACATATGTGCCCCCAAGGGCCCTGAGGGTCTTAGCTGGTGTCTTCAGAGTCAAGGGTCCTTCTGTATACCCTCTGTTTCTGGATTCTGCTTGCTAGAAAGATTATTTTTAACAGCCATTTCTTGTCTGTTCCCTGGGATTTTTCACTCTTCAGGACTCTAGGCTGCTGCCTTCAACCTTGTATCCATTACAGGAGATACATTACTGGCAAGTCTTTGGCTGCTAGTCTCCATTGCTCTGTTAGGACATGGTTATTCTATTGTTGATGGTCCTTAATAGCACGCTCATTCAGGAATAGATCCTGAGGTGCCAGACCTCCCCCTCTTACCACAGGCGGGATGATGCAATCTAACATGACAATATACAGTGACAAACATCATTAAGGATATAATTTTAGCATTCAAAAGATCAAACTAATTCATCAGTTCATAGAAATGGATTCCCAAAACTGTCACAACTATCACATGGGACAATGAATCTGTACTGATTTTAAAAACAATAAATACAAATTTAGAGGCTAAGGAGGTTTTAAGCCCAGAACACACTCAAATCCTCTTAAGTGTAGAAACTGCACTGGATATTTCAAACTAGCCATAATTAAGACTTTTTCCTATGATCTCTTCTGGTTTTCTTCCTCCACTTAAGTTTTCTCTTTTTCCTCATTTTCCTGCCTATTCTCTCCATTTCCCCCCTTCCCTTGTGGTAGAAAAGGGAAGCTGCTGAAGGAGCAGATTGGCAACACTTCTCCTTCCACCAGATACTACTACAGCTTCACCTCCTGGAAGGAAGGCTGGGAGCACAAACTCTCCTGTTTTTCTCTCTTGAGTTTTCCTTAACTGGGTCTTGTTAGCTAGTAGGGGTAAAAAAGAGAGGCATAGAGTAGCTCTGCCTCCCAAGCTGAAGAAGGAAAGGGGCAGTGAGGGCACTAGGGGAGTTTGCGTAGAGCTGTTCCCAGTTCCACCAGCTCCCATCTTCCACACAGAGACACCAGTTCATGAAGAAGCACTAGGAAGCTAGTGTGAAAAATGCTTCAGTGGGAGCCTATGTGTGCCTCCCTTAATATGGAGTGTGGGTATGGGGAAGGGGTTGAAACCTGCCTGAGTCTGCATTTTGGGGAGCACATGGGGGGCAAGAACCTGCATGTTTGTGTGTTTTGTGTGTGCTCCATATGGAGAGTGGAGAGAGTGAAAATGTGGGGGTGGGGAAGGAAGGAAGGAAAAAACCCAAATGGAAAGTAGGAGTGGTTGGGGAAAGAGAAAGAAAAATAGGGAACAGTGCTCTATCTCACCTTATGGAAAAATAAAACTGAAGGAAATTAGACAAAGGAAGTGATAGTTATCTGTAGAAAAATATGTATATTAGAGCTGTGTGGCATCACTTACCTCTGAATTTGGTCGTGTTTAGGTCTCGGAATATGGAATAAAAGAAAAACAATAGAGTGAAAGTAGTGAAGAAGAAACAGGGTGGTGAAGAATGAAAGAGAGAAAGTTAAATTATTTAATAGAAAATGTAAATGCCAAAATGTTGCAATAAAAGACCATAAAACATTACCCTTTGATTTAAAGAAAAGAGATGAGATAGAATACACTGTTCGGGGTGTGTGGAAAATTCACCTGGGGAAGCAAAATGACTTGGAGCCAGCCCTGGCAAGCCTTTTTACATCTCTTCCTGAAATTAAAGGGCTTTGGGTTTTGTTTTGAACTTAATTGAAAAATACCCTACTTCTGGTTTCCACTCCCTTCTCAGTATTTTTTTTTTGTGACTGCACTTATGAAATAAGTCCTAAAATACATCTTAGACTCCCCTAGATTCACTAAGACTTACCCTGAATTTGGCCCTATGGTTAATGTCTAGGGGTCCAGGAAAAGGTATGGAAGTCTGTAGAGAATTGATATCATCCTGGTTAATGCTGAGACTACTTGCTTATATTCTCTGTTTATATTTTGGATTGCACTAAACAAAGTTTCAGTGTACTCTTTCATCATAACATATCATGTCTCTCCTTATTCATACCATGTCCTCAATAAGGGTTTGTATGTTGAGCACATAATGTGAAATCACATACTGTTTTCAGTGGATGAAAACTCTTTCACAAGCTGGCTTTGTATCCCTCTAGTAAACATAGATTTAATGTAGACCATTTGCAGCTCTGGTAATTACCTGAAACCTTGGGTACGGTATGTTCCTTCCAAAAGGTCAAGATTCTGAATTACTAGCCTGTTTCTATGTTCCTTTTGAGTGAGCATTGTTTAATTTTTTCTTTCTTTTTTTTTTTAATCCTAACTTTCTGAGGCAGTAGAACATCAGGTAATAAGGCAAAGCTACCTCTGATAACTCACCAAGAAACATATTCCTAAAATACAGGATTGTGGGTATATGTAAAAGCAAAATGTATCCAATCAGTCTCATTAGACATCATTTTGATGAAGATGTGATGAAGATAATCTTGGCTTTGCTCTGTGTGTGTGTATATATAATACTAAAAATATTTTGTTACCACAAGAAGCTGATCTTTGCAGCTAAGGATTTATTCATAATACTCCATGTAAACTTTTTCAAATTAGTGGTGAACAGAAAATAGAAGGTACTGCAGCAGTTTTAGCTCTGAAAGCCTGACTGGCAATAACAAGCATTAAGGCTTTCAAAACATAGGAAGCCAAGCACAGCTTACTCATGTTAGTTAAATTTTTTTCTAGAATATTATGCAGCAAAGTATCAACCATAGCACAATAAAGATCTGTTCTATGGACCTGGAAGCCTAAATCCCTGGGCTCAGATGTGAAAAAGTAATCATATTCCATAACCAATTAAAAGCTAAGAATTATGTTAGGGAGAAGCAGGAGATAAGAATTGCTAGAAAACAATATTACAAACAGTTTTGCACTACTACCCTTCAGTGGATTTTGATTTGGTAAACAACACAATACTATCAAATTGAACTGCTTAGTTGTTAAATCAAAAATGTGAACAACTACACAAGGTAACTGTAATTGAAAACTAGAGGCCTGTGCACTAAAGTTTTATGCATCCCTCTAATCTCTTTGCTCCTGGAAATAGTGAGTGCACTGAAATTTATATGAAGTGAGAATGTTCAGAGTCCAGGGTCTCCATATTCATAAATTTCCATGAACAAATACTTCTGCCATCCCCAGTCCTTGGCTCACTTCTCACAATGTAGCTCTTACAACCATCTGCTGCACTCTCTCTCTCTCTTCTCCTCCTCCTAACTGTACACCACAACTGCTCTATCCTCTATTACCCCATACACCACAGTTCTGCTCTCTTCAGCCCCACTGCTTGTGTCCTGCGTCACTGTCATTTCCCTCCTGCAGCCACCTCAGGCTCCAGTACCTAGCCAAAGCTCAAAAAAAAAAGAAGTGAGGAGCCACTTGTTCATAGCCAGAAGTCCCTGGGGTGTGTAGCAAGCCATGAGATGACCTCAGACAACAGAAATGAATAAACAGGATTCTTGCATGAAGTATCTTTGGCCAGGACTGTTGAGCAGAAGGAAATTGGGAACGGGGGGTGGGGTTTCTATACACTGGAGTAAACATGTGTCTGTGGTATATGCTTGCCCAACAAATATACTGTAGTGGAAAATGTACTGAGCTGGTGACCATGAGTTCAAATCTCACCTCTGACTGTTATTTATATTTCCATGCGTATTACATCCCTCATACCCATACCTTATAAGGCAGTAAAGTATTCCATGCACAAGTAAATTAACATAGAGCTTGCACAAAGTCCTTTCAGGCAGAGATCAGAATAGAATCCATATAAACTGAAATAATTTACCACTAAGTGCCTGGGGTCAGGAAGAAGCTTCTCCTAAAATTAGTCTCTATTTGTCCATCAGGAATGTTTTGCATCTTCTGAAGTATCTGTTGCTGGTCCCAGTTTGAGATAAAGTACTGGATTAGATGGATTATTGGTCTGACCTGCTATGACAATTCCTGTTTTGTTGTGTTCCTAACTCTAATGAAGTCATGGGGTTGGCCAAATATAATTGAGAACAAAATTTGGCTCAAAATTTGGTGTATAACATAATCTGGCTAGCAAGTTCTACTAGCATTTAGACCAGTAGGAAATTGAATTTGAAACAATCTTTAGTATTAAATTTGAACAATTAATTGAAAACCCTCAGTTTTTCAATTGTAGCTTTCAGTGAACTGTTTCTTTTACTCTGCTGTCTTGATACATTTTTAGAATGATAATGTACCCAATGCAGCATGTTACATAAAATCAGAATTTTTAAAACATCTAGCTTATTGAACACTCCTAACTTCTTTAAAGTCAGCTATAGTTCATCTATGGAGGCAGTTGGCAGTCTCCCAGATTGAAATTTGGCATTACTAGTCTTTAATCAAATGGTGAATTTCAAATACTTTCTGTAGCTGATCATAGCTGGGGCACAATTTTGTGACTTGAACTATGTGACTATGTAGACAAAGCAGACCTTATAGCTATGTGTGTGTTTGTGTTACTGAATACAATAACTCTAATATATGTCCACGAACTTCCCAGGGCACATCTATATCTTCCAAACAATATAATGGTTTGCAATTAGTAGATCACACAATAGGATAGAGGGATGTCATAGCAATACTCACAACAGTTTGAAGAACTTTGACAAAGGGTTTTCTCTCCTATCTACCTCTAGTGCAATACATCTGAAAAATAACTGTCCCATTTCCAAGTCATTTAGAGTTTTCAGAGGTGTGGGAGACCCTTGGGAGATGTTATGGCAGGAGTGAGGAAAGATTTTTAGCCTAGAGTACATTCTAAACACCCAGCTCTAGAAACTCTTCTTTGATCCTAGCCTATGCCAATGGAATGCATCTTCCCCCATGACTGGTGCTCATCCTGCTCCTTGAACCAGGAAATCATTATGGAGAAATAGGCATATCAGAAGTGCAGCCTGGGAGATCAGAGAGGGATCTGGTATGACTCCAAAGGATACAGAGCAGGCAGTCTGTATTATAGAGTGGAAATCTGCTGGGAATAACCATTGATGGGTTTTGAAAAGTTAAGTGAGACTTTCTCCTTCTTTGTTAGGAGTGGTGGGATCAAGAGTTAGAGAGGTGTCTGTTAGGGAGAGGGATGAAGGTGAAGCAGAAAAGGAGATTCTTGTCTTCAGGAATGGAAGATGGGTGTTTTCTAAGGATTAATTACCAATTTCAAGATTTGGGTATAATAATCCTAGAACTAATTTTTCTCTGACTGCCAGAGAATGTAGGCCCACAAAGATGTCTAAACCAAGGCCAAATCCTGCCTCTAATATTTTAGGGCACCATGGCTTTTTCCCCTTTTAATATTTTCTCACAAATTAAGTACATAAGATCTGATCTAAAAAACAAGAGGCTGGGATGCATGCCAATTTTTAAACATATTTGAAGTTAATTTCTTGACATATAGTTTCAAGTTCTTGGGTGGAATTTTCAGAAGTTCCTAAGTCAATGGAACTTATACTCGTCACTTTTGTGGTTTTGAAAATCCTACCCTTTGTTTCAGTATAAGTAATAAAGATCACTGTAAATGGTCTGGCCACCTCCCAAGCACTTACTCATGACCTGAGTTTGCGCTATAGAAACTCTGCCTCGGTTTCCCTCCTTCAAGAGACTTCTCAAATTCCACACATCTTCCTTTTTTCTTCAGAAATGCCCCTTCTCCCATTGTCTAATGTATTGACATAAGACAAAATAAAACTCAGTCCTGGGGCTTCTCTTCTCCCCCTTAATCCACTCTCTGCAGCTCTTCCCTGCCTTGGCAGGCTACTCTCAGCCCTACCTGACTGGATTCTTTTCTTACTCCCAAAGAGTCTGCTCTCCCTGGCCCTGAGCCAACTCCATACTCTAGCACCTGGTCCAAGGGTTTCCTGAAAATTCCTCCTGCTTATTGCTGCTCTTCCACAGCTTCCTTTTGCTTGTTTCGCTCTGAGTTTCTAGCCCTTTCTGCAGCTTCCTACTACTCTTTTATAAGGGAATTGCCTGATGCCTGCTGAAGCCTGCCTACTTAGTACTCTAGCCCTTAAAGGCCCAGTTACAATCACCCAGGTACCTTGGGTAAAATCCTGGCCTCATTGAAGTTTTGCCACTGACTTAATGGGGCCAGGATTTCATCTCTATTAATCAATGAAGAGTACTGGAGGAAGTGAGGATAAAAATTGGCAAAGTTATGAGGCTAAAGGATAAGAGAACCCCTCTAAATAGATTTCAGGTCTGTGTAGATTATGGGGTGCCTGAAAAGGCACTCCATTGAGAAACACAGACATATATTCAGTGTTGTTTCGTTACAACTCAAGAATTAACACTTGTATTTAATGTATTAAAGAAGACATATTTGAGGATCTTGTCTTCTCAAGAAGTATGAGAAATACGTAAGTCACTGAAGGTTCTTTTAAATCTTAGCAAACCTATGAAAAGAAGCATAAAATGTCAGCAATGAAATGACACTTGAACTTTGGCTAGGAAGGTAAATTTGACACTCTTGATGAACAGCCATCCTGATTGACTAGAGATGATTTTGGCTCCGATTTCTTGTCAAACATGTTAGTTTCTTGCTGCCTGAAAGTGCTGTTCAATTTCTGATATTTCAGCATCACTCTTTTGCTATCACAAAGCTGGTGCCGTTGGCTGTCAGGCCTTTACAGTTTCAATTGGCAGACTTATCTGTCTTCAGCAGGATTAGACAGAAATGTGTCTCATTCAGATGATTCTCCAGCCTACGGCTGCACCAGCCCCAGGAAATTTGAGTACATTAGCTTCAAAGAAACTGTCTGCAACCCCTTCTGACAACATACTCTGCAAACTCAAAGTATCTTCCAATCTACTCCTCAAGCTGTATTCTCTGTTTTAAATATTTACTCTTTACATGAATAGCTTTGAAATTTGTTTTGGTTCTATCAGGTTTTATAGAAGAAAGCACTAAACTATTCTTTTTAGTGCAATTAAAATTGCACTAATTCATTGCAAGGAATAATGGGGAAATAGACAACTAGCCCAGGATGGAATTGTCTCAAATTTGGAGACAAGACACATGTACAGTATGACAAGGTACTGCTTATTTAATGTCAATTGGGTAATCATCTCATTACAGTCTAGCAATTATTTTCCTCAAAACAATATGTTCTATAGCCTTATTTGGTAGGGAAAATGTGTGGGGGAGGGAGGGTTGGGTTTTTTGTGTTTGCTTTTTCCTGTTGAATAAGTTGGTTTTAAGAGGTTGACTTTAGTTACCTCTTCCATTATTACAGCCCTCTTATGTTAATATAACAAATGATAACTTAATGTATCCAAGTCAATAAAGACAACTTGAGTTATGTTTGTGTATATATAAATACACAAACATTCACACTTCATATACATGAACACTTTATGGTCTAGAAAATAGTATCTCACAAAACAATACTAGTTTGCATGCAAATTTAACCATAAATTGTATTTTTTCTTTGTGCTAAACTGTCATTCTTCAAATAATCTAGTGTTACATGTTGTAACATTTAGTGCCTCTGTAAGCTACTTATTACCAGTAATTGCATTGCCCCAAATCCCTGTTTTCCTAAGAGTAAAATGGTCTGCCTTACACTTTGTTATTTCCAATTATGCATGCCTCAACAGCAGATCCCACTTGAGTCCTACCAATGTAAAATAAAAATGCAAAAAAATGAAGTTATCAAAAAAATCGGTATTTAGGGTGTAGTAGTAGGATTCACACTGCACAGATGTTCAGCAGAAATGAGATCTGCACTCAATGTATGTGTAAGAGTATTACCTGTTTTATTATTCTGACTGTATGCAGCAGCCAAGGATACAGGGTGTATGACCTTGACTGGTGCTTTAAAATCCCAGTTCTAACTGCAGGTATAAGAGTGAAAAACCGTTAAACAAACAAAATGTGGCTGGCCATGGTTTGCCTGCCTCTTTTTTACTGTAAGTACTTCTCTTGAGAAGAGAAATAAAGGGAATGTATTCAAAATGCAAACCAACCACACACCAATTACACAAATGTGGCAGCATTCCCTCCCAGCTCTTATAAAGCTGGTATCTGCAATGTTATGGCTGAGACCTGAGCCCAGTCCTGCTCCTGTTGAAGTGCAAGGGTGTTTTGTCATTTACTTCAAAGAAAGCAGAATGCAGCCCTGTATCTGCCTGGCAATAAAATGATGTGAGGCTGATAGTATAAATGAGTTTCAGACATTTTTCCCTCTGTCAGGAAAACCTCCCCAGAGCAAAGCACCCAAACCATGTGTATATTACAGTCACCACCATTGTGACCTGTAGTGCGGCTGCATTAGCGCCTGGGGAAAAGGAAAAGCAGATACAACCCAACAATTCAATATTCCCATCTCTATTGGTCAGAAAAGGTGACCCACTGATCTAGGGTGACCAGATGTCCCGATTTTATAGGGACAGTCACAATTTTTGGGTCTTTTTCTTAGATAGGCTCCTATTACCCCCGTCCTGATTTTTCACATTTGCTGTCTGGTCACTCTACACTGATCATACCCTACCCGCAATCATTCTAAAAAGATCTTCTCCAGTTGATGTGAGAAGAGGCATAGTCGTGATTAGTTCCCCCTTTTGCTTAATCTTCAGCAAGATCCTCAATACTGAAGATACTTCCCCAAATGTATAATCTGTCTAGTTCTGAAAGGAAACCATTCTGAGATTAACTAGACCTTCTTTTGTCCAGTATGTTAACATAGGTAATGTTCTGACTTCCTGAGCATGACATATCTCTCTGGGGAGTAATTTATCGCAGCTAGGCCATCTGAAAAAACAGGTTCTTCAAGCCTGTTCTTTCTCAGTAATTCAGTTATTCAGTAATTAATGCCATTTTGAATTCAAACATTATATATTTGTCTCCATATGTTACAGGCCACAACCTAAAGATATCTCACAATCATCTTATGCCCCAAGATATGACAATGGCAAAATCACAAAACCAGATTTGTGCAAATTAAGGGTTTGATCCTGCTATGTGTTAAGCATCCACATTTCCTGTTCATTTCACTGAAAATTGCATGTGCTCAGAATCTCACAGGTGAACATCTTCAAACAAATGCAGTTTGGAGATTTAACATCAAACACTACACATGTACTGTTTTTTCTTGGGGTTTTTTTGTGGTGTGTTTGTGTGTGTGTTCATTTTTGTTAAATCTGCCAACATTTGGTATTATAGAAGCAGCCCTGATAAGACTGTAAAACACACAGGAAACTCTACCACAAGAAATATGTAGTGCAATTAAATCATGGGCTTTTTACACAAAAATCAGCTTGCAAAAGTTTAGTCCTAGCCACCCCATTAAAACTTCAGTTCAGCAATTATTTAAGCAGATGCTTAAATATTTCTGGTAAGCACATGGTAGCAGTTAGGACCATGCTTACGTGCTTTGCAGAATCAAGTTCTAAATAAATAAGAAAGCAGCTGGCTACTGACAAAGTCCCATTCCCTTTGTGTATATAGCACCTCTTTGTGGTTGCTGTCACAGTTTCAGGATTAACTGCACTCACTTAAGGTTTCAGGCTTACTAGCCATCAGCTGTCTTAGGCAGGGACTTTCTTGTGTGTCTCTCCCTTCAGACCAAGGTTTTAGGCTTGCAGTCCTGCTGCACCTCACTGTGATTTCTCTGGCAGGTCTGACTAGGTCCAGCACCTGTGGTTAACTCTTTCCCCATGGGCTACAGCAGTGTACACCAGTTACCAACTAGCCTTCACAAAGCAAAGTACACTTATTCTGAGGGCAAAAGCAAACCTACGTGCATGCTAAAAATTTACCAACTTCCAACATTGGGCTCTGGTAGATGTCTCTCTTTCAGACCCCTCAGATGGGTTTGCTCTCCTGGTTACCAGTTCATATGAGGTGTCAGAACAAGAACAGCCTCCGGACAGTCCAGCTGTTTCCTCATGTGGTTTGTGGCTTTGATCTCTGGCCTCCAATCGATGACAAAGCTTCAAACTGCTGGGTTTTTGCACAACTGGTAATGTAAATTTGCATTAACCATTCCCCAGGAAATTCACTTAACATTTACTGTCACAAAATGTCATGCCTGTCTGGCACACTTCAATGTACTCTCTTGAATGCCTTATACTTCCCAGGTCTCGCATATGTCAAAGTGGCTTCAGCTTTGTACCAGTGAAAAATAAATGTACTTAATTCAAAACATAAATATGTACCTTGGGATAAATGGGCCTTCAAACTTGTTCACCAGTTGTGCAATCTCTTTTACTGGTGTATATAGGGTATAATTTCTCAATGGTGCACCACTTCCCGCAGCTCCCATTGGCTGGGAACAGTGAACTGCAGCCATAGCGAGCTGAGCTCCATGCCTGTGAACGCTCCAGGTAAACAAAATGACAATGTATTAGATATTCAATTCAATGATTCCATAGACTTTAAAATCATCAAATTTTGATGTCGACCCGTTTATAAGCTGACCCCCGCTCTTTGATGCGTCACTCTTTTACCAAAAATATTCGGTTTATGAACGAGTATTTATGGAACTCACCTATTCCTAGTGTTGGTGTAAAAATTATCCAGCTTCTCTTAAAAGTTAATTACAGAATTTGACACCACCTCAACACTCGGAATAGGGGTAAGTCGTTCACATCATATCTCTTCTACCTTTTCTTTGATTTCAAGACTTGATTTCAAAAATCTTTAAGTCCTAAGTAGTTATTAATTAGTTGTTTCCTATCTAATTTTCAGTGCTGGAACAGCACTTCTTTGAATGCCTAAAGGCAACTGTGCTTTCAGTAAGGCTAGTTTAACACTGAAGCTCTCATTCAAGTGGTGATGATGCAGCCTGTATGTAACAAACACTGAAGCAAAATAGGTAGAACAATGCTGTTTTATGTTTTTTAATATCCAATTTACTAACTACTCCTTGAAAAAGTTATATTATTATTAAAGAGACACAATTGTTATCAGACTTGATGTCTGTTGCTTGGTGATTTTTAGGAGCTGTACATTATGCACACATACACATGGTTGTGCACAGAAATACAATTGCTGGATTTGCAGGGTTGACTGTTTTACCTCTTTCCTGTTATGCATCACAAACTAGACTATGAAAAATGAAAGTCATGTACAGTAAAGCTGTTGACTCCATTAATGTTGTAGAATTACTCAATCTACGTCTTCCCAGTTTGATCTATCCTATCAATACTAAGATGAAAGGATAGTTTCCATCCTTCTAGTAACTAGCCTTGTGAACTCCTTTTAAAATCTGTCTTGGTGAATTACAAGGCTCTTATCATTTGCAGATCTTTTTAGAAAGCAGCCCCAGGTTACATGCATATTGGATTACTGCACATCAAAGAGATTAAAATAGGTGTGTTATAAAGATAAGGTTTTTCTCCTCTGCTACTTGCTAGAAATTGCATTAAAAAGACCCTGCAGAGACAGAAAAAAAGGATTCAGAGGAAAAGAACTAGAAAGAGCAGCTCATAGAAAATTTCAGAACGGCTGACAGATTTCTGACAATATACACTGATGCTTTGTTCCTTGCTCTAATGTGTATTTTATATCTCTATGAAGAAGCATAAATGCTGGCATTACCATGCGAGAACAGAAACTACTTACACATTAGCTACTCATATTACAATTTTTGTGAAATTGTAAAGAAAATTGTGTAGTTACTTTCAGATGCTAACTTTCTCATGTACTGTTCATTGACAAACCTGCTATAAATATATAGATGACCAAATCTCTCATTAGATGTGCAACACTTGTATGCATTCAGTAAAATAATTTAGGGGGAAACTGTTTTTAAAACTTCATTTTTCTTGAACTTACAGATTGCATCTGATCATATTCTTATAATTTCTTAGTGCAGCAATAAGAGAACCTAGAGTGTAACATAGTACAGAAATCATGTATAGCCTTTCACAAAACATTCCAAAGAGCTATATGCACAAAAATCAAAACCAATTAAGGGCTGGTTCCAGCTACAGTTTAAAAAGTAATAGAAAAGAAGCCAGTTCTAAGCAAAACTTCACATTCATAATGACAGACACAGTGGTAGATAACTACCTCCTGACTACTGCTGATTTAGGAAGAATATGTGCTCTCAAAAGGCTCTTGCACTACAAGTCAATAATCTAGTTCTTAAGAGTCAACAGATTATCTGATGCTGACTCCAGGAGCCTGGAAGAGACAATATTTAATTAGAAGGCCTAAGATATACTGAATTTCTCTACTAGAGAAAAAAACAAAAACAGAGAGCAAAGTATGGATTGTGGCAGTCATAACTCAAAGGAAGTTCTGTGCTTCAGTATGTTCTATATACAGCCTGAAATAGATTTATTTTGACTTAGACAATCTATCCATCCTTGGCGCCTCTATGTTGGTGCATGATAGTGTGGGGGCAGGGCAGAAGACATTTACCTCTACCGCCACCTAACCCCCATTCCCCACCTCTACCTCTACACGCACTTTTGCAAGGCCTCCATCAGAGACATGAAGAATTTCAGACCCTTTGCACAGGGGAGCTTGTGCTGGCCGAGATGGCTGGCCATGAAGGGTAAGTAAACTGCACTCTGAAAAGGGATAGAGAAGTTGGCTTGGCACCAGGGCCGGCTCCAGACCCCAGCGCACCAAGCGCGTGCTTGGGGCGGCGTCCTGCGGGAGGGCGGCAGGCGACTCCGGTGGACCTCCCGCAGATGTGCCTGCGGAGGGTCCGCTGGTCCCGCGGCTTCGGTGGAGCATCCGCAGGCATGCCTGTGGGAGGTCCACCGGAGCCGCGGGACCAGCGGACCCTCCGCAGGCAGTCTACAGGAGGTCCACCAGAGCCGCGGGACCGGCGACCGCCAGAGTGCCCCCCACGGCGTGCCGCCCTGCTTGGGGCGGTGCAAATCCTAGAGCCGCCCCTGCTTGGCACACAGCTTCTGTATGTCTGGGAGCTCCACGAGGCATTTTGCCCTATAATATTCCTCCAGGGGTGATAGTCTGTGTGTATGCCTCTCACCTCACCCACCCACACTACGGGCTGTGCTTTCAGGACATAATAAAACATGTTACAGTTGAGGGTTAGCTGCACTTTTGACCCCTTTCAGTTCTCTCAGAGTGCACTCCTGAATATGAGGCCTTTCGCCTTCCCCTGTCCTGGGGTGGAATCCTGTGATCCTCTCACCAGTAGACTGAGTCCCCAGGCTACAAGGCCTGCAAGTCTTCCATTGGGGAGCTGTGACCAGTAGTTAATATAGTGACCAGACAACTACAAATTGGCTTGTCTACACTAGGATTTTAATACACCCTAGTTAGCATATGTTAACTAACACATTAAAAACACATCCTTTTTGCAAACAAAGAAAAGGCCACCATATGCATACTCCATGGCAATGTTGCTGCATATTTGTGGACCAGTTTGTGGAATCATGTATGGCGGTGTCCTACAGAACAGTACAGATTGTTGTAAGATGTTATCTAGGGTTCTCAGTGATTCTTAACAGATTCTAAACACTACTAAATGGTACTAAACATTAGCTGACAAGAAAGTTTTATAAAAATCCAGCATTTCATTGGTATTCCCATTTTCAGGATCTTAAATATATGTAATCTCCTGACCTCCTGTATTCACCTTCATGCCACGATTAGCTGCATATAGTTAATTTTCTATAGAAGTGGCAGCCCATCTTAATTGTCAAGGTTAACAATAAGTATCATTTAATTTCTCAAATCTCTATTAATCTCAATTTTATTTTAATCTAGTAATGAAATTTTCTAATGTGATTTTTGTTTGTTTTTTGTAACAGACTGTCAGTGTAAGAGGACAGCATTTGAGATAGTATTGGCTCTCCTTCACCTGATAGAGTACATGAAACATTGAAGATGCTGATTACTGGCTAAAAATATCTTTTTCGTTTAATCAGGTATCGTATAATGACAAGGTTTTGAAAGTTCCAATGCCATTATGCTGGGGATAGTTACATTCCTCTCCTTTGAAGTATTCTTAATGCTGTATCTCAAAGATCTTGCTTTACTTTCTTATTTAGCAGTGTACTAATACAGAAGGGGAAAGAGTGTCTAATTATGTTAGGCCCATGTGGATATGTCCTCTGGCTATCCTATCTTAGGCCTGGTCTACACTGGGGGTAGGGATCGATCCAAGTTACAAAACTTCAGCTACGTGAATAACGTAGCTGAAGTTGACATACTTAGATCTACTTACCACGGTGTCTTCACTGCGGTAAGTCGACAGCTGATGCTCCCCTGTTGACTCTGCCTGCGCCTCTTGCCCTGGTGGAGAATGCTCGGCAGTCGATTTATCACATCTAGACTAGATAAGTCGACCCTTGCTGGATCGATCGCTGCCTGTTGATTCAGCAGGTAATGTAGACAAGCCTTAGAATTACCTTTATCCACCCATTTTGTACTCTCTCAAAGGCTTAGGCCAAATTTTTAAAAGCAGCCTCTGAAATTGTGCCCCTACACTCTTTATTCCCAATGTAGAAATGCATGTGCAATATGGTAGTTAGCTGTTAGCAATATGAATCTATGTTTTGTGTGTGCAAATACTGTATAATCCTAGTTGTTGCATATCCAAAAACATGGACCCTTTTTGATGGCATTTTTATTACATGCAGGGTAAAAACCTGCCTGATTCCCCACCAGCTGTTACAAAGCACTCTCACTCTCAAGCAGGCACTTCTACTTCTGGATTTTGTCAAACACAGGATGGAGATTAGGGCTCAGATTAATTTTTCCTGTGCATTGAGATGATAATTTCAGAACAGTGCAGGCTGTTTCTTAGGGTATAATCATGAGTATTATATGAGAGGTTTGGCGAAGGGGAGTGGAGTATAGAATGAAGGACTCTCCTCTACATAGGAGCTAACATAAAAAAATTGCTCCCCAAAATAATTTTGTGTAACAAACTAACGCTTTAACCAGATGACAGCCTTTGAACAGTATAGAGCTAAAAATGTCACTACCAAACTAAGGACCTAATTCTTATCTTGCTTCAGACAGCCTTCTCACTGGGGTAACTTAATTGGCCTGAGCTACAACTGAGTTACGCTGGTCTAAGATATTAGCATCAGCCTCACAGAAAACTGAAATATTTTCACTGTAGAAAATTCTACTTAATATCCATGTTTCTCTTATTTCTATTTCCTCAGACATTGCTTTAACAGTGAGATTTCTGTTTTAGAAAAATAAAGCCCATGATCTTTATTCCTTAAATTATCATCTGCTCCGGCCACTTATTCCATCCTAATCCAAATATATAGCTACTGGACCCATGTAAATATGTGCCCAGATAATAATTAATTGTCTCAATTAGGGAATTTTGATTTCAAATGCGGAATATGGCCAAAGATCAGATGAACTAATGAAGAATGAAGATCCTTCTTTTAGGCTAATAGCTCTTGAAATAAATAGCAAAGGAAGGGAATTGCAGAATGCCAGCAGTACAGTATCCTAAATTCAGTGCTTTAAAAAGTTTTCCAAACCTTGATGGCTTTTTAATTTCTTATGTAACTAAGTTTTCTCTACACTTCTAGCAGTGTTTGTTTGAACTGAATGTATGAAAACATTAGATTTTATTTAGAATAGAATTCAGTTTTAAATAACAAGTCACAGAAATCCTGCTGAAGAGCCGTAACTAAATTCATACATAAAGCTCCCAGGGGCAGTAACTTCACATGCTACTGTCTTCTTCCACATTGAAGAATTACAGCATATGGCTAGAGAAAGTTGGTGGCTTTGTGGGTTTTTTACTTTATTTATTTATTTTTAAGTTGGCATTTGCGATCACATACGGATCAGCTATTTCCTATCCCAAATATCGGGGAAAGCTACCACTCAGCTTTAGTGTCTTAGCTAGCACTATGCATGTATGGAGATTCCATGACCCAGTTCATATAATCACATATGGTCACAGTGCTGACTTGATGTGTGATGTTGGGCAAGTCACTTTACTTCTTGTTTCTTAATTTCCCCTGTAAAATTTATCCCTGTAAAAAAGGGATAATGAAAAACAGCTTTTAAAAAAACAAAACAAACTTTTAGATTGACCTTATTAGAGAAGAAGTAAGTATTTATGTAAGGACTGTTGGCAAATACTGGCTTTTTATTGGTGACTACTGTTGCGCTAAGGTTGAATTTTACTGTGTAAATATTCTAAAATAAAAGAATTCTAGGATTAATTTTTTGCTCTACTGAAGACAGGTGGAGTTTTTTACTGACTTCATTGGAGCTTGGATTTCACCCCTGGAGTGTCTTCCAGACTGTTTTCCAGTCAGTGTTGAGTTGAATAATGTCTTTATTGGGAGTACTCTGGGGTTTTTTGTTTGTTTGTTTGTTTGTTTTCAAAAGTGGCTAGCTTGAGCTTTATTTCTTTCAAAGATGTTGCGACACATGTTGAAGTGCAAGTGCCATTGTGCACAGTAGCTTAGCCTTTCTTGGGTCTGTTGATATGATGGGAGTGTGATGTGATTAAGTAGTTCCAAATTCTGCAGTCTAAAAATATATATTGTAGTTGATTTAGTCCTACGATTGGACAGTCAAATTCTTCTCTTTCTAGCCTATTTTAAAGAGAATTTATGGCAAGCACTAGGACGCTTTGCTATCTTTGTGTTTCAGACATTATGGAATTTTTTTATACTTTCCAGGAGACATGTAAATGAATGTCATTCTTTTTCATTAAGGACAGAATAATTATAAAGAGAAAAGCAGGTGTTGCAGTCACGCTTAATGCCTAAGGAGTTATAGGTCTGCTAGCAAAGTCGGGGACCTTTAGTTCAATATTGAGCATGCCTGACAATCACAGTCTGCTTTGATAAATGATTTAGTATTCTGAAATACACATTGCTTAAAGCATCTATGGTTGACTAGCATTTTTAGGATAGTATATCAAGGGATTAAATAAAAGAAAGTCATTCTTATCATAGTTAAAAGAATTCTTTAGAAAAAAGCAGTTAATTCCTTCCACCATCAGAAAATAGCAATGCTCGGATCTCATTTTTAATCTGTTTACCTCTCCTATAACTTTTTGTCTTTGTCTTATGTGCAATTGTTATATATTCCTCTGCATAAATTCCAAATTTTGGGTTACTGGAAACAGAAGAGAGAGCCTAAACTTATTACAGCATTAAATTAAGGACAACTGAGTCTGACTTCTTGTGAATAATATATATGCAGTATTCACTGGTAAAAGCAATCAAACAATGGAATTGTGAATCCTTTGGTGTATAACTTAAGAATTAATCTTTAGTCATTAATATGGCATGGGGTTATAACTTATAACCAGAGGAACTGGCTCGATCTAATTTTCAGAACAGTGGTGATTTTGCTAGCTACCAATGCAGAATCCCAGCAGGTAATTAACTGGCAGTACGTTCAGTGAAAAGGCTTAGAGCTTCCATTGCTTCAAGAGCAAGGGTTAAGAGGAACTTCTCGAACAAAAAAGTCTCATTGCATCCGGGTTGTTTATAATTATGTGAGTTTTCAAACAACCCTGTGCAATGTTTAAAGAAGCATAAATAAGCAACAATTGTGTAAAATTATTGATTAGAAAACTTACATCTTTGTTTTCTTTCAAATCTCAAACTAATTCCATGATTGAACTGTAAATGGAACCATGCATTTCACTTTGTTAAATATGAAACTAGAATTCAGTCATGTGTCATAAACTGAGAGCTCAGCTTGAATAGACTTAAGTGGGAGGAGGAAGCAGGGACTTTAATTTCTGTCTAGCATTCAATCATAAACAACATTCAGTTTTTTTATACGCCAAAAAACTTATTTCATTTTTGCTGTAGCATATAGATAAGATGTCTGCAAATGGCTAAGTTTCTCAGCCTCGTTAAGCTTTTATGATCACCTTGGAGATGCCTTCAAAGTTATATGGCATAAACTAATCTTGAACTCACTCATTACCTTAAAAAGTAACCAATTTCACCATTCAATATTGTTAACAAATTGTCAGGCATATAGGGCTTGATTCCATGCCCAGTGAAGTCAGCAGGAGCCTTTCTGATTACTTGAATAGACATTTGATCAGGTCCAGACTACTTTGGTCTCCTCCTTTTCATCCCAGAGCATCTTTGTAGAGAAGAGAACAGTGTTGTCATTCATTCCTGTCCATGGCTTGTTCCTCGATATTGCATAGAATGTCCCTCCAGTGTCCAATTATGCCTCTAGGTCAGGCTGACTTTGCTTATGCCTCAGGGCCAGTGCAAGGATGTTTCGCGCCCTAGGCGAAACTTCCACCTTGCGCCCTCCCCCCCCTCGCACCCCCACCCTGAGGTGCCCCCCTAGCGGCAGCTCCCCACCCTCTGCCCTGAGGCACCCCCCACCCCAGCTCACCCCTGCCCCGCCTCCTCCTCAGCTTAGGCGCCACAAGCCTGGGAGGCGGGAGAAGTGAAGCAGCCATGGCGTGCTCGGGGAGGAGGCGGGGCAGGGGTGAGCTGGGGCGGGGAGTTCCCCTGTGTGCCGCCCCCCTCCCCTTACTTGCTGCAGGCAGCCCTCCTCGCGCTCCCCTGCCCCAGCTCCCTCTGCCTAAATGCCGGTGGCGACCGGGGCGGCCGAAGCCGAAGAAAATGGCGCCCCCCAAATCCTAGCGGCCTGGGCGACCGCCTAGGTCACCTAAATGGTTGCACTGGCCCTGTTATGCCTATGTTATTTTCTTTGCCAATACTATCTTCTGTTTGTCTTCTGCAGTGGTCCCCACCATCATAATTTTTTTTGACTATAACCAATCTCATACCCTGATTTCACATCTTACTTCCCTAAATTATTTGTGTCTTAAAATCATTCTGCTTAATATCTAGCTTTTGAAGAACTCTCATCTCTACTGCCTCCAGACTTCTTAGGTCTGTTTCATGTAATGCAGCTGCTTCCAAACCATAGAGTAATATTGTTACTATGCTGGTTTGATCAATTTCCACTTTGATACCAAAGTGAAACATCTGATGTAAGAAAAGGGGGCATGGAATCGCCATTGCTTTTCATCATGTTCTTAAACTGGATATTATGATTGTCAGATGAATTTGAGGGCATGACATTGGATGATCTAGACTTAAGTCCCTTAGCTTATGCAGATGACACAAAGTACAATTGACAGATTTTTGCATTAATTATGATATTCTTAGCTACCTTGGAAAATTGGTGTCATCAACTTGGACTTGAAACTACTACATCTTCTTGGCATTTATTGTATCTTGGAAAAGGGAAGTGTTGAAATGCAGCACTGATGAAGTCATAGAACATGTAGAATCCTGTGTACTTAGGAAGCTTGATAAGTTGCAATGGTTCCATCAAGGATGAGGTTAAAAGGAGATGTGCCTTAGCCATAAGTGCTGCTCAGAAACTGACAAAATTATGCACTGATAAATCATTTTGGTTTTGGTCTCTAATTTTGGTTGATTGTGGCATTGCATTTAAACTTCTCTGAGTATTGATTACGTTCTTACTTGGTTTTTTATTATTGTAAGTATTAAACACAGACAGATGTTACTCCTTTCTAACCCTTTCCTTTTGGATGCATTTCTTAGTTATTTCCATAAGTAGTCTGCGGTTTTCCCATGACCTAGTCCCTGATATTTTTGCTTCTCATATTTTATGTTCGTGTTGAGTGTGCTGCATCTCTGCATACGGATATTAACTATTTAAACCTCCCACCCACCTCCATGTATTCTCTCTATATGCTGACTTACTCATATGAATCCTGGATTGTAGGATGCTACTTTTGCACTCAATAATGTACTGAATTTTGGAGTAAATATCTGAAATTATACTTCCTCATAGAGCAGTGATTTACACTTTGGACCAAATAAGAATACATTTGAAAAAGTGGGATTTTTTTCACCTTAAGATTCTGAGAAATGTACACTCGCATTCACCCATACTCTATTCCAAAGAGAGATAAGGGCTGGTCTTCACTGAAAAGTTACACTGGCAAAACTGTGTTTCTCAAAGGTGTGAAAAATGCATACTACTAAGCTGACCTAACCCCTAGTGAAGACCATGCTAGGTCAATGTATAAATTCTTCTATCAACCTAGCTACCACCTCTCAGAGGTGGATTACCTCTAGTGACAAGAGAACTTCTCCCGTTGCTGTAGTGTCTACACTGAAGCATGACAGTGATACAGCTGCAGGGCTGCAACTGTGCCACTGTAGCACTTCAGTGTAGATGTAGCCTAAGGAAAATGAAGAGGGAGACTTCTCACATCAAATGAGAGATTACAGCTTGGGAAACCAATATTTGATTGGGTACCAGTATTTGCAGCATTTTATATTGCAGCACTCTTATGTAAAGTAGAAACTGCACCATGCCCACAATGCAATTAAAGAGCCCCTAAAAGCATCACTTTGGTGGTATGACAACATTTTATAATAGAAATGATGCCTTCAAGTATGGCTGTGCTCTGAAAAAGAGACTGGAAAAATGGCAGTGTTTATTCAATAGAGCTGTGCTTTCATTTCAGTCATACAGATCTGCTTATTTGGCCATGTCTACATGAGCAAGCTTACAGCAGCACAGTTGTACTAATGCAGCTGTGCCGCTTTAAGATCTCTTATGTAGCCACTCTAGGGTGATGGGAAAGAGCTCTCCCATTGACATAGCACTGTGACACTACCACTTATGCCATCAAAACTATGTCACTCTGTAGTGTGGGGTTTTTCCTCCCACACTAGGGTTGCCAACTTTCTAATCGCACAAAACCGAACACCCTTGCCCCACCTCTGTCCTGCAGTGCTACCTCTTCCCCACCCCCATTCACTCCATCCCCCCTCCCTCTGGCACACGCTGTTCCCCACCTTCACTCACTCGCTCATTTTCACCAGGCTGGGGCAGGAGGTTGGGGTGCAGGAGGGGGTGAGGGCTCCAGCTGTGGGTGTGGGTTCAGGGGTGGGGCAACAGAATTCCAAGCATTTACATCTTTGAAGATCTGTTTAAGAGGATTAGATTTGTATCACCAAGGACGTTTTTGAAGATAATGAGGTTGCTCAGGTTGAACTGCTGGTTTCATTTGGCCCAAAGCACTTTTAATGTTGCTGGTGATATGTGAGAAGGGAAGAAGCCAACTTGACTTGCAGATTCAAGGTTGAGTTAACAGGGCTGGCAGTAAGAAGATATATCTTTTTATTTGTGAAGTGAGAATATAATAAACTTCTTGCTGCTATTATCATGTCTTTTCATGTAGGACCATACTGTAAGGATCCAGAGCATTTCCCCCCCCCCCCCCCCCATCCCCATCGCCAAGAGTTTCAAAAGAAATGGAAGAATGGAGAGTGGAAGTGATCGAGTTTGGGAGACAAACTGTGGAGATATTGCTGAAAGGAGTTTAAGTTTTGTGGGCAGCAGCCAGTTATCACTGGGCAATGTGGAGCTGCTTGATGTGATGTGGAGAACAAGGGGCACAAAATAGGCAGAAGACCTGATAAGTGGATTTGAACTGAGCAAAGGAATACCTTTTTTCAAAGAATGAAGCTGGGCAGGTCAAATGGAGGGGAAATGGACTGAGGTAATTGGAGGCTAAGTTCTTGGGGGCAATGGGACTGGCCGAATTGGCAAAAATAACTGGCAAAAATAATTTCAGATGTAACAGTATCAGGGGGTAGCCGCAAAAACAACAAGGAGTCCGGTGGCACCTTGAAGACTAACAGATTTATTTGGGCATAAGCTTTCGTGGGTAAAAAACCTCCCTTCTTCAGATAAGGTGCCTCCGGACTCCTTGTTGTTTCAGTTGTAATAATATTTCATGTTCGAAACTAGGTGGTCTAGGAGGGGTTTCAGAAGGAATTTGTAGGAAGAAAGAGGAACCATTCTCCATTCACAAGAACCACATTATTGCACTTCAGGTTGTCATGAATAAACTTTCTATAGCTCACCACCAGCCAGTGCACAGAAAATACCTTTTCAAAACATGTTTATTAGAATAGATTAAGCTTCTTATGCTAAAACCACTTTCTAAAAGTGTCAATCAGTCACCAGAATAAAAAAAATTAAAATTATTGTTTGAATATCAAGTTTTCACTACTTAGAGAGGATTTCAGATTATTAATATGCGAACTTGTAACGGTAGCCACAGGGGTCAGTGCATGCTGACCCCTGTTTATGCGCCAGGTGTACTAATCTTTTTTGTAGTGCTTATGTCAAGGGAGTGGAATCTGGAAATAAAGTTCACTCTCTTATCAGCACCAGTGTGACCAGGATGGATAACTATCAATTATTTTTTCTTTGTTTGTTTTTTTTAAAATAGGGGTGGAGAGGAAATTTTTTTAAATGGAATGCACTTTTCTTTTTAAAAATAAAATTCTTTGATATTATGACAACCTATGTTAATGCCTAAATTTACTACAATCTATTAAAATCATTTAAATTTGATTTAAAAAAAATCAAACAGTACATGTTTTCTGCCAAAGTTTTAAAAATGTCAAACCACTGCACTGTGGAAGTTGCTGGGCAGAACCCTGCAGTGGGACTGGCATCCTGCGGGTCCCGCAGAACACGCTAACATAATAATAGGGGAAATGTACTTTTTTGTGGGAGGGGTAGGGTGGGCAAAGTAAAAAAACAGACTGCGGTAATTTGTGGGGAAACACTTTAAAACTTTTAATACTTAAATTTAAGTGAGGCATAGAAAGAGATTTGATGGCTATTATAACGAGTTAAAGTAATTTTTTTACATGGTGTAAGCAAGATTTGTTCTTCTTCGAGTGATTGCTCCTATCCATTCCAGTTAGGTGTGCGCGCCGCGCGTGCACGGCATCTCGGAACTTTTTTACCCTAGCAACCCCGGCGGGCCGGCTGGGCGCCCCCTGGAGTGGCGCCGCTATGGCGCTGAATATATACCCCAGCCGGCCCGTCCGCTCCTCAGTTCCTTCTTACCGCCCATGACGGCCAGTTGGAACTGTGGAGTGCTCTTTGTCCTCCACGACCCTAGCTCTCGCTTGTTGTTTGTATATAGTTAGTTTAGTGATTAGTTTTACAGTTAGTTAGTTAGATAGTTAGTGTTAATAGATAAGGTAAAAGGGGGGGGTTTCCCCTTTTGCCTCACCCGGTGCGGGCTCATGCCCAAAGCACCGGGCTTTAAGCCCTGCGCGGAGTGCCAGAGGCCTATGCCCGTCGGAGACCCACACGACGCCTGCCTCCGTTGCCTGGGCGAAGGGCATAGAACAGATAAGTGTTCGCTCTGTTCTACATTTAAACCGCGGACTTGAAAAGAGCGGGATATCCACTTGAAACAGCTCTTGATGGAAGCGTCGCTTCAGCCACCGGCACCGTCCGCGCCGGCACCGCGAGCTTCCTCGGTGCAGAGCGCACCGGCGGCACCGAGCCGCTCCGGCTCCGCGGCACCGAAGCCTCAGAAAGCAGCTACGAAGTCTCGGCACCGCTCGCTTTCGCCTTCGAAAAAACATAGGCTGGCGAAGGCACTGGCGCAGGCTCGCGCTGAGGACTCGGCGAAAGCGGTTGCGCTACTTGCGGCCCCCGCGGTGACCGTGCACAAGCCGTGCACTGGACCTTTGACTCCGGCGCCGCAAGGCCCGTCGAGTCCGGCGCCGCCACGCTCCCCGGTACCGTCCGTGGTTGAGCCCCGGCTGCCTTCGACGCCGGAGACTTTCTCTGAGGCGCGTGAGCTGATTCGGCTCATAGAGGCACCGTGCCTCCGGCCCCCGGCACCGCCAGTGCGGGCTGTTGTGTCGGCGGGAAAGCCGGCCAGAATGACCCGGCCGCCCTCGCTGGACAGTCGACATGGACGGCACACCCGGTCCTGATCACGTTCCCGGTCCCGTGGCAGATCTCCGTCCCGTCGATCACGATCTCGGCACCACTCGCCATCGCGGTACCGATCGCCGTCGAAACGTCGGTCGCAGTCCCGGTACCGCTCGTCATCGTGGTACCGGTCGTACTCCCGGCACCGCACGAGGTCCAGGTCGCCATCGCGTCGGCACCGCCAGAGGTCGCCGTCCCGGCACCGTTCCCGGCACCGCGACTCGCGGGGGCGCTCCCGGCACCGGAGGTCTCAATCCCGGTCGAGCTCCCGGCACCGGTCGAGCTCCCGGCACCGGTCGAGCTCCCGGCACCGTGGCGGACGTCACCCCCGGTCGCCGTCCCGGTACCGAGCGGACCAACATCGCTCTTCGCTGCCATCCGGGGACGGACTACCTCACTCCGCAGCGCATTCCGTCAGCGCCTCGGCACCTCCCTGGCCATCCCGTCCCGCGTCAGTCGCTTCTGGGATGGAGGGCTACGGACCCCTTCCACCCACCCCGCAGGGCCATCCTCAAGGGGCACAGTCGTGGGGCTTCTGGGTTCCATGGGCCCAATATGAGGCACAGGGGGTGCCCTTCCCCCCCAAGACCCCTCGCGTCCGAGCGCAGGGTTCCAGAGGCGACGATCCGCCGACCGGCCCCTTCGCCGCCTGCTGCGGACGCTATACCACCTGAACCCCAGGGGCATGCGCAGCCCGACCCCCCCCGCCGAGCACGCGGCGGATCCCTCTTCGGAGCCGGTGATCCAGGGCTTGTCCTCCTCGTCCTCGCCTGATGAAGCGGTGGCCGGAGCGTCGACGAAGGAGCCTCCGCCCATAGACTTAAAAGCGCACCAGGACCTCCTTCGCCGCGTGGCGACGGCTATGGCTCTGCCGATAGCAGAGGTACAGGAGGACGAGGACCCCATCACAAATGTAGTCGGGGCAGAGGTGCCAGTGCGAGTTGCACTGCCTTTCGTGCGGACAGTGCAAAAGAATGCCACCACTCTCTGGCAGATGCCCGCGTCCGTACCTCCTACAGCCCGTGGGGTTGAACGCAAATACTCTGTCCCTCCCACGGGCTATGAATACCTATACACGCACCCGACCCCGGACTCCTTGGTCGTCCAATCGGTCAATGATAGGGAGAGGCACGGCCAGCCTGCCCCTGCGCCCAAATCTAAGGACGCGCGGCGTATGGACCTGCTAGGCCGTAAGGTCTATTCCGCTGGCGGTCTGCAAATGCGGATAGCCAATCAGATGGTCCTCCTCGCCAGGTACGTCTTCGATATCATGACGTCCCTGGTGAAATTTACGGAGCTCCTGCCAACAGCCTCCCGACAGGAGTTCGCGGCGATGTTGGAGGAGGGAAGGAGGTCGTCTAGATCCTCCATCACGGCCGCCCTCGACGCTGCGGACTCAGGTGCCAGGACCTTGGCCTCCGGCGTGACGATGCGGCGCATCGCTTGGCTGCAGTCTTCCACCCTGCCGCCGGAGGTCCAATACACGCTACAAGACCTACCCTTTGACACAAAGGGGCTTTTCTCCAAAAAGACGGATTCTCGAATCCAAACTTTGAAGGACGGCCGTATTGCGATACGTACTCTCGGCATGCACACGCCGGCGACGCAGCGCAGGTCCTTCCGTCAGCAGCCCTCCCGACCCGTCTATCAGTCCCGATATCGGCCATACAATAGCCGGCGACCAGCCCAAAATCGCCGTCGTCCTTCAGGCAACCGCCGTAACCAGGGCCAGGCCTCGTCCAAGGCCCCTCAGGGGGCCAAGCAGGCCTTTTGATGGGACGCTCGAGGACGGCCCATCACTCTCCCTACCGGATCCTTCCCCGTTATTTTACGACCGCCTTTCCCATTTCTTTTCGGCGTGGTCCCAAGTAACATCAGACAACTGGGTGCTTCAAACGGTCCAGTCGGGATACCGCCTGCAATTTGTTTCGCCCCCTCCTTCCCACCCACCCTCCCTGTCCCTCTTCAGGGACCCCTCTCACGAGCAAGTCCTCTTACAAGAGGTTCACACTCTGTTGAGCGTGGGTGCCATAGAAGCGGTGCCTCAAGACAGGCGGGGCAGGGGATTCTATTCCCGTTATTTCTCATCCCCAAAGCGAAAGGGGGGCTACGTCCTATCCTGGACCTTCGCGAGCTGAACAAATACCTGCTCAAGCCCAAGTTTCGCATGGTCACCTTGGGGACCATCATTCCCTCTCTGGATCCGGGAGATTGGTTTGCCGCCCTCGACATGAAGGACGCCTACTTCCATGTCGCGATCTATCCTCCCCATCGTCGTTACCTCCGGTTTGTGGTGAACAACACCCACTACCAGTTCACAGTGTTGCCGTTTGGTCTCTCCACCGCCCCGAGGGTATTTACCAAATGTATGGCGGTAGTGGCCGCAGCCCTCCGACATCGTCAGATACACGTCTACCCGTATCTCGACGACTGGCTGGTTCGAGGTCAGTCCCGACAACTCGTAAAGGACCAGATGGCAGAAATCCTGGCTCTCTTTCAGCGACTCGGTCTTCTCATCAACGCCGAGAAGTCCACATTGATCCCGGCACAGCGAGTGGGGTTCATCGGAGCGGTCCTCGACTCCACGGTGGCCAGGGCCTGTCTCCCTCGCGCTCGACACCAGACGATGGTCTCCATCATCCGGGACCTCGTCACCTTCCCAACCACGACGGTGCGCTCCTGCCTCCGCCTCCTGGGCCACATGGCTTCGTGCATGTATGTCACAGCGTACGCGCGGCTCCACCTCCGCCCGTTCCAGTCTTGGCTCGCGTCGGTGTACCGGCCTCATCGAGACCCCATCGACATGGTGGTCACGGTCACCAGGACGACCCTCGAGTCCCTCCGCTGGTGGCTCGACCCGGAGGTCGTGTGTGCGGGAGTCCCGTTCCACCCTCCTCGCCCGTCCGTTACTCTGACTACGGATGCCTCAGCGCTCGGTTGGGGAGCTCACCTGGGCGATCTTCACACCCAAGGTCTGTGGTCGCCGCAGGAGCTCGCCCTGCACATCAGTGTCCGCGAGCTGCGAGCGATCCGTCTGGCCTGTCGCACCTTCTGCGCTCACCTGCAAGGCCGCTGTGTAACAGTGTTCACGGACAATACAACAGCAATGTTCTACGTGAACAAACAGGGCGGAGCCCGATCCTCCCTCCTCTGCAAGGAGGCGATGCTCCTGTGGGACTTCTGCGTGACCCACTCCATTCACCTGGAAGCGTCCTTTCTTCCGGGAGTGCAGAACACGCTAGCCGACCATCTCAGCAGGTCGTTCCTCTCCCACGAGTGGTCCCTCCGTCCAGATGTCGTCCACACAATCTTCCGGAGGTGGGGATTTCCCCAAGTAGACCTATTCGCCTCCAGGGAAAACAGGAAGTGCCACCTGTTTTGCTCATACCAGGGTCACTCGCCAGGCTCTCTGTCGGACGCCTTCCTTTACCCCTGGACGGATCGCCTCCTCTACGCCTTCCCTCCGTTCCCGCTCGTGCACCGAGTGCTCCTGAAGCTTCGGAGGGACAGGGCCACCGTCATACTTGTAGCGCCGGCCTGGCCGAGGCAGCACTGGTTCACCCTGCTACTCGAGCTCTCCGTTCGGGAACCCATCCCCCTTCCGTTGTGGCCGGACCTCATCACTCAGGACTTCGGCAGACTCCGCCATCCGAACCTGCAGTCCCTCCATCTCACAACTTGGTACCTGAGTGGTTGACCCGCGTGGAGAGGGGCTGTTCTGCAGCAGTCCAGCAGGTCCTACTTGAGAGCCGGAAGCCTTCCACTCGCTCCACTTACCTAGCGAAATGGAAGAGATTCGCACTCTGGTGTGATCAACGAGGTCTCAATCCGTTTGTAGTCCCGGTCCCTACCATCCTGGACTACCTCTGGTACCTTAAGGAGCAAGGTCTTGCGGTCTCCTCCTTGAGAGTTCACCTGGCGGCACTGTCCGCTTTTCGTCCATCCATAGAAGGTCGGTCCATCTTCTCGAACCAGATGGTTTCCCGCTTTCTCAAAGGCCTGGACCGCTTGTACCCGCCGGTGCGGCATCCTACCCCGACCTGGGACTTGAACCTTGTGCTGGCCAAGCTGATGGGTCCCCCCTTCGAGCCCTTGGCCACGTGCTCCTTGCTCTACCTCTCCTGGAAGACGGCCTTCCTTGTCGCCATTACATCGGCAAGACGAGTTTCTGAGCTCCGCGCTCTGACGGTTAGCCCGCCATACACCGTCTTCCATGGGGACAAGGTGCAGCTTCGCCCTCATCCGGCCTTCCTCCCGAAGGTAGTGTCAGCGTTCCATCTCAACCAGGAGATCTTCCTCCCGGTGTTCTTCCCAAAGCCGCACGCCTCGCCTCGGGAGCAGCAGCTGCATACCCTCGACGTCCGCAGGGCGCTCGCTTTCTACATCGAGCGGACTAAGTCCTTCCGGCGTTCGCCCCAGCTCTTCGTAGCGGTGGCTGACCGCATGAAAGGCGAGCCGATATCCTCCCAGCGGATTTCCTCATGGGTTACGGCATGCATTCGGACCTGCTACGAGCTTGCTCGCGTCCCCCCATGCCGACTCACCGCCCACTCGACGAGGGCGCACGCCTCGTCGGCTGCCTTCCTGGCCCATGTTCCGATCCAGGACATCTGTCGAGCGGCCACCTGGTCTTCGGTCCACACCTTCGCCTCCCACTACGCGTTGGTGCAACAGTCTCGAGACGACGCAGCCTTCGGCTCCGCGGTATTACACTCCGCCACGTCTCACTCCGACCCCACCGCCTAGGTAAGGCTTGGGAATCACCTAACTGGAATGGATAGGAGCAATCACTCGAAGAAGAAAAGACGGTTACTCACCTGTAGTAACTGTTGTTCTTCGAGATGTGTTGCTCCTATCCATTCCAGACCCGCCCTCCTTCCCCACTGTCAGAGTAGCCGGCAAGAAGGAACTGAGGAGCGGACGGGCCGGCTGGGGTATATATTCAGCGCCATAGCGGCGCCACTCCAGGGGGCGCCCAGCCGGCCCGCCGGGGTTGCTAGGGTAAAAAAGTTCCGAGATGCCGTGCACGCGCGGCGCGCACACCTAACTGGAATGGATAGGAGCAACACATCTCGAAGAACAACAGTTACTACAGGTGAGTAACCGTCTTTTCTTGTTTAGTGGTAAAAATTGTCTGAATTCCATTTATTTATTTATCTATATTAACCGACTATATTTTGGCATTTGTTTTGTGCGGTTATTTTTTAATAGCATGGAGGAATCTCTCTCTCTCTCTCTCTCTCTCGTGGGATTTGTGAGATCTAAGGTGTTTGCAGGTGGGAGCAAGATAAAAATGCAAGAAACAGTGCAGGAGCAGGTGGAAGTAGAAGTGGGTATTGGAGGGTGGGACAGGAGCGGGATTTAAAAAATAGTCCTGTGCAGGGCTCTATTGCTGGGTAAACATCTGGAACCAGAGTTTGTTGGAAAGCTAAACTGGTTTTGGACAGCAGTAGCCTCTCCTGCAGGATCAGAAAAAGTATTTTCTTCATTTCACTGTATTCAACTAGTTCAGTTTCATGACTAGCTCATTCGAAGTTGAAATATTGAATGGAAGCTGGAAAAGTAGGAAAGATGGTTTTCCTCTTCTAATCTGCAAATAAAAACAAGATGTGGAGGATGAGATCCACTGACTCTGAAATTTTGAAGGACAAGATGAGCAGAAACAATCAGTTCAATTCACTAAATACGTAGTTTTAAATTTAAAACATGTTTTGATAAACTTACCTTTTTTCCTCAGGCATCCAGCACATTTAGGTAGTTTTATTTAACGACAAGATTTTAAAATGCTGTTTTTGTTCATCTTTAACTCCAATTTCCATCCAAATCCAACTTGACACAAACAAGTAACAAATTAATCATCTAGAAAATTTAGGGTGACCAGATAGCAAGAGTGAAAAATCAGGACAGGGAGTGGGGGTAATAGGCACCTATATAAGACAAAGGCCCAAATATCTGGACTGCCCCTATAAAATTGGGACATCTCGTCACACTCGGTAAATAAGAAATGTCATCCACCACTTTCTAACATTAAAAAAAGTAAAAGTTAAGAATCGTGGCTTAAAAAAAGCATCAAACTATATCCATAAATGAGAATCAGCCTCTCTTTAGGAAAGTACAAATAAGTGCAAATCAAGATTTAAACCATATTGTGTCTTTTTATTCTGTTTTTAAATCAAGGTTTCCTGCTTGCTGGTTTAAATCATGATTAAAATTGGTGATTTAAATCCAATCCACCCTATGTATTACACAACTAAGCAAGAATTTTATTAGAGAAACACTACTTCAATCAAGAATAGTTTCCAGCATTTACTAGAATGCACAAAAGAAAGCTAAATCGAGTCTACAAGCTGCTGCAGGACACTTAGTCCATTTTGCTACTGCCATCTGGACTGGCCCTAACATATGGAACGTGCATATGGCACTAACAACTTGCTGGATTTTTTTTCCGTGTGAACTAGCTCTGTGTTCTTCACATGGTACCAGAGCAGCAGCTGCAAGAGTAGTCACACAAGTTGTAACATTCTAAACATGCAGCCAAATGGTCTGTGGAAAAGTATTTGCCACATTCTGAAAACTCTGTTTTTGGCTACTGGCCTGGTGAATATTTATGGTTGCACCTTTGTTTAGTAGAATAAGATAAGCATGAGCAATCACCTATTGCTGATGAAACAACAGCAGTGTAATTATCAGAGAGCCAAATAAAAATATAATCAAATTTGATGGTCTCACAAATGGTAGGTCATCTGGTAAAATATTTAATACAGTGAATCATGTAGTCCCATTACGCAAGTCTTACTTAAAGAGGGATATATGCCCAGTCTCCCACAGATACACATGGCAAGGAGAGGGCATATACACAACTAACTTTCTTTCTGCTCAGTCATTTGCAACCTGAAGCTGGGGCAGGAAAATTACAGTCTGTGCATCAGGGAGCACAAAGACTAGGCAGATCTTTGGCCTGTTGTGCTTCCTGGCTCCTCAAAATGCTGCCCCAGCTCCACACCAGCAAACAGAGTTAGACCAACATGGGAAAAGGGAAGGGTTGCATGCTGACACTTCGTAGTAGAAGCCGTGCTTCCCTTCTGCTCTGGAGTCATTGCTCTTGACTCAGGCACAATGCTTCTAGGAGCTCCAATGGGAAGTCTATGTCTGATCCTGCCCAGTGCAGCCAGTGAATCGCATGCCAAAATCTGACAGTCCTTAGAGACGCTTACCTTGTAGCATGGATGCAGAATTTACTTACCCAATGAAAATAAAGAGTGGTAATAAACAGTCATTGTTTACACTTTACAGATGATTTAAAAGATGATGTAAGAAGTGGAATATCTCACTTAATCAATTCCCTGCCATTGCAGGGGCCTGTGGCATTGGTGCACCTCAGGCTATGGCTACACTTGCAGATGTAGAGCACTGGGAGTTAAACCAGCCCTCAGAGACAGCAGCAGGAAAAGCGCTGCTGAGTGTTTACTGTCAGCTGCAAGCGCAGTGGTGTGGCCACATTAGCAGCTCTTGCAATGCTACAACCCCTCCCATCCCTCCCCCAGCATCTCTGTCATGCACATGCCTGCCTCTGAAGCAGGAGCATTCCACAGTGATGGTTTGCTTTGTGTCCCGGAGCAGATAAGCATGCTGGCTGTCAGAAACGGAGCTTTGAAAGGGGATATCTGCATGCCTGCAGCCGAGTTCAAAACAATGACCAGAGTGGCCACTTGACTTCAGGGGATTATGGGATGTTTTCAGAGGCCAATCACAGCGCAGTATTGCAACATGTTGTCCACACTGACACCCAGGCATTTCAGCCAGGGCACAGCAAGCTCTATGCTTCTCATGGCGGTGGATTACCAGGGGCGCTCCAGCCACAGAGTCCAGGCGCTCTAAGTGCCTTGCCAGTGTGGACACCTCAGGAGTTAGGGCGCCCGGGGCTGATTTAATGTGCTCAAACTTGCAAGTGTAGCCAAGCCCTCAGTCCCTCTTGTTCTGTCAGTGGCACACAAAATATTTTAGTTTCCTGAGGGCTGTAATATTTTGGCCAAGACTGGTTGTGGTGTTTGGATGTTGGGTTAGCTAGACCATCCCTGACAGGTGTTTGTCTAATCTGTTCTTAAAATCCTCCAGTGATGTAAATTCCACAAACTCCTTAAATTATTTGTTCCAGAGCTGACAGTTAGGAAGTTTTTCCTAATGTCCAACCTAAACCGCCCTCCTGTCCGCAGTGGATAAGGAGAACAATTTATTACCATCCTCTTTAGAGCAACCTTTTACCTACTGGAAGACAGTCATGTCCCTCCTCAGTCTTCTCTTATCCAGACTAAACAAATCCTTTTTTTTTTTTCAATCTTTCCTCACAGGTCATGTTTTCTAGACCTTCAATTATATTTTTGCTCTCCTCTGGAGTTTCTCTAGTGTATTCACATCTTTCCTGAAGTGTGGTGCCCAGAACTGGACACAATACTCCAGTTGAGCCTTATTAGTGCTTAATACCTCTCATTTGGGGCCTGATTCTGATCTTGCTCACAGTGGTGTAAACCTGGTATGAGATTAGATTCAAGCCCCAAGGGTTTATTTCTCCATATGCACACAGCACAGGCCTGCTTTTCTAAATCTATCTAGCTTAATCCCTTTATAGGGCCCCCAGTACCTTGTTGTCTCTAATGTACCTACGTGCACAACACCCCTGTGAGGTAGGAGTGCTACTATCCTCATTTTACAAATGGGGAACTGAGAGACAGAGGCTAAATGACCTTCTTGTGGTCACACAGGAAGTCTAGCAGAGCAGGGACTCAAACCCACATCACCCTACTAGGGCTACTGCCCTAATCACTGGACAATCTTCCCTCTCAGCCGTCTTTACTCTATGGACATGATTGATGTCATCTGGCACATCCTCAGTTTATGTGCACACAATTAAAGCAATGGGGCTTTGAAATGGCTTTAGTTTGGATTCTGCAATGCCACGGGTAAATAGAACCTGTAGAGATAGGGAAATTAACAAGAGGCACATTGGCAGAAAAAAACAAATTTACAGAAAGGAAAGACTTGACTTAAATGTCAAATTATAGTGATACCACAAAGCAAAGATTGTCTTTTCTTGGTACAAATATATATCTTGGTGATCATACATGGGTGACCCTAGAGCTTGATTGTACCAGGAACTTTAATACGAACATGATGTATTGGAGAATGACTTCAGCATCAGAAACTAAACTATCAAAAAGAATAATGACCTCTCCCTAAATGCAGTTAACAGTAGCTCGCTAGAAGCGTAGCAAATGAAGAAGCTGAATGTATGTGTTATAAACTTGGAAGGCTGACTCGCCTGCTGTCAGCCCACTTGACACTGTTTTTGTTTTTGTTTTAAATGTACTTTGATAACCAGATTTAAGAGGTGAAATTCCCTGCACGCTGTCAGAAGGCATAAAAACGATAATACTTACAATTCCACTTATTATACTATCATAGTTCAGCTGAGGAGGAATTTTGTGCCAAGTTCTCTTTTTTCAGGTGCATTTAACTTCCCTGAATGGTTACCCTTTGGTCTAAAATGTCTTTGTTTTTGTTTTTTCCACCCGCACCCTGTTTTCCCCCTCCCCGCAACCCGCCCAACACATGGGGGAGTATTTGGCACAGTTAAGTACTATTCTGTTTTTTGTGTAAATGTTTAAATGTTTCTGTCCACACTTTAAAGTGCTGTCTTGAGTGCTCAAATAACTCTTATGAAAAACAAAGAGAAAAATTTTGGACCTCAGAAGAGCTGCTCACTTGATAAAGCTACAGGGAGGAGGATCTAATCCACCTTTATGCCTCCACCAATACTTGACTTCCCAGGGTACAAAATTACGTCTGGTGCAAGCCAGAGCATCTTGTCACTATTCTAACTCCCATTGGCTAGAAAGGCTGCATGCTAGTTGTGGATGGGTGCGGCACATCAAGCTGTGGCTCTTTTCAGATCCTGTCCCTTCCCTGGAATGTCTCCTTCCTACACCAGCTGGGCCAGATACAACCTTGTCCTGAGTGCTACGCTGGCTTCATGTCAGCCTAGTCTCCTGCTTTGTTTCTAAAAGTTCAAATGTGGTATGTATACACTCCTTGGTGAGTGTGTACATAATAACTTCCCTTACAGAATGAAGTGCATATAGAGGGCTGAATCCATCAAGGCACAGCACATACTGAGTTCCTGGGCATGTACTGGGTTGCTGTATGAGAATGGCCTCTACCCCTCCAACTGGTGAGGCGGATGCAAAGCTATCCCACATTCCTGCGGCTGCCATAACCCTGTTGTGATTATGCATCATTTTATGGGAGCAGGGGAAATGAGCATGGCAGGCTCCAAATAGCAATATATCCCCTGTCTTTGCCCCAATCACTTCTTCAGAGACAAACTGTCTCATGTACATGGCTCCTAGTATCTAGCTTCGTTCCTTGCACTGTGAAATTTAACTGCTATGAGGAGAGCCCCCAATGCCATAATGGCATGGGCATAGAAATGTAGTGCTGGAAAGGACCTCGAGAGGTCATCTAATCTAGCCCCCTATACTGAGACAGGACCAAGTATACCTACCCCATCTCTGACAGGTATTTTGTCTAACCTATTCTTAAAAACTTCCAGTGACAGGAATTCCACAACCTTTGCAGGAAACCTATTTCAGAGCTTAACTACACTTATTGTTAAATTTTCCCTAATATCTAACCTAAATCTCCATTGCTGCAGAGTAAGCCAATTACTACTTGTCCCACCTTCAGTGGATGTGGAGAACAATTGATCACTGTGCTCTTGTAACATCCCATAGTATATTTGAAGACTGATACCAGATTCTCCTCTCAGTTTTCTTTTCTCAAGATTTAACATGGCCAATTTTTAAAAAACTTACTCTTAGGTCAGGTTTTCTAAAACTTTTATAGTTTTTTATTGCTCTCCCTTTGACTCTCTCCAATTTATCTATGTCTTTCCTAAAGTGTGGTGCCCAGGACCAGACATGGTACTTCAGCCGAGGCCTCACCAGTGCTGAGTAGAGCTGAACAATTACCTCCTGTGTCTTACAACACTCACTTTAATCAGTGGCGGATTAACAAATTTGGCGCTCCTAGGCCCTCAAAAAATTGTGCTCCCCCCCCAGCTCACCTCTGCTCCACAACTCTCCTTCTCCCCCCTCCCATCTGTCCGTGCTGAACAAGCTATAGCCCTTTATACCAGTATGCCAGTCATGAGACTTATCCCTCCAAGTCTCTGAAGCCAATTGCCATAATTTAACTTATGAACTAATACTTCCATTTTTTCCCCTTTTTTATTCCCCATACTCCTTGCATTTCTATATAGGCATCTAAGATACTGAGCAGATTATCCCACTGTTATCACTCTTGTTGCTTCTTCCTCACACCAAACATCTACCCCTTTTTTAAGGTCAACTTTTTTAATATCTACATTTCGGCTTTTGTCACCTGCCCCCTTGAATGTAATTTAAAGTCCTCCTCACTAGGTTGGCAAGTCAGTCCGTGAAGATGCTCTTCCCCTTCTTGATCAGTTGGGGCCCCCCATCTCTTCCCATCAGTCCTCCTTCCTGGAACACTATCTTCACAGCCATGCATTCATCTCCAGGATGTGAGTCCCTCTGCCTGGGCCCTGACTGTCAACCAGGAAGATGAATGAGAACACAACCTGTGCCCCTGAACCCTTCATCCTTTCTCCCAGAGCCCTATAGTCATTGCATATCTGTTCAGGGTCATACCTGGTAGTATCTGTAGTGCCCAAATGGGTGAGCAGCATGGGATAGTGGTCAAAGGGACGTCAGCCTTTCCGTAACATCTTGAAGATGGGCTCCATGCAGGCAGCACACTTCCTGGGACATCATGTGAAGTCAGCAGACAGATGCCACCCCCCCCCTTGGAGAGTCCCTAGCTACCACCACCTTATATTTCCTCCTCTTGGGTGTCGTGGCCATGAGTCTCCCATCTCTGGGGCCAGGTGGGTCATCCTCCTCAACCACTGGGTTCTGCTCCTCTCCTCCTGTTACTAGTATGGCATACTGGTTCTTGACTGCAATGGACAGGGGATTTGGGTAGGTGGAGGATGGTGAAGCGTTGTCTACTACCCGAGATGGCCAGAAGCCAGTCTCTTCCCCATAAAGCCTCCTCCTCTGGTGCTGCTGTAGTTGGCTAGCCTCCTCCATTCTGGATGTATCCATATGCATCCTGCCAGTGAAGTCCTTGTGCTGCTGTATGCTGTGCAGACGAGTCACCTCATCCTGCAGTTCTTTGCTTCCCAACAGACACCACGAACAGATACCTCTCACACAGGGTTGTTTCCCCCTTCCTGGCTTTATTTGGCAGGCAGATGCAGGCTGTATTCAGAAAAAGTCAAGACCAGGACCTGGGTAGAAGTCTCCAAGGTCAGGATGCGTGTCTGGCCAGGGCCCCCAAAGGTGCAGGCAGAGGAAGAGCTAGCAGTGGTGTTGGCAACATGCCATCTTCCTCTTATCTCAGGTTCCTCCTTGTAGAGTACCTGCAAGGTAGGTGGTATCTCTGCCTTCCTCCACTCGCTAACTCAACTGGCTAGCTCCCTTAGTCTCGCAGCTGCCTTCCTCTTGATTTTCTATTGAGTTCAGCAATCCAGTTATATTTGAGCATGCATATATCTAGTTATCCATACTTGGAATAAGGCATTTGAATTTTAAAGCAGGTACAGTAAAACAATATAGGCCAAATTCTGCAGTGGAAATTAATGGAAAAATATGAATTAAGCTAATACATACATGCCTTACTCTGTAGCAAATGACACCAACATTTTTCAGCAAGGCCCCTAAACTCTGCAATACTGCCGTGGTGAATTCTCTGGCAACCTCAATTAATTTCCTATATTAAATGAGATTTAATAGTGTTCATCATGTAGTTTCTTAGCCTGTCTTTCTCTGATACATATGAGAATGAGTCAAAATCCATATTTCCTATTGCACAACTGGCATTGATAATAGATTATCAAAAATACTATGATCTGTGCCATATTAATATATCAGTGGAACAAAATAGATGTATCATCAACTGGCTTATAAAAAGATCAGTTAACTTTACAGCAATTACCTTAAGGGAAGGGACTAAATCAAGTTCTTCATTTAAACCATTGTGAGTTAAGGTTCACAAAGTGTACATCCAAAACACCTCAGGTCTCTTGACAAAGAGTTTGTATCTTCATCCCTGCTGGATCAAGTTATGCACTCAGAATCAACTCCTGATCACACTGAACTCCCACAGTCTTCAATAGAACCAGGTTGCGTCCCTTAATGCCCATGAATTTCAAAGATGTTAGGATATAACCTATTTCTGTAAAGCTTTTGCAACAGATTCTTTTTTTATCCTTTCCATCCTTTTCTACACTGGTATGTTCTGAAATTGTAATTTTGAGAGCAGTGGAAATCTATCCTTTATGTCAAACCACATGGACATTTAATCAGATAACTATCACAATGCCTATTACAAGTTAACCTGTGTCACATATTATATTTCTTCTTTGAGTGAGGAATAGAAATGTCCATGAAGCCTGACACATGTAGGAGATGGTTCCAGAGCTCTAAAAAACAAGATTTTACAGCACTATCTGCAGGGAAGAAAGATTAAAGAGTTTTGTACTTAAACTATTGCATTAATTGTGGGAGGACGTAATAACATCATGTGTAGCCAGGTGAGTCTGTTAAAGTGGCACACTTATAGATATGTTCTAAAATGAGTTCCTTTGAGATTCATTATTAATGTTGTTTGCATTTCAGCACAAGTATAATTGGATCAATAAATAATGAAAGATTTTTGTGTCTGTTTTTAAAAGCAGTGCTAGAACAGGTTGGTATGCACTGTGAGAACACATGAGAGAAACTTTGAATAAACCTACAGAATCTGATTCTTGTCTCATCTGCCCTAGTCTGAATTAAGAGGAAATCCACTGAGATTAATGGAGTTCTACTGGAGTAGAACTAGTATGTGACAGGAAAATCAGGCCCATATATTTTATTCCAAAATAAGAATGAAGCTGCAAATGACTTTTACAATCAGAGCATTGCTCACAAAATTGGGGTTGGGGTGTGGGAGGGGCGGAGGGCTCTGGTTGGGGGTGTGGGCTCTGGGGTGGGGCTGGAGATGAGGCGTTTGGGGTGTAGGAGGGTGCTCTGGAATGGGACTGAGGGGTTCAGAGGGCAGGAGGGGGTTCAGGCTCCAGCTGGGGGTGTGGGCTTTGGGGTACAGCGGGGGTGAGGGCTTTGGGTTGCTGGAGGGTGCTCCAGGCTGGGATCAAGGGCTTTGGAGGGTGGGAGGGGGATCAGGGCTGGGGCAGAGGTTTGGGGAGTGGGGGGAGGCTCAGGGGTGCAGACTCCAGGTGACGCTTACCTCAAGTGGCTCCCAGAAGCAGCAGCAAGTCCCTTCTTTGGCTCCTATGCAGAGCTGTGGCCAAGCGTCTCTGCACGCTGCCCTATCCACAGGCATCACCCCTGCAGCTACCATTGGCACTTGGAGTTGGCACAGTGTACAGAGTGGAGCACCCTGGCTGCCCCTATGCATAGGAGCTGGAGGAGAGCCGTGCTACTGCTTCTGGGAGCCGTGTGGAGCGGCTCCCAACCCTGCCCCCTGGCTGGAGCGCTGGACCAGGGCAAACCCCAAACCCTGCTCCCCAGTGGGAGCTCAAGGGCCGGATTAAAACAGCTGGTGGGCTGGATCCAGCCTGTAGGCCGTAGTTTGCCCACCCCGATGTAGGCCAAAGGATAGTGTGTGTTTCTGTGTGTGTGTTGTTATGCATATATATATATACTTTTTTTCTGATCCAGATTAGGATACTTTGCACAACAAATAGTCCCATTGTCTTCACTGAGATGAACATATAAGCTTTGTGCTATTGAACACAAGCTAAAGATATCATAATTTCATCTTTTGTGACACGTACCTTGCAGATCAGAGAGGATGCTGTTATGGCATCCTATCAGCATAATCTGTCCATGATAAATATCCAATGTCACCATCACACATGGAAATAGCTATACCTTTTTACTTGGCATTGTAAAGTTTGGAAGGAAGCCATCAGCTTTAAAGGCATGGTCTGTTGGTTCTATCACCTTGGGGAATTAAATCTAAATGTAAGTGAATTAATTATAGTTGCAGTGATTGCACTAGATTCTGACCTGAGTTATTCTGGATTCTGCTGGTGTAAACCAGAATAAAGGCACCCCAGCAGCAGAAAGTCCCCTTGGGGAAGGTAGAATTTTCATAAAGCTGTGAAAAACTCCCATCTAGCAATCTATGAGTTGGACTGTTTCTCGGCTTTTGCTTCTTGTCTGGTGAAACATTGGGTCCACTGGCTACAATTGCTTGACCCTTCCTTAGGGTGTCAAGTGTTAGCCTTTTAAGCTGTTTCTCAACAAGCCTTAAAATGGTGTCATAGCTGTGGCTAATTATTGCTTCTCTTTTTAGGGGAAGAGGAATGGGAACACTGTAATGAGACAAATTTGATCTTATTTGGCATTCTTACATTCTCTTTGATTCCTTTCAGTCTTACTTTTAAACTGGATGTGGTACAGAATCTTCACTAGTTTCCTTGCTTGATGCTGTCCCTCTAGCAATGGGCAAAAGCCTGGTGAATTAATCTGTTTGTAGATTCAAATACCATTTGACCATGAAGTTTTGTAACTTACTAGTAGGAGTGTATGATATTGTTTGAGTTTTTCTATCTTTTTATCCTAGATATCCTAGAGGGGGGTTGGAGGCAAGTACTCATCTGCCCTGAGCCATTACTCATGTGGTGCTGCAAGTATCTCCCATATTAGTGTGTGTTTCGGGCCCTTAGGACAAATATTGTGAGAGTTTGGGTGGAAGTATTGCCAGTGTGCTTATGTCACACAAGTCTGTGTCCTGTTTTCATCAATCCAAATAAGGGGGTATCTGCTGTTCTGCTGTTTGACTGGCTGAAGGTAATCTGAGTAAGACACATAAGAAGCTAGTGGCATGAAGGAAGAATTTGAAGCTGTAGTGATGGTTCATGCCCCTACTCTTGAGGTAGCTTGTTTATCTTTTGTTCAAGAGATTTGTAATGTGACATGTTTTTGGCCATCTCTTTCTATAATGTGAAGTGGTATTAATGCCCAAAGAAATCTTTTTCTAGCTCCATCTGGTTAGTCATTTGCAACCATTTCTCTCAGATTTGGGCCTTGCCACAGTTAACCATGATTTTGCAGTATTCCACTCTGGAATTCACAATGTGTTTTCATGGGGTTAGCTTTTCAAATCACTCAGAAGCATCAGCTAATAAAACATGCAGCTGCACATCTGTGCATGTAGCATATTTAAAGCCAACGTTTCAAAGGTCTTTGAAATTTTGGCTACATCAATTTCTGGGTTCCCATCTCAAGACACTAGGTATGTACAGTGGAAACCCTAAAACTGAGGTAACCAAAATGATGTGCACTTATGAAAAATTCATAGATCCCTAGAAATGTAAGGCTGCAAGTGACCTCAGCAGATCATGTAGTCCAGTCCTCTGCACTGATGCAGGACCAAGTACACCAAGACCATCTCTAACAGGTGTTGGTCCAACTTGTTCTTAAAAATCTCCAGTAATGAGATTTCCACATCTTCCCTTGGTAACCTATTCCAGTACTTAACTATCATTATAGTTAGAAAGTTTTTTCTAATATTTAACCTGAATCTCCCTTCCTGCAGATTAAGCTGATTACTTCTTGTATCCTCAGTTAACATGGACTACAATTGATCACTGTCCTCTTTATAACATCCCTAACATATTTGAAGGCTGTTCTCAGGTCCCCCCTCGGTCACCTTTTTTCAAGTCTAAACATACGCCTTTTTTAAAGTTTTTCTCATAGGTCAGGTTTCTCCACCTTTTTTATATTTTTTGTTGATCTCCTCTGGACTCTCTCCAGTTTGTCACCCCATCTTTCTTAAGGTGTGGTGCCCAGAACTGGACTCAGTCCTTCAGCTGAGACCTCACCAATGCTGAGTAGAGTAGAACAGTTACGTCCTGTGTTTTACCTACAACACTCCTGTTAATACACCCCAGAATGATATTTGCCCTTTAGCAAATGCATCCCATTGTTGATTCATATTCAATGTGTGATCCTCTATAGCTCCCAGATCCTTTTCAGCAGTACTGCTACTTACCCAGTTATCCCCCAATTTGTAGTTTTGCATTTGATTTTTTTCCTTCACTGGTATGGCACTTTGCACTTGTCTTTATTTAATTTTATCTTTTTGATTTCAGACCATTTCTCTGTTTAATTTATGAAGGTCATTTTGCATTCTAATCCTTTCCTCCAGCTTGGTATCATCCACAAACATTATAAGCATAATCTCTACTCCATTATCCAAGTCATTCATGAAAATATTGAATAATACTGGACTCAGGATGTACCTGTGAGATCCCAATAGATACATCCTCCCAGTTTGACAAGGAACCATTGATAAGTACCCTGAGTACAGATTTTTCTACCAGTTGCACACCCACTTTACAGAAATTTAATCTAGACCACATTAGCATAGTTTTCTTATGAGTATGGGCTGAAAACAGTTCTTGAGCAGCATTAATTTTAACATATAAATCTCTATTTATCTTGGGTCCTGTCTACTGGAGCGTAACTTTAAAAAAACCATAGACAAAAAGGAAAAGTAATTTTGTTGCATACAATTGTAACCCCCAAGGAGATTAGCTAGATTCCTGGGCTCTGTCTGCTGTTCACCCAGGGAGAGGCACACTGTCCTTGGTAGGGCTGGGGAGCAAGGGCAGACTCAGAGTCTGTCTGGCAACCAACAGGGAGTGAGATGCCCTTCCCAGGGAGCTCAGGAAAGTGGAGAAGCCATTTTTGAGTCAGTCTGGAGCCAGCCAGGGCAAGGGCAGGACTGGCTGTGTGAGGAGCTGGTGAGTCCCAGGCCTGCATGCAGGGTTCCCCCTGAGAACTGGCCTCTTGGGACCAGAAGGAAAGATCCCTCAGCTTGGCTGTTCCCTCTCCACTGACGACTCCCAGTTTGTAGAGTTTTGCTGGGAAACTTCCCCAGCCAGGCTGAGTTAGCCCTCCAGCTCCCTAGGTGAGACCAGTCACCACATGGTCAGTTCTGATCTGGCTGCTGCCTGCTGTGAGTGTGTCTGGATGCTGGGCTAGGAGACGACAGTTTGGATTTTAGTACAGTTGTGTAATCTGCACCTTGAGCCCTGCACCCCTTTGTGGTAAGGGGAAATCCTGGGACCAGAAGCAGCCTTTCTCCTGCCTGAGGAGGATCCCTGCCAGCCCCTCTGCAGTGACTGAGGAGTCCAAAATCATCTGTGAACCTGAGGATCATTCATGATGTTTGTGAGTGCATCATCTTTCAGTGAGTCAGTCAGGAAAATTGTTTTGGCGGCCCCCTACTCCCTGAACTGTGTCCTCAAGCCAGGGAGTAAGGGTTTGGGGATTTTATAACCTGCTGCGTCTTAAACCTGTGGATGGATTTACCACCTTCTCCCACTTGTGAGTCCTTTGGGCTGTACTGAATCCAGTTATCCACACTGCTAAACCACTGCAGAGGATATTGTGGTCATAGGTCATCAAGGGCCCCAATAAAGTACGTGTACCAACAGGACACTGATCTTACATTTGCTACATCAGGTCACGTGACCGGGGAAAGTCACGGATATTATCAGCATGGGCACCGGTGGCCCTAAGAATAATGTTTTACCCTGTTATGTTATACTAGTCTCCTGTTTAATATAATTGTTGTGTTGAATATATATGTGTTTATGCTATTTCTTGGAAGTCTCCAACTATTTGGCAAGTAAGTGGGGATTATCCTGTGGTTAGAATTTTCCTCCCAAGCTGCCCTGGTGATCCTGCCAGGAAGGAATGAGGGGGGGTGGAGGCACCGCCAAATAAATTCATAGGAAAAAATAAAGAAGATACACCCTGCAGAGTGGGTGGCAGGATCCAGAAGAACCCAGACCTGTCCATCAAAACCTGTAAGCAGATTGGCATTAAAGAAGGTAACCAGGTGGAGAGGGGGCGCTACAGAAACTAAATACATATCCCTTGAGATTTTTTACAGATGGCACATTTTATAAAAAGAGAAGAGATGTATAATAACTTTACAGCTAGATAAATTAAGGTACAAAGAAATTTAAGTGGCACATAGTAAACAAGCTTGTATAAGTCCTTATGTGATTCCCTCTCAGCCCAACCACTTCCCTCTCCCAAATGATACTGCAAGGATGGTAGGCAATTTCTTTCAACCCATGTGTTTGCCAAGAAGAGTTCATTACCAGAAACACTGAATATAAAACAAATGGTATTTTTCTCATTGCTTAGAGAATTATAGTGCTCTCGTTTGCATATAACTTGTGTCCATTGCATCCTTATCTTCACATTAAAACCTACTGGGGATGTTTGAATTCTTTGTTTACTCCTTCAAGCCTGCTTCTGTATTGCACAAAGTACTTCCTGTCAGAAAACTCCAAATTATTTTTGGAAATATTTTTTTCTATGTAGTTGATGGATTTTTACTTCTCTTATCGTTTTCTGAATCTTTTAAGACTGTTCATTTTATATTGCCCCCTTAAGTTTTGGCACAATCAACAGATAAGGCTTAAATTACACTTGGTCAAAAAACAAAAAACCTTTTACAGAAAGACTTGCATACTCAGTGCATTAAGAAAGGCATTACAACTCTTAAAAGGCAAAGTGATAAATAAGTTATCAAAGGAACTTTCCACTAGAATGGAAGTAACATATATCCCACAGGAAGCTATTAGGAGCCCCATTAATACCACAAGTGAAAGTTTAGCTTATGAATGTAATCTAAATTGTATCGAACTCACCAACTATCAAGGGGAGTACTCAATTGCTGTGGTCTTGTGGTTGACCCACTCCTGTGATTTCTCAAAACCTTTCTTTTTCTCCCTCTTTGTTATGTAAATAGTTCAGTCTTGATTATTCAAACCACAAGGAACTTGAACTCTGTTATTCATAACAAGGTTGTGTCTCTCGATATCTATTAATTATACTGAAAATTCCCTCGACTATCTGAAACTCAGTTATACATGCATAGTCGGAGCCCCCACCACTCCTGGTGTTCATGATTGTGTTGTATAGCTCTAAGGCTGCACTGATTGAGTCCAATGATCCCGTCAGATGCACACCACATACATGGGACTTGAACTACAGTAGTGACAATGACAGGAGAAAGGAAGTCATGTAATGTTTCTATAGAGTGAAGTGCTCTGCTAACCCCCACATGCATGTTACATTCAGGAGGCAAACTCTCGGAAAAAGAGGAATGGCTTCAGACAAAGTAGGTGTGGCCAGGATTAAGATCCTGATCTAGCAAAGTACTCAAGCATGTGTAGTAGGACTACTCCCAGGTTTCAAGATAAGTATGTGTTTCAGTACTTCCTAAGATTAGGACCTAAGTAAGATGCCTCAGATAGTCTCCTTCTAAATTTCATTAATGAATGATAGTAAGAGAAGTGTGCTTTCTAAACAGTCATGGATTCTGTGAATCACAATTTCTACAGTATGTAAGGCACCACTCCTAAACTTTGTCCTTATGCATGTCGGAATGACTCTAGGGCATGCAGGGAGAGAGGTGAGTGTGTTATCAGGGTGAGTAGTAGAGCTGATGTATGGCTGTGTCTAGACAGCACTTAATAGGTGATATAAAACACTTGCAAGAGATCATGGTCTAGAAACTGCAAATGTGGTAACCTCAATATCTGTTTTGTACAGGATGACCTCATAGCAGTTGTGGTGTTCACCTGTCTGCTAGTCAGTGCCCTCTTGCGCGCTTGCTATTGGCATCCATCACCCTGTGCTACATAATTCACTGTCACATGTAGCAAGCTGCCCTCAGACTGAATCCCAGTAGTACTGTGCCATCAATCAGACTAGTCAATAAAGTAGTCTCATTTGCTGTGCCTGCACTGACACCTCATCTGTCAGCCAAAGGGTAGTTTCCTAACTTGTGATGGTTATTGTCTGACGTGATCCCTGCAGCTAGGAGATGCCGTAAATGTGCATGACTGCACTGCTTTTCTGTCACTGTCTTTTACCCTTATATTTGCCCTGGGAGAACTGAAAACAGGCACTTCCTCATGTGTCTCTGCACATGAATTCCTGAGTATAGTCAGGAGGAAAGCAGCTAGGGTGACCAGATGTCCCAATTTTATAGGGACAGTCCCGATTTTTGGGTCTTTTTCTTCTATAGGCTCCTATTACCCCCACCCCCATCCCGACTTTTCACATTTGCTGTCTGGTCACCCTAAAAGCAGCATATGTCTTGCATGCCACAATTTTAGCCAATTTTGTGGCACATCACTTTCTTTCCAAGTTTTTGTATGTGAAGGGGGTGATATTCAAGAGGCTAAATACTTCTGCACAATACACTTAACTGCTGCAAACACCAATCTAGTTTGGAAGCAGGTCCCATATGTTTTTCAGGGGAAAAATGAAACTAAAAATGTTGCAGGGCCCTCTAAAGCGGGCACAGTCCTCGTTGGCATGACACACATCCTGCCATTTTCTGGGCATGTCACTCCCATTGAAAATAGGCTAGATCCTGAGGACCCATCATGTTGGGACCAGAGGCTGTGGGGCATGATCCAGGCATAAAAGTGGCTGGAAGTAACTTATCTTGGCATTGCCCTGATCATAGGGCCGCTGGATGCCAAGCAGTCTTCTGTGCACATAACAGAAACCTTATGGCTGCTGTCTCTCAAACCTGGCTGCCCTTGGCCCCCATGTTCTGTTTCGGCATCAAGTGGCTAGTCAGCATCTGCGACTCTCGATCCCTTTTCCCAGGCATGTCCCCCAGAGGTGCCTTACAGTAGCTACTGCAATGCCAGCCCCAGCCACTGAGGGATTCTCCCATGCTAGAAGAATTCCCAAGAAGCTAGCTTTTGGGCCAGAGCTGTATGAAGCTAGTTCAGTGTAGGTAGCCCCCAACAAAGGGGGGAAATAGCAATGATTTTTCCAGGTGAGTGTGCTGTGCTAGAAGACATGGCAACCTAATAGGAGTATTGCATAATTTGGTATGGCAAGATATGAACTTTAAAAAGTAGGACGTGAACAATTTTTTAAAATTTTTCTATTAAATTTTGCTGCGGGACAAGAAAGAAACGTTCCACTTGCAGGATAGTAGCTCTACGTGCATTGCAGGGATTTTTGTGTTCTGCCAGCCTTTAGTAGTAGTCACTGACAGAGTTAATAGATTAATCCACTGTGGAAATCCTTGTGCTCTTTAAATATGCAGACAGCAGATTATATTTAGACTAAACTCTTTTTAGGGTAGGGACCTTGTTTCTAAAACACCTTAAACACATACTATGCCAATAATAAATTTTAGAACTATAGAAATGCAGGACTGGAAGGGACCTTGAGATGTCATCTAGTCCAGTGCCTCGCACTGAGGCAAAATCAAGTACAGCGAACAATTCCTGACAGGTGTCTGTCTAACCTGCTCTTCAAAACCTCCAATAACGGAGATATCCACAGAACAGTAGGAGGCCAATCTTTCCTTCAGATCAGCATAGCTTGATATAGTGCCTTAAATACTGTCTCCTGGAGAAACTGCTAGCTCTCCTGAACTCCTTTGTCCCTTAGATTTCCCCTCGCCCCAGGGGACATTGCCTACTAATTCTCTAAGTAGACATTTATGATGTCTGATTTTGTTCTCATTTAATTTCTCCTTTATCTGAATAGAGACACTCAGCATTATTGTATTAGGTTAGATGGAGAGTATGGGACCAAAGAGTCAAAGTTGTTAAATTGAGCCTGAAACTGTCCAGATAGTTTCAAACAAGGTTCCAAGTTTCCTATACAGAGACCTCAGTCTGCTTAGTACCATGGCAAACACAGTCTTCTTCTTGACCAATCATACCATTCAACCACTGTGTTAAGGTTATCAATAAACCCTTTCTGTTTAAATTAACTCAGAATCTGACTCCTCCTTACATTTTTTCTTAATTTTATACAACAGGTCATTCTTGAAAATTAATGAACCTTTACCCACTTTTCACTGGTTAGGCTAAAAATTAAAATAGGCTTGCTAGGCCCTAATTGTTACAATAGAATGGACAGTGACTGTTTAGACCTTCTCCTTTTTCTCATTTCTTTGACCTTTCTAGTGACTGAAGGTGTAAATTCTAGGTATGATGTTACAGCGTTTGCCAAAGCTATTAAGAACTATGCCAACGTATCTTAACACCTCTGGGTATAACTCTGGTTTTCCTCTCTTCAGTTCTTACTAAACCAGAAAGTAGGGCCCGAAAGTTCAAAGATAACTTTCTGCATTCTTTCTGGTTTGGAGAATGAGGCCAGGTTGTGGTATATTTCAGGTAAAAGGTGGGGTCAGCTCAAATGAAAATATTGGCTTCTGTTTGAGCTTGGACCTTTGAAGGATTCTCTCTTCCCCCCCACACCCTCCTGCACCCCACCTCACCTCACTCCCCAAAAAAACAGCCAACCAAACAAAAAAACAAAGCAAAAAGTAGACTGGATCCTGAGAGGTACTGAGTGAGTGAAAGTTGCAAGTGCTTTGCTTAGCATATTTCAGGATTAACCCTCTGGGTGTGGTAGAACCTTTCATGCTGTCATACTGCAGTACTGTAAAATGAAGAGTAGGAAATTAAAAAACAAGTGCTAAACTACCAAACTATTTTGGTTTATTAAGGAAAAAATGTTTTAAGACTTGAGCTGTTTCTCAGGCATATATTATGTGTGCATGCCTATCACTGAAAAGCTGAGAGAGGAAAGTCCCTGTCAAACACCTTTTCTACCTGAAATACCAACTGGCTTGGATCCTTACTATTGTAATTTGAGTCAGTTTTGTGTTTTCCTCAGTGACATTGCCTTAATTATTAACATTTAAAGTGAAAAGTGCCTATTGCACCACTACCAAATATATATTACCTTAACTGGCAGATTCTCAATTGAAAAGGCTGAACATTGACCATGAAAAGTAAGAAACTAACCCTGCACTCCTTACTCAAGCAAATCTCCCATTAACTCCAAGGCATGAGTGGACAATGTAGGATGGGCCCTAGATTTCCTCTTACTCATAGTAAGTCAAGGTTATACCTTTGCTGAAGTCAGTGAGGAAAGCTAATGCTGTGGCTTCCTTTGATGATTCTAGGATGAAATACAGAACCTATATTTTTTTACATGTCCCTTAGCTATCACCAGCTGAAATATGCACTTGTCTCAATTGTATCTCAGTTCTGTCATTAGCCCTCCTTTCCCTTTCAAATTCACCACATAAAAACACTGACCTAAGAAATGTAAGAAAAAATCAATTAAATAGGACAAACTACCAGACAGGGTGGAAGAGAAGAAAGCAGAGCACTGAGACATTTTTGTAACCATTTAGCTTCAGTTGAAGAAAAGCTTTAGAGATTAATCCACTTCTTTATTTATCTTTTTTTGTTCTGCATTTTTTAGAATGGTTCATTAGACAGCCAGTCTTATAATACATATCAAGTAGTCATGTCTGCTGCCTTACTGGATACTTGTTATGTATACCCTTACCATTTAGTTGGCAGCGTCAGTTCTATGACTCATTTAATCATGATGGTCTTTAAGCTATCTGTAGCAGTTAAAATGACTGCAAAGCTAAAACTTCTTCCCTGGCATGACTTAATTCTATAATCCAATTATATCATTTTGAAACAAGCTATTTTTTAACATTTTTTCTAAGTCAAGTGAAAGCTTGATTGCATTTTCTTGTGTTATCATGGAAGTCATGATACCTTTGTGATGAAAAATTCTCTTAAACATTTTGTTTAAAATAACAACATTTGTAAAATTCATTCTTGATAATTGCATGCAATTCCAGGATTGTTTTCTTGTGTGATATGCCTCTGATTCTGCAGGTGTTCAGGTTGTGTTAATTGCAGACCTTAAATGTTAGGTCTGTTTCTGCATACTACTGCTGCTTTTCTTTCTGGGGATTCTTTCCAGGAAAACTTTGAACAGTGAGTGTAATTAACCTCTGGACCAGTTTATTAAGGGTTCTGGTGGATTCGCCATCACTTGCCATTTTTAAATCAAGATTGGATGTTTTTCTGAAAGATATGCTCTAGTTCAAACAGGAATTATTTGGGGAAGTTACTGAGCCTGTGTTATATAGGAGGTCAGACTAGATTTTCACAGTGCTCCTTTCTGGCCTTGATCTATGAACAAAGCTTTTAATTTCAACCTCCTGCTGTATGTAATAAATATTTGCTGGCTTCCTGATATTGGTGTTTATAACATGCCTACTAACTGAATATTGAGTCTGTGTCCTTTATTATATAGCAGAGTTAATCCCATTTCTTAAAATACTAACCTACCATCTCCTACTCTCTGTAGTATAGAAATGAAGAGTTTTGAAAAGGGACTTTCACCTGGGATGGAAACCCCATGCTTACATTATTGGATGGAGTGAAGGGGTACTGGCTTCCTTCGCTTTTTTTATATCACTGGATGGCAATAGTGAGTAGGTTCATTTTCAGCATGATGAATCCCTCTGTCCCATCTGCCTGGCTGAACCCCTTTATGTTGGCAGGTCACATTATCTCTTTAAGTGCCTTCCCTGACATTCAGGCATATATATATATATATAAATATATATGAGATTATGAGAACAACAGGAGGTGTTGGGCACCTGCATGTGCTATATGCAGCTGCCTTTGAGGCTGGAGAATGTTCTGCATGGATACAGGATACCCTCCTCAGCTGCAGAGCCCATGAAGGATGAGATGCCTCCGCAGAGTCTGTGTAACCCTCTTCCCTCCCTTACCATGGTGTTGTAGAAAGGACCTGGCAGACATTTGATCAACACACATTGAAAGCAGGGAACATCCAGGGCTGAGTGTGAGGTGAAGGCCTCTGTTGCCATCATTATAAGGTGGGGATTTTGGCATCCAAACCTATATCTTGCTCGTCCAATTGTTGTCACTGCTTGAAATAGCTCTAGGTTGTCCTATTGCTGCTGGAAGGCGTGGGAGCTTCTCCATCCTACAGTAATCGTGAAGGCACTCAGATCCTGTGGTGGTGAGATCATTTGGCAAGGCAGAGGAGGTTTCCTCTAGCTACGGCTTTACCTGTTGGTTATGGTTTTATGAAAAGCTTTGCAGAGAAAAACCTTTGAAATTTAAACACACAAGTTTATATTCATTTTTTGAAACCAGTATACTCTTCAGATTTCACTAAAGGAGATACTTTGTAGGATTTTATTCTCTTATTTATGTACATGTACATACTACCAGTTAGCATTAATAAGAGTTATCAATCTAAATCTCCTATTGCATTGAGGGGACGTCATGGAGTATAAACCAGCAGTAGCATTTTTATACCAGTAAAAATGCAAAAAAAAGTGTCTTTACAGACAACAGAACTCTTAAAGTAATAATTCTGTATTAGGTGTTGGTGGTGCATGGACAGGAATGCACTTTAAGGTACAGTTTTCTAATGATGCTAAATGTGATGATATCAAGTAATTGTTACCATTAGTATTCAGAGTATAAGTAAATATGCCATTATAATACAATAAATCAATATCAGTCATTTATTAAATTCTCTCTATATACTTACTAAATTTTAAAGACTACGGCATACGTGCTTTATCCATTTGAATATATTAAGTAAATGAACAATTTTAGGTCTGAGACAAGTCAATGGAAAGTGAGAACTCCTGTGACTGTGCATCAGTGCTGTTTATGTAGCAGAGGTGCAAATATATGCATAAAACATAACATGCTAGCTGTGGATCAGCCATGTAGTGCATGGTTTGATGGGATTATGAAGATAGGCTGACAAGGAATAGACAACCCTAACCATGTTTAAAAAAAAAAAGGTTTCTAAATATACAGTATTAATGGAAAGTAATTAGTGGCCAAAACACAATTTGAGGCTTTTCTGTATTTTAAAGAAGAGGAAGTTTCTAACATTCTACTATGTCTAATGAAAGTGAAAAGTGGATGTGGACAAGAGGCTGAGAGGTCAACAAGTATGCCATATAGTTTGCTTTTAAAGAGAATGTCTCAACTGAGGTACGTTATTATACCCCATTCACAAAAATAGTAGTATCATGGGCTATCTGTTTGGCAAGGAGTGGCATCCTGTTATAAAATGAAAAAGTAAGGTTTGTTGCTGTTGAACAGTGATTGATGACTATATAAACTTGCCCTTATAATGGGATAGATATAAAGGTCTTGATTCGTCCCTCTGGATGCTGAGATGTGCAGCCTTCTTCTCTATCCAACAGCTATGCGTGAGATAGGTGTTAGTATCCATTTTTTACTGATGAGAAAACAGAGGTTAAGTGATTTGCCCAAGACCATGCAGCAAAACAATTGCAGAACTGGGAATGGGACTCAGGTCTCCTCACTCCCAGACTGGTATCAGAGGGGTAGCCGTGTTAGTCTGGTTCTGTAGAAGCAGCAAAGAATCCTGTGGCACCTTATAGACTAACAGACGTTTTGCAGCATGAGCTTTCGTGGGTGAATACCCACTTCTTTGGACAAGCATCCGAAGAAGTGGGTATTCACCCACGAAAGCTCATGCTGCAAAACGTCCGTTAGTCTATAAGGTGCCACAGGATTCTTTGCTACTCCCAGTCTGGTGGCCTGTTCATGGACACGTTTATTATGTAAATAGCATATTTTAAAAATAATATGCCTCTGCTCTCCTCTTAGAAACTGATCCAAAGCACATTAAAATCAATTAGTGGACTCCTGTTGATTTCTTTGAATCATGCCCTTATTGTGCGAAGTTTTGGTCCCAGATGAACTATAGTGCACAAGAGGTTTGTTAGCACTGACAGCTGTTCAAGCATAGCAACCTATAAGGATAAGTGCTGTATACACTTTGCCTCTTAGCAACATAGGCACCTAATAATATTCATTTGGGTTCACAAAAGAATGACACTGACATGCAGGGGTCCTATGAAGCTGCTTAACTGAACATTAATGGAGCCTTTCATGAAAGACACCAAGTCTTCAGAGCTCTGCTCCAATCAAGTAAAGCCCTTGCTCTAGCACAGTTTACAAAATTCACTGAGCAAGTTTGTTGGGCTTCTAAAGTGTGCAGAAAGCCAGCCTGCAGTCCCTTTTCAGCTGGTCACCTGTACAGGTCAGAAAGGGTTTTTCTTCCCCACCCCAGTGTATTCAGTTTTGTGTTTTGTTTTTGTTTCCTTACTCTGAAGCATCAGGGATGGCCACAGCTGGTGATGGGATGTTAGATGGAGAAGGCCAGGGCTCTGCGGTGGCACTGAGCATTCTCTGTCTCAGGGATTTGGCTGTCTGGTTTTTGCTCACATGCTCAGGGTCTAACTGATCACCATATGTGGGGGTCAGGAAGGCATTTTCCCCCAGGTCAGATTGGCAGTGACCTTCCTCTGCAGAGGGGAGGGGTGGTTCGCTTGCTGAGATCATCTGAGTATATCTCATGTAATAATTTCCTTGCTATTGCAGGGGCCATGGGCACTGGTGCACATTGGTTCCTCCTGTTCTCTGCCTGTGGTACATAATAGTTTATTATCCTCGGGCTGTCATACTTTGGTCTAATTTTGGTTCTTGGGTTCAGTGTGTAGGTGTGGGGTCATGTTAGTGGCCTGTGATATACAGGAGGTCAGACTGGGTGATCTGGCCTTCAACTCTGACTCTCTTGAACAATTTAGGAGCTCCTCAGGTATACAAGGTCCTAATCTGTACCAGATCTGATTTTACAGTTCCACAGAGCAAGCACCTTATCCAAAAACTTCCCGGTGTTGCCTGCGTTTTCTTCAGCCTCCTCCAGTGCTTCTTACCTCTATCTACTGCTTCATCAATCCCCCAAAACCCTGGCTGGGAAGTTATGCAACAGATCTGTATGGCAACTTTTCAAAATGGAGAATTATTTGTATAACAGTAGTGCCTAAAGGGTCTCATTGAGATAAGGACCCCTATTATGTGAGGTACTGTACAGCCACATAGTGAAAGAGAGAGTCCCTGCCCCAAAGCGCTTACAGTCTAAATAGACAAGCTGGCCAAGGGTGGGAGCGGAAACAGAAGAGAATTGACTTGCCCAAGGTGACACAGCACATCAGTGACAGAGCTAGAACTCAGATCTTTCATGTCCTAGTCCTATGCACTACTCACTGGACCATGCTTCTTCTAATTATGCAGTAACTTGTGCCTAGCAATTATGTGGTAATTTCCACGGCTGCATAATCCCAGAGTGCTGTATTGGATTCTGTGGTCATGAGCTCTACATCCTGTGCCATTTGCATGTTGTTTGTTTGATAACTATGGTCTTATTCAAAATGGATGTTCCCAGTCCATTCTTTAGTTTGAATTTTGAATTTGAATTTGACTTCTGTGATTTTTGGGACTTCTTATTTCCAAATTTCCATAAACTTTTTAAATACTTTTGGAGATAAATACAATCATGATCCAATTTCACTAGTGTTTCTTGAATGACTTTTGTTTGTTTGTTTTTTCTCTCAAAAGGCTAAAACAGGCAGGATGTTGCTTGATAATTCAATCTTTACTTCAAGGTGAATATACCTAACTCTTTTTTTCTTTAAAAAAAAAATCTGGCAAGATCTAATATTTTGATGTCCCCGAACTCCAAAGAGAATTGACGCTTTTCAGAGGTAGGTCCAAAATAACTCCTGAAAGAATTTGGGTGAGCTTTGAAAATGATAACCTGCTGGTTCCATACCAGTGGGCTGCTACTACAGAAAGTGCAGCAAATCTACATTTTAGTTACATACTTTAGAAAAATAATAGTCAATACTTACTTGGGTGGTTCTGAAGATCAAAGAGTTGTGTGAAATATACCCGATACAGAATGATCCCCACATGACTTTTTATCTTCACAAATGTATAATTAATCCTCACCATCCTACCACTCTAAAAGAGAGATTGTTAATATTGTTATAAAAATTGGTTAGTTCAAACACAGAGAGGTTAAGTAACATACCCAAGACCACTTAGTGAATCCAAGAATGGTTCAGAAACAGAGCCCAGGAGTCTTGGCTCCCATGTCTGAGTTCTATCTGCCAGATAATACTGTGTGTCAAACTCCAGTAGGCAAATCCAAAATGTTCTGTTCATTGTTGGGATATAAATTGTAGTAGCTTCTAGGCCAAATGCTTCAAAACTAAGTTTAGTTCATAGGTTAGCTGTTTAATTCAATTTATGAGGAGGAAAGGATCCCTGAAGTGACTGCTCAACATTGAGAAGGTGAGGGTAGACTGGCACTGATCCTGAAATGCCGTGAAATAAGCAACTGAAAGGGAACTGAAGGGAGAAGGAATAGCTGAACTATTAAAGGGGAAAAGCAGAGATTTACCATCTGAGCAAGATCAGAAATAAGCAGGAGATGATTGGTTTTTCACTAAATGTCAATTATACCAGCCTTCCCCTTTCCCCCCAGTTATGGACAAAATTTCAAGCAGCATACCTAAAGTAGGTATCTAAATCCAAGTTTAAATGCTTAAACTGTGGTCTGATTTTTCAAAGGTGCAAGGGGTCTACAACTCTGACTTCATTAGAAGTGGCAGACACTTAATATTGTTAGCCTGCTCATAGAATATCAGAGTTGGAAGGGACCTTAGGAGGTCATCTAGTCCAACCCCCTGCTCAAAGCAGGACTAATCCCCAGACAGACTTTTATCCCAGATCTGTAAATGGCCCCCTTAAGGATTGAACTCACAATCCTGGGTTTAACAGGCCAACATGCAACTCACTGAGCTATACCTCCCCTACATGTAGGTTTAGAGGCTAACACAGGGCCAGGTTCTGATACCATTACTCACATTGAGTAGTTTCTTACTGCCTGAGTAATCCCATTGAAATCCATGGGCCCATTGTGGAGTAAAGTACTACTCTGTGTGACAAAGGCTCCATAGTCTAACCCAGTGGTTCTCAAAGCCGGTCCACCACTTGTTCAGGGAAAGCCCCTTCATTGGCCTGGAGCAGCAAACCATGGCCAGTGGGAGCCACAATTGGCTGAACCTGCAGACACAGCAGGTAAACAAACCCTCCCGGCCTGCCAGGGGCATTCCCTGAACAAGCAGCAGCCCAGCTTTGAGAACCACTAGTCTAACCCATGTATGAATTATGTAGGATTAGGACCGTATCTTTAGGAATTCTAACATTTTGGCTTATTTATTAGTTTATTTTCTTTGCAGTTGATATATACTTTGTAATTATCTATAAATAGAAAGAGGAGAGGTTTCAATTGCGCACAACCTCTCCAGAGATTCTGTGAATATGTGGAACAGTCAGACTTGATGGAAGTATTAGTATACTTCCAAATTGTGCTGTTCCCACTCCAGATTCTACTCTCCTTCCCTAGACACTGAAGTATTAGTGAGAATTGAACCAATATACACAGCCTGCTACTAGGCAGATGTTTTTGACTGTTGAGTCCTTGCATCGGGCAGTACTTTTTCATAGCCAGAATGTTGTCAGCCTGTAAAGCAAGAGGTATGCAAATAGACTTTGCGGTCTTCCAGCACACTTTGTAATTTTAATTGCTTTAAATCTAGTCAATGCAAATCATCTTCCTCATGGATAAAAGATTCAGAGGTTTGCCAGATTGCCATAACAGTGAAAATGTATTTCAGTTTTACAGCAATTTGACTTCGTTTGGACTCACGGCAAATTGTCCTATGACCTGAATATTTCCGAGTGGTGTATTCTAACATTCATGATAGATACCTGGTTATTAATATGAGTATCGGTGTGACTCTAGACCCACATCCCTCATACATACTACAAAACTAGTTTACCTGTGTTTTGTAATGACTAGATCAATTTGTATATCTGAAGAGACTAGAAACACAAAATCATTTGACCACCTCTAGTGAGAGCTAGGTGGCTGAAACTTGAAGACAGTGCTGTTATTTAATGAAGCTTTAAAAGTGTTGCTATGTCTGTCTGATTTGCTGCCACTTTTTGGTGTGTTGTGCAGTGGACAGATATCTGGTTCAGTGGAGATGGTCTCTGTCTCTGACTACTCAGAGGTCATCCTCAGACAACCTCTAGTCAGAGATGCATGTCTAGTTCAAACACAAAACATTGTATGGTCAGTGACTCCCCTTCTTCCATATGGATGACATTTAAAAAGGGGGACAAAGTCAGCAGAAATCCATATTTGGTGGGTTGGAAGATCCTTCCTTGTGCCAGTCCAGTTGAAAAAGTAAAGACCAGGAATTTATGGGGATCTTCACACTTATTGTAATGTAGCTGTGATGTTTTTAAGTATGTGTATCTGTCCATGACTCGATTTAAAGGGCAAAGTAATTGTCCATATGTGAAAAACAATGTGATGTTAATTCTGATTGCAAAAAACCTTTCACAACTATAGAGGCTGGGACAAGAGTCACAAAACAGGAAATCCAATATTTTGAATCAGCCCCTAGGCTTATTTTAAGAGTGAATAAAAGTCCACATTTCTCACAGGTGTACATTGTGTTGCAAAGTCCATTTTCTACATGATTAAGAACAAAATACTATGTTAAACATGACATGCTAAACATTATTAATATTTTCACCTCTGAGCACTTCTTTTGAGCAATATTGTAGACATTATTTTTTCTTAGCAATTCCCAAGATAACATCAAATGGACAGATGTGAACATTCATGTTTTACACTTTTAGCAGCATGAGCAAACCATGACAAACATTCAGTGATGACAATAAAAGGGTGCATACATTATTTAACGTTGCTTATTAACATCTGACTGACAGGAAGAATAATTTGTCCTTCATGTACGCAGGAACAGAAAGGTTACCTCTCCCTGCTTCCACTCTAAGTGCAGTGACAAAGAAACTATCTGAAGCCAGTGAAAACTCAGCCTTAATGCAGAAGTTAAAATATAGATGACTGTACAATTAGTGACCAGACAGAAGCTCTAGCAGTGGACACACAGGATTTTGTTTGAAATTTTTTGTTGGTCCGTTATCAAAACAGAGATAAAAGACAAATAGTTATAAAGGTTTTGCTACATTGGACATGGGTTCCCTGTGTGTATATTGGCTATATTCCCAAATATCCAACTTTATACTGTGAGGATAGATGCATTGTTTAAATCTGTAGCAGGGAGCCAGGTAGGAGTGGAGCTGGGGAAAGTTCTGGGCAGAAGCTGTACAGTGAAGCAGAAAGAGAATTTATCTTAAGTGATAATCCTGTTTTCCTTATTTCAGTAAAATTCCTTGTTCACCATTAGAAGAAAGTGGCTTTTTCTGTGATTCTTTAATGCTATATCACATTACATCCACCCTCAGCAGCTCTGAATAGTAGACAACTAGAGCATAGACTATCCCCCTCCTCATCTACTCTTTAGTCATAGGTAGTAGAGAACATGAAGATAGTGTAAAACATTGTTTTAAAAGATGGCAAGCATCTTCTTTCCATATGGAATAAAATGGGGGAAAAACAAAAGCATGTGTTCCATATATTTGATCTTCCATATCTTCTCTTCCTTGGAGAAGCAGGCTCTCTGGTTAGTTAGTAAGTGTGTGTGTGTGTGTGTGTGTGTATCTATATCAAAAATTTCTTCCAAAGGTGAAAAGTGCTATGCAACAAAATCTTAAAAGAAATATCGAAATGGTTATTTTTGATCTTTACTACATACAATTATTATGGGGTGGTCTACACTGGGGGGGCGATCTAAGATACGCAACTTCAGCTACGTGAATAGCGTAGCTGAAGTCGAACTATCTTACATCGAGTTACCTACTGTCCTCACAGCATGGGATCGATGTCTGCGGCTCCCCATGTCGACTCTGCTACCGCTGTTCGCGTTGGTGGAGTTCCGGAGTCTACAAGAGCGCGTTTGGGGATCGATATATCGCGTCTAGAAGAGACGCGATATATCGATCCCCGAGAAATTGATTGCTACCCGCCGATACGGCCGGTAGTGAAGACGTACCCTATATTACCACTTTAAAATCTTTTTGCTTAGACAAATTAACAGAGCTAATGTAAGGTACTATTGTATATATTTCTGATCAGGCCAGTGCCAAATCTTCAGTCTTTCCCATACACACCATAGCACCTAGGCATTATACTTAGGGACAAATTCTGCTGAAGGAGGCATTGTATGAAAATCCCACTGACTTGGAAGTCCCTACAGTGTTTATAGTGATAATAGTGAAAGAGAGGCCTGATTTCTTCCTCTAGGTAACAGATAATTCCCCAGGAGATTCTTGTTTGTTTTTCCTCTACTGATGTAGAAAACTTACTTTAATATTTATTTTTATACACCCCTCCCCCATATAACACTGTCCTTGGGAGCCAAAAAATCTTAGCGTGTTATAGGTGAAACCACGTTATATTGAACTTGCTTTGATCTGCCGGAGTGCGCAGACCCCTCCCCCCCCCCGAGCGCTGCTTTACCGCGTTATATCTGAATTCGTGTTATATCGGGTTGTGTTATTGGGGTAGAGGCGTATGTAAAAATAGAACCATGGTACATCGAAGACTTCAGTGGTGTCTTAAGAATAGTGAAACATATCAAGAATAAACATGCAAAGAACTTCTTTCCCTTTAGTAATGTGGATACTAATTCACATGTAACAGTCAGCAAAATGAAATGGCCTTAGAATCCAGATAAGAGGATATTCTTGACTAGGATAAATAGATATAAACATCACTCTGCAGATGACTCCTTAATTCATTTATGTTGAAAAATCCAAATGGTGCAAATAGTGACTGATTTGGATTTCCTTTAAAAATCAGCTTCTGTTGGCCTTGTGTGCCCAGAGCTAGTGTGAAAGTAGATGAAGGAACAGAAACAGGTCTCCAGGTAGGAGGTAGGCCAAAGATTTGTCCCCTCTGTACCTGCCTGCAGAATGGGTCATCATACCCAGGTATTCTGTTCCATCCCCTAATGGATGGAATATATTATGACTACCACCCCCATATACAACAAACAGCAAAGGGAGCACACTCTTTGAGGAATAATCTTTGTCTGGTACTCCTCCAGAGGAAGTGTATGGCTCCTTGCTGCCTTCTACATAGCATTTGGTCTTAAAGGCCAGCATCTCTCCCAAAGAAGGAGAAATAATGAGAACTCTTATCCCTGGTATGAATATTCAACAAGTTATTTAGATGGCACCTTAAATGGAAACTCCATGTCCAATAATCTCCTTTTCAACTGTTCTGATTGTTGCCACTGTTTTCCGGCTGGCTTGATACTCTCTCGTGTTAGACTGAATCTGTTTTGCCTAGTAAAACTTCCCTTAATACAGTTTTGTGTGCCACAAAGGCCCTTGAAACTAAACATGATATACTTGAGAATAATCTTGATTCATTCAACACCCTTGTACTGTGCAATATGGGGAAACAATGGTATCTGTAGCCAACTTTCTTTAAAAACTTAGAGGGGACAAGCAGTTGATTTACAATCCTGGAGAGAGAATTGTAAAACTCTTACTGGGGAGTTTATAAAGATGTTATCACATTGTTTTCCATTGTCTTTATATTTCAACCTTAAAAGCTGTAACATTCAGGTATTAGGTGTCCTTGAGAGAAGAAGTCCCTAGAATCCTTTCTTTTATATATAATATGTGTGTGTGTGTGTGTGTATATATATATATATGTTTAAAAGAATTCACTATTGGCAAAGATGAACTAATAATTATTTAAATTATTATTATTTTTAGTAATTCTTTTTTATATATATATAAAAATAATTGTTAGTTCATCTTTGCCAATAATGAATTCTTTTAAACTTTAAATCTTTCTTTCTGTTCCTACTAAATTATTTGGGCCAGATCCTCAGCTGATGTAATTCTAGTGTAGCTCAATGATTTCAGTGGAACTACTCTGATATTCCCTGATGAGGATCTGGCCTTTTGTACAAAGCTTTTTTTGTGTAGTTCTCTTACAATTGTTTTATTTCAGTCTGAAATATGAACCATGTTATAGACCTGATTCTCCTCTCAGTTACACCACTGTAAATCAGGAGCAGCTTTGTACAAGCCATGGAAACACCATGGGTTGGAGAGGAGAATTAGGCCTAATAAGATATTTTGTATCAAGAAAAGTATACAGTTCTTTACATACTTATATAGATATCTTTCTGGCAACCCAGACCTGAAGTAAAAGCTGGTGGCCATGAGAACAAAGGATCCTGATCACACTTTAATTGAAGTCAATGGGATTTTTGCCACAGACTTCAGTGAAAACAGGATTGGGCACCAGGGGTCAAATCTTCAGCCTATGTGACTATGCATAACTCCACTGAAGTCAAAATATGTTTACAGGTATATACAGTGAACTAATGAGACTGGACAAGTCTGAGAATTCAGAATGGGATATGAAGCCTCACACCTTTAGGTCAAATCCAGACTAGGTTTAAAGTGGCTGAAAGTCAATATCATCTGATAGGTGTTCAGTGCCCTAAGTGAAGTAACTTCATACCTTGTCCAGTAAGTTGGTCTCATTGGTTCTTATTGGACTAGTGTCTACATTACAAAAAGCACAATCATGGTTGTAATTCCCATCTCTAACAATCTCAGCAGAAAATTCAAGCATTTACTGGGCATCAAGACTGAACTACCATCTCTTGTTTTCAAGCTGAAGATGAAGCACATTAGTGGGTAGAGAGCAGTTGCACTTCCACTAATCACAGTATACCTGTTCTGTGGCTAAAGGATGTCAGTCTGCTGTAATAATAGGGAGTTATTCATGTGAAGAAAAATATCACTGGAACCAATCCATGTACCAGAGTCTGGTTTTAATATTAAATTGTTTTTCCTTTCACTTGGACTTCCTATAAACACCCTTTTACAATCTTTTACTGCAGCACTATTGTGCAATAATGCCTGGTTACTTCCGAGAACATGGGTAATGGTCCCAAAGATTGAGATATGCTTTGAACATAACACTGCGCTTTCACTAAGATTGCTTCCTGGCATAGAATTAGTGAAAGAACAACAAATGTTCCATTCAGGGCTCTTCAGACCACACCAAAACAGCAAGCTCTGCATAGACTCCAGCATGGAAAACATAGAACTGCACAAGCACAAGGAGATAAAAAAGAGAGGATCCTTTCCCTAAACTAGAACCACCATGTGTAGAATTATTAGTTGAATTACAGTAGTGCCTAGGAACCACCAAAAAGAATGTAGGCTCCATTGTGCTAATCTCTGTACTGACAAGCAATAAAGGTTTTGACAATCACTGTCTCAGAGTGCTCACAATCTATGTGATAGGAGATCATTACATTGATTTAATAGATCAGTGAATTTGATTGTATAAAGGATTCTCATTAATGTTGTAATATTTGAGTCTGTGTGTCATAAGCAGAAAATGGCTCACAGGACTTGATAACTTCCTGTGCAAAGCAAAAGGCTTATTCTCAGCCCAATAATGTAAAACATCTAAGAAGTTCCAGTGGGATAATATTGCAGTTCCAGTTATGTAAAAAGGAATTGTATTTCACTTGTGCTTTTATCATCAATGAGTTGTATTATTCCATGAGTGAAGGAAATATCACATGTTGTCCCTAAGGAAACCATTAGTTACTTTTCCTCCCCATAGTTTTCTCCCCAGTACTTTTGTTCTTAATCTTTTCTGCAAAAATTAATATTGGCTATTAGATTAATTATTATCATGTACAGATTAATGTTGACTCTTTTATAAACCACTTAAAGCAAACCCATCAAAATGAAATTCAATTTTGAGTGTCTTGAAGGGACTTGAAGTTAACAGCTTATCCTTGCTTCAGAAAGATGCACAAAAATAAAAGGTTTTCCACTATTGACAATTGCCATTGTTTGTTCTTCAGTCAGATCTGATTATGAATATGCTCTGCTTATGAGCGAAGAAAAACATCAATATTTGAACAGTACTAAATGTCTTGAGGATTAGTATTTTGATAAACCTTTTTGATAGATGGAGGATTTACCATGTTAGATTTATGAACTAACAATCCGTTTTGAAGTGAATTGACCTATTTTTTTTTAGTGTGAGATGTTTTGGGATTTTTTTTGTTTGTTTGTTGTATATTTCCATTAGCTTTTTTTCTTCTGTCTGATTATACACTCACTTTGATCATGTTTATTTATCTCTGTACTTACTTAGCACCCAGCTGAGGCTTTTACCCTATTTTTTAATCAAAACATAAGATTGTGAAGCTCTGAATATCTGTGTAGTAGACAAATATTTAATCAAGTCCAGCTAATTCTTTCTTCTCCATTGAAGACTGCAAAGAGTATGATAAATGTAAATGTGCTCTAATGGATTGTTTTTAGAAAATGACTTTTTTGGGTGCCTATGCTTCCAGGAGTGCAATAACTGTAATTTGTGAGTGCAAGCTGCTTGTTTTGCACATTAATGCAATTATGCTGACAAGCACAGGCACTGACTTTTATTTTTCCCAGTGGGAGCTCCGCCCCCTCCCCTGAGGCCCCTACCTGCTCCTCTCCGTCCTTCCTGGAGAGGCTCCCAGCAGCTGCTGAACAACTGACTGGCATGGCTGCTGAACAGCAGGGGCTTGTGAGTGCTGAGCATCCCCTATTTTTTTTCTGTGGGTGCTTGAGCACCCACGGAGTCAGCATTGATGCTCACAAGTACAAGTTTTTGTATGCTGTTGCAGATACTGGGTAACCAAATAGTTAGACACACAAAATATCATCCAGAGTTTTAAAAGCCCCTTTTGAAAATTCAGTTGATGCAGATGTAAAAAAGTGTTATTGATTTGTCAAAGTGTGTGGCATTGTCTCTAAACAACTCTACACAATTCAGCCTAAATTCATAGTTTTAGTCTTCACATCGTAGAAACTCTACCTCTGAAAGCAGAGCTCTGAAAATACACTAAGGCCTGGTCTACACTAGGACTTTAATTCGAATTTAGCAGTGTTAATTCGAACTAACCGCTCAACCGTCCACACCAGGAAGCCATTTAATTCGAACTAGAGGGCTCTTTAGTTCGAATTTGGTACTCCACCTCGACAGGTGGAGTAGCGCTAAATTCGACATGGCTAGCTCGAATTAGGCTAGGTGTGGATGCTAATCGAACTTAGTAGCTCCGGGAGCTATCCCACAGTGCACCACTCTGTTGACGCTCTGGACAGCAGTCCGAGCTTGGATTCTCTGACCAGCCACACAGGAAATGACCCGGGAAAATTTGAATTCCTTTTCCTGTCTGGGCACTTTGAATCTGACATCCTGGCTGGACATCGAACTCCGCAGCACCTGCAACGATGCAGAGCTCTCCAGCAGAGGAGTCCGGCCAATCCAAGAATAGAAAGAGGTCCCCAGCATGGACAGACCGGGAAGTCCTGGATCTGATCGGTGTGTGGGGCGAGAAGTCTGTGCTCTCGGAGCTGCGCTCCAACAAGCGGAATGCAAAGACCTTCGAGAAGGTCTCTAAAGCAATGATAGAGAAAGGATACAGCCGGGATGCGATGCAGTGCCGCGTGAAAGTCAAGGACCTGAGACAAGGTTACCAAAAAGTCAGAGCGGCAAACGGACGCTCCGGAGCACAGCCCCAGACATGCCGCTTCTACGAGGCACTGCATGCCATTCTCGGTGGGTCTGCCACCACTGCCCCACCAGTGACCGTGGACTCTGAGGATGGCATAGTGTACCTGGACAGTTCCTCGGCGACGTTCGCCGATGGGGAAGATGAGGAAGGGTTTGTGGAGGACGGCGCAGGCGACAGCGAACACAATACCGCTTGCCCTGACAGCCAGGATCTCTTCATCACCCTCACAGAGATCCCCTACCAACCCTCCCCGCCCGTTAACCCGGACTCAGAATCAGGGGAAGGATCAGGCGGTAAGTGCTATAAACATGGAAACTTTTATTTTTTTAAAAACGGGTATAGAAAAAATAGAAATACTATATACAAAATTTTACATGTCAAACTATATAAATAGTAGGTCCACACATATAGGGATTGAACAATAATCCTCTTGGGACAGTTCAAGAAAGCTCTCAGAGAGCAGCTCGAAAAGCCTCCGCAGGAGGTTCCTGGGGAGAGGTGCCTTATTCTGTGCTCCATGGAAGCACACTCTTCCGCGCCAGGAGATCCTAATGTAGAGAGGAACCATCGCCTCCACCAGCATTGCTGCATATGGTCCTGGTCTGTGCAGGGCTTCCAGTAGCATCCGCTCTCTCTGACTGCGAGTGACCCGCCTCAGGGTGATGTCGGTCTGGACAGGCTGCATCTAAGTCGGGCAATTAGTGTATTGTTACTATTGTTAACAGTTTACAATTAGGTTGCATAACAATGACCCTCGCTTAACAGCCACGTGCTGGAGGCCACAGAGAACAAGCAGACATTGATCTTTCCCGTGCACTGGCGGGAGGGGCTGGAAAAGGCTCAGCCTTTCTGCTTTCCAGATTGCCTTTAGCAGGAGAGCACAGCTATCCACTAACTGATAAGCATGATCTACTTTAAGGCTTACCAGGACTGTCTGCAAGACGGATTATGCTGTCTCTCCCCGCTTGTCCGCTCTCCTGTGCAATGGCGCCGCCAATGAGAGCGTATTCCGAAATCTCGAACTTTTCCTGAGATCTCGTGAGACTTGGCGCCCTGTATGGTCTTGTTCAGAGAAACTGACTAGACTGTGTTCACTGTTCGCAAACATGTATCTGTTCAAGGAAATCATTTACTGTTTCCCATCACACAGCTTCTGCTCTTTCCCGGACTGCCCCGGCATCCCCCTCGCAGAGGCTGGCTCAGATTAGGCGGCGAAAGAAAAAGACTCGGGAAGAGATGTTCGCGGAACTGATGGCCTGTTCCAGAGCCGAGGCGGCAGAGCAGAGACAGTGGAGGGAGAGCCTATGTCAACAGCATCGCACACACATCGAACGGGAGGATAGGTGGCGGCAGGAAGACCATCAGGCGACTCAAACGCTGCTTGGGCTAATGAGGGAGCAAACGGACACGCTCCGGCGCCTTGTTGATGTTCTGCAGGACCGCAGGCAGGAGGTGAGAGCCCCCCTGCACTGTATCTGCAACCACCCTCCAACGCCAAGAAGTCCTGTCCCCCCCTCACCGAAAATTACAAGACGGAGGGGCGGTAGGGGCCGTGAGAACTGTCACTGCACCACAGCTGAGCGCTAATGTTCCACACACCTCTGACGCTATAACTGTTTAGAAGCGCTTCCCTTACAGGATCACCCAGTCCCAAATCCAAGTTTCATCACCCCACTATGTAGTAGATTAATAAAAGCTGTTTGCTGTTGTTCACTCTTTCCGTCACATCTTTCGTGTCAGAAGACTGTGTATGTGGGGGGGGGGGCAGGGGATTTATAATTGCACGGGATAGCCTACATTAGCAGGGTACAGACTATCGGGGGCAGGATCAACTGCAGGGCACACACAGACTTCATTCAGTAGTCACCAGGGTTCCTCTGTGTGGTGTATGCTGCCCCGTGTCATTCTGTGATGTGTACGCTTGTCCACGGTCCTAGCGCCTGCCACCCCCTAATGTTAAGGCATGCCGCCCTTACCATGCACTTCCACCGTAGGCGCGATCCTCTCCGCTGCCCTGAGCCCCAACAAGAGCCCTCATCCACGGACAGATACTCACCCTTCCCCCACACCCCTCACCCCTTCCTACGCCCAAACCCACAGCCCAGAGCCTGCATCCAAATCCCTATGCAAAGACGGCACCACTCGCCCCTTCCTGCAAACCCACCCCTACATGCACAACCACTTGAAACCGTCCCCTACCCCAGAGACCTATGTAGGAGCAGGAGGCTGTCCTTACTGTATTGTACAAGCGGTCTGTACATCAGTGCACACTGTACCCAGCACAGTATGCGTCCATGTTTCAAACCCTGAACAGAAATGCAAAGTAAAGGAAAGATTTATTAAAAATAACTGTTCCATTTAATTTGTTTAAAAACGTGTTTTGGAAGTGGGGGAAACTTGGAGAACGGGGTATGTAACCGCAGATCTCACTCAACACATAGAGACACAGGCCCAGGATCAGCTTCTCTTAAAATCAAGTGTAGAGTCATAGGTTACCCTGCTCTCCGAGGAAACTTGCTTTCAAAGCCTCCCGGATACACAGCGCTTCCCGCTGGGATAGTTTTTCGGCACGGGTGTCTGACTGAGCGTAAACAGCAGCCAGGCGATTTGCCTCAACCTCCCATCCGGCCAAAAAGGTCTCGCCCTTGCTCTCACAGACATTGTGGAACACACAGCAAGCAGCAATAACTACGGGGATATTCTTTTCGCTGATGTCCGAGCGAGTCAGTAAGCTCCGCCACCTCCCCTTAAGACGTCCGAAAGCACACTCCACCACCATTCTGCACTTGCTCAGCCGGTAGTTGAAGAGTTCCTTCTCACTGTCCAAGGTGCCTGTATAGGGCTTCATGAGCCAGGGCATTAGCGGGTAGGCTGGGTCCCCGAGGATCACTGTAGGCATCTGCACATCCCCAAACGTTATTTTGTGGTCCGGGAAGAAAGTTCCTGCCTGGAGTCGTCTAAACAGACCAGAGTTCCTGAACACACGCGCGTCATGAACCTTGCCCGCCCACCCAACGAAGATGTTGGTAAAACGTCCCCTATGGTCCACCAGTGCTTGCAGCACCATTGAAAAGTAGCCCTTTCGGTTAATGTACTCGCTGGTCTGGTGGGCTGGTGCCAGGATAGGGATGTGAGTCCCATCTATAGCCCCACCGCAGTTTGGGAATCCCATCACGGCGAAGCCATCTATGATGTCCTGGACGTTTCCGAGAGTCACTACCTTTGAGAGCAGTTGCTCAACGATTGCGTGGGCTACTTGCATCACAGCAACCCCCACGGTAGATTTGCCCACGCCAAAGTGGTTCGCTACTGACCGGTAGCTGTCTGGCCTTGCAAGTTTCCAGAGGGCTATGGCCACTCGCTTCTGCACACTCAAGGCTGCTCGCATCCGTGTGTCCTGGCGCTTCAGGGCAGGGGCCAGCAAGTCACAGAGTTCAAGGAAAGTGCCCTTACGCATCCTGAAGTTTCGCAGCCACTGTGATTCATCCCAGACCTGCAGCACTATGCGGTCCCACCAGTCCGTGCTTGTTTCCCAGGCCCAGAATCGCCGTTCCACACCATGAACTTGACCCATTGCCACCATGATCTTCACGGCGCGGCGTACCCTGCTTTGTGAGAGGTCTGAGCCACTCTGTGAATTCCTGTCCTCACCGCGCTGCCGGAGCCTCCTCGCCCGATTTCTCAGCAGCTGACTGTGGAAGAGGTGAACGATAAGGTGCGAGGAGTTGACAACGGCCATAAGTGCAGCGATGATCGCAGCGGGCTCCATGCTCGCAGTGCTGTGGCGTACGCGCTGTAACTGACAAGAGAAGGGCGCGAACAGATTTCCCGCCGGCGCTTTCAGGGAGAGAGGGCGGGAGTGACGGTTCAATAATGACAGTTACCCAAAACCACCCTCGGCACATTTTTCCCCCCAGCAGGCATTGGGGGCTCTACCCAGCATTCCAATGGGCAGCGGGGAGTGCGGGAACTGTGGGATAGCTTCCCACAGTGCACCACTTCCAAAGTCGACGCTGGCCCCGTGAATGTGGACTCAGAAATTCGAATTAGTGTATTTAGTATGGATACACAAATTCGACTTCATAAGGTCGAATCCACAAATTCGAACTAAGTTGATTCGAAATAGTCTTGTAGTGTAGATAAGGCCTAAGATTTATTTGTTTTCATTTTGGTAGTTCATTGAACCCAGACCTGCAAATTGTCTGCATTGTATTTCAGTAAAACCCAACACAATAAAAGAAATAAAGACTTACCCTTCTCCCATTGAAGTCAGTGAAATAGTTAGGCCCCCTAAATTATGGATGGGATTGAATTCTTAAAATGTTACGCTGTGGCTGTGCAGCACAAAGTGGCTGTGCAGCACAAAGAGGCTGTCATAAACAGATAGTTAAGGGTTAATGCCTCTTTTACCTGTAAAGTGTTAAGAAGTTCACCTAGCCTAGCTGACATCTGACCAGAGGAACCAATCGGGGAACAAGATGTTTCAAAAGTAAGGAGGGTTTTTTCCTTTGTTAGTTTCACTTTGACCGGAGTGGGAAAGCTCCGGAATTCAGTCTCTTATTAAGTAGTGAGTATCAGTGAAGGAAATAAATAGGTTTATGTTTATTTCTTTGTAACCTGTCTTGTGCAATTAGAGGAATAGTCAAATTGGGTATTTGGGTATTTTTTTGTGTAACTAAGTTTTTGCCCAGGGGAACATCCTCTGTGTTTGAATCTGTTGTCTGTGAGAGTAGCTGGTATGCTAATCTCTCCCAGAGGATTTTCTTTTACCTTTCTTTTCTTTAATTAAAAGCCTTTTTCTTAATATCTGATTGATTTTTCCTTGTTTTTAGATCCAAGGGGGTTGGATCTGTGTTCACCAGGAAATTGGTGAAGTCTCTCAAGGCTACCCATGGAAGGAAAGTAGAGCTTGCGGTGGCAGCCAGACCAGATCTAAGCGGGTAATTGAGCTTAGAGCTTCTCATGCAGGTCCCCCACATCTGTACCCTAAAATTCAGAGTGGGGAAGGAACCTTGACAGAGGCTTTACTAGTATCTGTGAAATCTTGATAGCCAAAATGTTTCCGCTCTGGGAACAACTAAGATATCTTGGATTACTCTCTCTGCATAGTTCCAGAATTGAGTATTTCAAACCATGAGAAACTTTCAGATTACTTCATAAATAAGATCATTTGGGTTTGGACTGTCTGTCTAGTTTCTTATACTGTAGCCAACACTATGGTGTCTGTCTGAGTGCCTGAGACACTTTTGCTGTCTGCCTCCATGGTATGTCTCCAGCAGTATGTCTGGGGACAAAGCAGACAAATGAAACATCTGTGTTTATTAATTTCATATTGAATGGGTGCATAAGGGGGGGAGCATGTAGTAAGTCTCGCTGTGCCCCACCTTGTACCCAAAATACCTCCATGGAGTTCTTCCTGGAGTGGGATGGCTCTGCATTGTGCCTTCATGACACAGTCTGGCCCTGGTTATACTGTAAACTGTGACATTAATTATTGTGGAAGATGTAACCTCTCCATCTGTCAGATACCAAGAACAGAGGGAAACTGTAAAATGGGGATGTATGTCTCTGACTTCAAAAGAGAGGGAGTTACAACAAAATGCTAACATGTTGTAATTTATGGCTTCTTTACATCAAAGGGTAACTTAACTATAAACTAGATGACTTTTCTAGGTCTTTTGTATGAAAGCAGTATATAAGTGCCAAGTATTTATTATCATTATTAATAATAATAATTATTACCCTCTGTGGAGACATATTGCTATCCAAGCCTGCAAGGACTGATTGTTGCAACAGCTCTCTGTTAATGAAGCAGTGAAAGAACATCACATTCATCTACTTTTCTTTGCAACTTCAGTGTCTAGGACCAGTCTGCAGGACAAAAGGGATAGATTCCATGTTAATTATGATGTAAGTTTTTAAGTAACTTTTAATTTGTGTTTTCTCTCCTCTGTAAATTGCTAATTAATGCTACTTGAGTTTAATCTAAATAAAACTATAATTGATTCTTATCTTGGAAAAAAGATACTAGGCATAATCATTCCTGCACAGAATCGAAAAATTGTGTACATGTTTTCATAGAACCAGCAACATTTAGGATATTAGGTTATTAGCGCTGAACTCTTTAGGGTACTACAGCTCTCTTCTCTCATGGGGTGTTCTGGTCCACCTTAAAAGAATACAACTCTAGTTGTCCTAAACACTGACAGTGTCTGTTTTTTGTGTTAATTTTCTTTATCCTTTTCCAGTATCTAGTGGACTGTCCTAATCTCTGGTGGGTTATTCTAATCTCTTTCATTTTCTCCTTTTTAGTCAGTTCTCATATCCATAGTATTATCTTCTTCCAGGGAACACGTAATTCTCTGACACTAGAACTGCTCTGATAGGTGCTCATGAATCCCACTGATGAATGGAAGTTTCATAGGAGCATGGAAGGGAGAATCAGGCTTTATAGTTTTGCTAATAAAATCTGATAATTACTACAACTGCTGAAATACAAAGAAAGCAAATTTAAAACTATGAGACAAACTTTTCATTCTGTGAAAAGGTGAAGTACTTGACTGAAAATCTTAAGGGAAGTCAAGAATTTAACATACCATCTAGCAATCTGGCTGAAAACCTTACTGGTGTATGCGCTCTAATTTCTCATGAGATAATGTGCTATAGGGAACAATCCTCTCTGCAAGGGAGATTGACTTGATGATTTCACCAGCCTTTCTCATCTGTTTTCTTCTCTTATACTATTGTGGCAAAGTGCATTTGTTATAAATATAACCAAGTACTCAAGTCACCACATATTTGCTTTAGAGTACCTTTAAAATATACTGTACTATACTTTTATTATTGCATGCATTAATGTGTAAATGCACATCACATATTTAATGAAATACTTATAATGAAAATAAAATCAAATGCTTAAATGAATGACAGTCTTTTCTTCATCGTGATATATCATCTATTTTACAGAGATCACAGGTAAAAGTGTTATGGGGGAGCTAATCCATTCACATCCCTCAAAGAGTTGTATCAGAACTGGGTTTGCATTTACACCTGATAAGTATGGCTGCTGCTATCATCTGTCTCCATCCCCTGAATAGTGAACAGTAAAGCTCTTCCTGTTCAGGAAGGCATATTACTGTTAGATTGGCTTCTAAACCAAGCTAATGCAGGTCACAAAGTGTAGTAAATTGGCAGCTGCTCCTAACTGATGAAAAAATAATTGCAATGTAAGGCAGGACAGGTTCTAAACTAATTTGTTCTCAGCAGAAAATAGACATTATCAAATACAGAAAAACTATGTTAAAGTAACCTTGAGTGCCTGCCTTGGAGCCACAAAATACTGGAATTTTTGGTCCTGTTATGTCTATGTATTGGAGAGGTTGTATGCTGCTACACCTAGGTACTACATGATGAAATTCCAGCTTCAGACATATCAGTATCTTGCTTCTGTAGATATGCTCCCCACAAACTAAAGTTGTATTTTTCAGAAGTAAGTCTACATGGTCAGTACTTTGCAGGATGGCGCCATTAAAAATGTAAAAGCGTTGTTATGGACAGATTTTTTAAACATGGATCACTGAAGTTAAGCATCTACATCCATCTTTAAGAACCTAAAATCAGGCCACTTTGATTTCAGAAGAGCTACACTCTTTCAGCACTCGTTGTGAAAGATGTGGGTGCTCAGGAACTTTGAAAATCAGGCCATTTTAATTTTTGGTGCCTAAATGTGGATTTAGGTTGCTAAATTTTGTCACCCTAATGCCACTTCACTTACATCTGATCTCAGAGCTGAGCATGGAAGAGACTGCTTCAAGGCACTCATCTCCTATTAAATTTCTTTTCTTGGCTAACAGAAGTGATATATATCAGGCAAGATAGAAATTCATGGGAAGTGAACACTTAAAAATCTGCAGTGTTTTGCAGGGTAAAATGTTACTTTCATTTAACTGCAGAAATCTGTGTTTTCACTTGCTGAAATGGAAAAAAATGTCATTGCTTTAGGACATGATCAATGGGCTTTGGATCAGGTCTCACATCCACAAATTCTCATGCATAATCAATAAAATCTTAAATCATTGAATGCACACAAAAAATTGTGGAGTGAAAATGAATGAATTCACACAGCTCTGCTTCATAAATGTCAGGGACTGCTGATGGTCTCTGCAACAGGGTAGTTGTCGGAATAGAGTCTTAAAAAAAAGGCTAAACAAGTAAATTACCATTCGGTAAAATAGCCAGTGGAACATGAGGAGTACTGACTGCCTAGATTTCATCTATCACTTTCTGTGACCCAATGTGAGTACTCAGGTAGGTAGACAATTGCTGGGCAGATGCCTAAATTTTACTGAGTAATCCCCGACATCTCTCGTAATTAATGCCTTTAAAATACCCTGTGATTGTTCTATCAAAAACTTCAGTGTAATTTCCTTTGTACAAGAAATATCACTTCGGTAGAGTAGAGGGAACACTTTCAAGAACTAGGAAGTAAATATCTGATGCAGTTTAAAGATACACCCTGAAGCAGAACATAACATTTGCATAAGAAATGAATGACTTACTACATAAATGTTCCCTGTATCACTTGCTAGCTTGCCTCCAAGAGGCATGTAAACCTGAAAGAGGGTGAAGTCAGATGAAGAAGTGGTATTTCTAGTTCAAAAGAACAGCCTTATCTGAGTTTGGTATGGTGTATTCTGATACTAAGGGCTATGTTTCACTATAATGCATGGAGAATTAGGTAAGCAATTTGTGAGACTTAGGCCTGGTCTACACTAGGACTTTAAATCGAATTTAGCAGCGTTAATTCGAATTAACCGCTCAACCGTCCACACCAGGAAGCCATTTAATTCGACCTAGAGGGCTCTTTAGTTCGAATTCGGTACTCCACCCCGACGAGGGGAGTAGCGCTAAATTCGACATGGCTATCTCGAATTAGGCTATGTGTGGATGCAAATCGAACTTAGTAGCTCCGGGAGCTATCCCACAGTGCACCACTCTGTTGACGCTCTGGACAGCAGTCGAAGCTTGGATTCTCTGACCAGCCACACAGGAAACGACCTGGGAAAATTTGAATTCCTTTTCCTGTCTGGGCACTTTGAATCTGATGTCCTGTTTGGACATCGGGGCGAACTCAGCAGCACCTGCAACGATGCAGAGCTCTCCAGCAGAGGAGTCCATGCAATCCCAGAATAGAAAGAGGTCCCCAGCATGGACAGACCGTGAAGTCCTGGATCTGATCGCTGTGTGGGGCGATGAGTCTGTGCTTTCGGAGCTGCGCTCCAACAAATGGAATGCAAAGACCTACGAGAAGGTCTCCAAAGCCATGGCACTCAGAGGATACAGCCGGGATACAACGCAGTGCCGCGTGAAAATCAAGGACCTGAGACAAGGCTACCAAAAAGTCAGAGCGGCAAACGGACGCTCCGGAGCTCAGCCCCAGACATGCCGCTTCTACGAGGCACTGCATGCCATTCTAGGTGGGTCTGCCACCACTGCCCCACCAGTGACCGTGGACTCTGAGGATGGCATAGTGTCGACGGGCAGTTCCTCGGCGATGTTCGCCGATGGGGAAGATGAGGAAGGGTTTGTGGAGGACGACGCAGGTGACAGCGCTTACAATACCGCTTTCCCCGACAGCCAGGATCTCTTCATCACCCTCACAGAGATCCCCTACCAACCCTCCCCGGCCGTTAACCCGGACTCAGAATCGGGAAGGATCAGTTGGTAAGTGCTATAAACATGGAAACATTTATTTTTTAAAAAACAGGAATAAAAAAATATAAAAACTATATAAAAACTTTTCCCTATAAAACTATATAAAAAGAAGGTCCACACATATAGGGATGGAACAGATATCCTCCTGGGACACTTCCACGAAGCTCTCGTATAGGAGCTCGAAAAGCCTCCGCCGGAGGTTCCTGGGGAGAGGTGCCTTATTTGGTGCTCCGTGGAAGCACACTCTTCCGCGCCAGGCCATCCTAATGTACAGCAGAATCATTGCCTCCACCAGCATGGCAGCATACGGTCCTGGTCTGTGCAGGGATTCTAGCAGCATCCTCTCTCTCTCTCTCCGAGTGACCCGCCTCAGGGTAATCTCGTTCGGCGACTGCTGCATCTAATTAGGGCAATTAGTGTACTGTTACTATTGTGAATGCTTGACTTTTACTTTGCATAGCAATGACCTTCGTTTAATAGCCACGTGTTGGAGGCCGCAGAGGAAAAGCATACAGTGATCTTTCCCGGGCACAGCCGCGAGGGGCTGGAACAGGGTCAGACTTTATGCTTTCCAGATTGCCTTCAGCGAGAGGGCACAGCTATCCATTAACTGTTAAGCAGCCTATAGTGTAGTGCTTACCAGGCCTGGCTGCTACACGGATTCAGCTGTACCGCCCCGCTTGTCGGATCTCCTGTGAAAGACCGCAGCCAATGAAAGCGTATTCCGAAATCTCGAACTTGTCCTGAGAGCTCGTGAGACTAGGTTCCCTGTATGGTCTTGTTCACAGAAACTGACTAGACTGTGTTCAGTGTTCGCAAACATGTATCTTTTCAAGGAAATCACTTCCTTTTTCCCATCACACAGTTGCGGCTCTTTCACGAACTGCCCCGGCATCCCCCTCACAGAGGCTGGTGCAGATTAGGCGGCGAAAGAAAAAGACTAGGGACGACATGTTCTCGGAACTGATGACTTGCTCCAGAGCCGAGGCGGCCGAGCAGAGACAGTGGAGGGAGACCCTATGTCAGCACCAGCGCTCACACAGCGAACGGGAGGACAGGTGGCGGCAGGAAGACCAGCATTCGACTCAAACGCTGCTTGGGCTAATGAGGGAGCAAACGGACACGCTCCGGCGCCTTGTAGATGTTCTGCAGGACCGCAGGCAGGAGCAGAGAGCCCACCTGAACTGTATCTGCAACCGCCTTCCCCCGCCACAAAGTCCTGTCCCCCCCTCACCCAAAATCACAAGAAGGAGGGGCGCTAGGGGCCGTGAAAACTGTCACTCCACCCCAGCAGAGCGCTCATGTACCAAACAGCTCTCATGCCATAAATTTTGAGAAGTGCTTCCCTTCCTGGATCACCCAGTCCCAAATCCAAGTTTCATCCCCCCACTGTGTAGTTGAGTATTAAAAGTAGTTTGTTGTTATTCACTGTTTCCGTCATGTTTTCCTTGTCAGAAGACTTTGTGTGAAGAGGGGGGAGGGGTTTTTTAATTGCATAGGACAGCCTCCATTACCAGGGTAAAGACTTGGGGCAGGATCAACAGCAGGACACACACAGACTGCAGTCACTAGGCACCAGGGTCAGTCTGTGAGGTGTATGCTGCCCCGGGTCAGTCTGTGAAGTGTATGCTGCCCCAGGGTCCTAGCGCCTGCCATCCACAAATGGCAAGGCAGGCTGCCCTTACCATGCCCTTCCACCCTAGCCACGAGCCTCTCCGACGCCCTGAGCCCCAGCAAGAGCCCTCATCCACGGACACATACTCACCCTTCCCACACACCCCTCACCCCTTCCTACGCCCCAACCCCAGCCCAGAGCCTGCATCCAAACTCCGTCCCAAAGACGGCACCCCTCACCCCTTCCTGCAAACCCACCCCTTCCTGCACACCCACCTGCAACCGTCCTCCCACCAGAGACCGCTGTAGGAGCAGGAGCCTGTCATTCCTCTACTGTAGAAGCGGTCTGTACATCAGTGCACACCGTACCCACCGCAGTCCGCGTCCATGTTTCAACCCTTGAACAGGAATTCATAATAAAAGAAAACTTTGTTAATAATCAGTGTTCCATTAAATTTATTTTAAAACGTGTTTTGGAAGGGGGGAAACCTGGAGAACGGGGTATGTAACCGCAGATCGAAGTCAACAGTCACTGAAACAGGCTCAGGTTCAGCTTCTCTGTAAATCAACTGGAGAGTCATAGGTTACCCTGCTCTCCGAGGAACCTAGCTTTCAAAGCCTCCCGGATGCACAGCGCTTCCCGCTGGGATCTTCTATCGGCACGGCTGTCTGGCTGAGCGTAATCAGCAGCCAGGCGATTTGCCTCAACCTCCCATCCCGCCATAAAGGTCTCCCCCTTGCTCTCACAGAGATTGTGGAGCACACAGCAAGCAGCAATAACAACGGGGATATTTTTTTCGCTGAGGTCCGAGCGAGTCAGTAAGCTCCGCCATCTCCCCTTGAGACGTCCGAAAGCACACTCCACCACCATTCTGCACTTGCTCAGCCGGTAGTTGAAGAGTTCCTTCTCACTGTCCAAGGCGCCTGTATAGGGCTTCATGAGCCAGGGCATTAGCGGGTAGGCTGGGTCCCCGAGAATCACTGTAGGCATCTGCACATCCCCAACCGTTATTTTGTGGTCCGGGAAGAAACTACCTGCCTGGAGGCGTTTAAACAGACCAGAGTTCCTGAACACACGCGCGTCATGAACCTTGCCCGGCCACCCAACGTAGATGTTGGTAAAACGTCCCCTATGGTTCACCAGTGCTTGCAGCACCATAGAAAAGTAGCCCTTTCGGTTAATGTACTCGCTGGCCTGGTGGGCCGGTCCCAGGATAGGGATGTGAGTCCTATCTATAGCCCCACCGCAGTTTGGGAATCCCATCGCGCCGAAGCCATCTATGACGACCTGGACGTTTCCCAGGGTCACTACCTTTGAGAGCAGTTGCTCAACGATTGCGTGGGCTACTTGAATCACAGCAAGCCCTACGGTAGATTTGCCCACACCAAAGTGGTTCGCTACTGACCGGTAGCTGTCTGGCCTTGCAAGTTTCCAGAGGGCTATGGCCACTCGCTTCTGCACAGTCAGGGCTGCTCGCATCCGTGTGTCCTGGCGCTTCAGGGCAGGGGCCAGCAAGTCACAGAGTTCAAGGAAAGTGCCCTTACGCATCCTGAAGTTTCGCAGCCACTGTGATTCATCCCAGACCTGCAGCACTATGCGGTCCCACCAGTCCGTGCTTGTTTCCCGGGCCCAGAATCGCCGTTCCACACCATGAACTTGACCCATTGCCACCATGATCTCCACTGCGCGGCGTACCCTGCTTTGTGAGAGGTCTGCGCCACTCTGTGACTTCCTGTCCTCACCGCGCTGACGGAGCCTCCTCGCCCGATTTCTCAGCAGCTGACTGTGGAAGAGGTGGACGATAAGGTCCGAGGAGTTGAGAACGGCCTTAAGTGCAGCGATGATCGCAGCGGGCTCCATGCTCGCAGTGCTGTGGCGTCCGAGCTGTAACCGACCAGAGAAGGGCGCGAACACATTTCCCGCCGGCGCTTTCAAGGAGAGAGGGCGGGAGTGACGGTTGAATGATGACAGTTACCCAAAACCACCCTCGACACATTTTTCCCCCAGCAGGCATTGGGGGCTCTACCCAGCATTCCAATGGGCAGCGGGGAGTGCGGGAACTGTGGGATAGCTTCCCACAGTGCACCGCTTCCAAAGTCGACGCTGGCCCCGTTACTGTGGACTCAGACAGTCGAATTAGTGTATTTAGTGTGGATACACAAATTCGACTTCATAAGGTCGAATCCACAAATTCGAATTAAGTAGATTCGAAATAGTCTTGTAGTGTAGACGTACCCTTAGATGAGCTCTGAAAACTAAATTACTTGAATGTTATGCTGCAAACATACAGTACCCCTGAAAGTAAACTAAGCTTCTTAGAAACTGAGTTATAGTATCTAGGATATTAAAGACAACAAAAGTCTGTCTGCTAAGATGAATAGACAGCAAATACCACTGACATCTCTAAGAAACAGGAATACTTTATCAGATTGATGTATCACATTTTAATGTACTGTAACAAAGAAGCTATTTTTTAAAAAACAGTATGGGCTGACATACATGAATTGAATGATTTGGTTGGCTGTGTGAGTTTAATCCACGTTTAAGAGGCAAAGTGTAAAAGACGTAAAAGATGATGGCTGACTAATGTCAAGTATGCTTACAAATGGATTACCTGGAGCAGAAAAACAGAAATACAACTCTTAATCAACACTGGCAATGAAATAAAAATGAAAAGTTGGTTTGATAGAGCATGTTACCAAACATCACTGCATTAAATATTTAACATTTAAAACACTGCTGGTTGGTGACCAAGAAAATTGGAAGGTATCTTTCCATTTAATATATTTTATTTATTGCAGAGATTTGAAGGGAGGGAGGAGTAGGCAATTGGTGAAAAACTGGTACGCTCTCTGCTTCCCTGCTTGATAAACAATTTTCTCTTTGGGCCTGATCTAAAGCACACTTGAAGTCAATAAAAAGGCATTAAGTTTAATAGACATTGTCTCGTTTGCTATCAAAGGTACTTTGGTCATTACTTCTCTACTGTTTGTTTAGGTCCCAACCTACAAGCAGCACTATGTGAACAGATGAGATCCATAGGTCTGAATGAAGCACCAGTGTCTTAAATAGGGTCTTGCAAGAGTGCACAGCGTTTACTGCAGGAATGAATCCATGGATTCTTGTTCACAACTGCAAAAAGAGTGAAGGGCAATGAGGGTGTAATATAAGGAATCCTTCTTGTAAAGATCCCTAAGTTTGTTTTTATTAATAATTAATCATTTAAATTATTGTGTGTTAAAAGGTAGTGAAGCTAAACCAGACTGAGTCACTGACCTACTTCTGTGACATTTTGTAGTGTATGTTTGTATATGTGCATATAGATGAGAGCAAGAGGGAGAGACACTGATTCTACAATGTCTGTACAAAACTCTGACTATATAGGGCCAAACTCTGTTCTTCATTATCATACTGTGAATCCAGAGTGATCCAACTGATTTGAATGAAGTCACTCTGGATTTATGCCAGTACAGCAGAGAGCAAAGTTTAACTCCTAGAGTACTTCAGAAGTGGAGGTGGTGGTTGTTACCTAAGCCTCATTGTGCCTGTGGCTGAGACTTTTGTATTTGAAACAGAGGCTCTGTCAAAGAGACCTGAAAGAGAGCCTCCTTTTGGCCAAGCCAGCGAGAGCCATGCAGGCTTGTCTTAGCTGTAAGCTGAACTTTGTATATCTTTCGTGGTAGCATTTTTGCTCAATGCCAAAACTGTTGCTGTGGTATTTTTTTCTTCATGAAAATGTTATATTTTTATATAATGTCAAGATGTGGAAAGACAATGACACTTGACTCTGCATGTTACTCTCCACATTCGTATTCTAAACGCACGGAAATGCCTGTGGCTGCAGATGGTCATTTCCAGCTGGCTTTAAAGTAGTAAGCATTTGATCATTTGAACATTCAGAACAGGATCCGATAGTCTGTAATGCCACATGATTAAGGCTACGATTATGTCACGGAACTCCCTGAATCCGTGACTTCCATTGACCTCCATGACATTTTCTGCCCTGGGGCTGGAGCCCTCAGCCAGCCCTGCCCTCACAGCTCCTAGCCCCAAACCTGGTGGGAGGACCCCACAGCTGACCAGCCGTGGCAGGCAGCTGGCGGGACCCCACACAGCTAACCAGCTGCAGCCGGCGGGTGGGGGACCCTGCAGCTATCAGCTGCCCCAGGGACGAGGGGACCCCTCAGCAGCCCAGCCCCAGGGGCAGGGAGGACCCTGGAGCTCCCATGCACCGCAGTGGTGGGGGACCCAGGAGCAGTAACAGCAGTGGGTGTTGAACCCACCTGTCCCTTTTGTCAGGGATATTTTTAGTGAAAGTCAGGGACAGGTCACGGGTTGCCGTGAATTTTTGTTTATATCCCGTGACCTGTCCCTGACTTTTAATAAAAATATCCGTGACAAAAACTTAGGCCTACATATGATGACACAATATGATCCTTTTTTGCCTTATTAAGCTGGCCTTTTGAAATCTCAGTTCTGCCCCAAACCTAGCAGTAGATTTATGAAATCTGAGATTAGCCCCTTTGAGGGGCTAATAGCGAGCTCCATACTAACATTGTAACATGAGTTCTAAAGCTGTGTGCAACCAATGATGTTATTGCAGGGGTGAAAGTAAGCTGGTATGGGCCGGTACGGCATACTGGTAAAAAAAAAAAAGTGCAGCGGCGTACCAGTAAGACAGTGGCCAAAGGATTCAGTACCAGCTTACTTTAATCTCTTTTGGCTGCATAACAGCTTGAACTCAGCTAATAAATGCCTGAAAAGTGAAAACTCACTCTTGTCACATTTCTCTCCTCCCTCCTCCTCTGGCCAGGCTGTGGAAGGCAGTTAGGCTTGGCGTTTCACTCCTGCCATGAACTTAGCAGTGGCCGTGGCTCCTCTCCAGCTTGTAGCGGGGAGGAGGGGGACTGGCTGATGGAGAAGCCCAGGGCACCTGCATAATAGCTTAAACTCAGCTAATGTTCTGTCCATGGTTCAGCCCAGGATTAGGGGCCGTTTCTGGCATCCTTGTTTATTTCACAGTTGTTGGTGTATGTTCTTTTCTGCCCTGGATCAAATACATAAATAGAATCGGAATCAGGGACCATTTCTGAGTTCAATTCTATCCCTCCCCATCAGAGGATGCATGTTATGCCCAAAATGCTTGCAGACCCTCATTGAAATGTTACTTTAAAAAAAAATGGAGAACATGGTGGGAAGATGTGTCATGATGATCGAGGCTGTTTCCATTCCACCCTATTTATATATTGAATTAAACACCTGAAATGTAATTAGGACACATGGGTGCCATCTCAGATCTTCTTCTGTTTTGTTTGTGTCCTGTGGAGGCTGAAATTGACAAAAAAAATTCTAAGTATTTTGTGTATATTTCATGAAGGCTATTCTAGTTGTTCTTCATTCACTTCTCCTTTACCCTACTACTAACCACCTACTGGTGTGCCCGCTGCACCCTTTTATGCACGTGGGAGATTAATAATCCTTGAGATCTGTTAACTTGCTAGGAAATAGGGTCTAGGCAAGGCACTTGCAGGGATGGCACAGCGCAGCCCTTTACCCCTCACCCCCTGGCTGACTGGCTAGCTGCAGTTTTTGCCTTGGTTACTTACTCCTTGGGAGACCCAGCCTAGCGGTGGGCGCAGCAGCAGCTGCTGGCTCTCTGCAGGCAACGGCTAGCGAGGGCCGGTTGCTGGGTTCGCTGCTGGTTGGCGGCAGCTGCATTGTGACATACACATACATACTGTCCTTGTGCAAGGAAGCGGCCACTCATTCCACCAGCCAGGCTCATTTTCTAGGCGCGCAGCCCGGGACTCTGGAGTGGGGAGGGCAGCACACACTTTTGAGGGGTGGGAGAGAGTGTGTTTCTGTGGCTAACACCTTGGGAACTTCTGCAAGAGGCAAGTTCTGGCTGGGCACCGCCAGCACGTCTGTGGGCGCCCAGCTTTTGGGTTGCTGCTTAATGGTGTCCTGCCTCGGGGGCTGTTGGTCATACAGTGAAAAGCTATCTTTTTTAAGAGATCCATCCATACTGTACATATATATATATACATTGAGAACATATATGGGCCAGAGAGATACAGATCTGTCAAGCAAGACAAGAAGATTTTGTTTTCACAGGAAGACGTTCACGTGATTGTTCCGAACGTTAGCTTTTGCTATACCATACTGCCACATGGTAACCGTGCTTGCTTCTTATTGGTCAAGTGCAAGTCTTGTCAGGTGCGCAATTTACAGTAGGAGGACAGTAAGTGGGAAAAAAATCCTGCCTAAGAAGATACACGTTCAACAGACCCTAACGGGTATGTTTAAATGTAAAAGTGAGGAACTGGGGGATTGTCAGTCAAAAAGAATAGCAACAAATGAAGAAGCTGAAACTAGTCATCGACAGGGAAAATACGCTGACACTTTTATACCTTTGTCATGTGGTCAACTGCAGATGCCACAAAGAGAGGAGACAAATGAAACCGCTGAATTGCTGGGTAAGAAAACTGAGACACCACCTCCTTATCCTGCTATGTGGTCAAAAATGCAATTTGAGGAGTTCAAAAAGAAAAACTACTGGCTTTTTACTTTGGGCGGTAAACTTGGGTGCACAGTATGTCATGACGTTTCTGATTTGAAGCTGCATTCTGCAAGAGGGGTTAACATCTCTCTAAACTGGGCCTCTTGTGAAATATCCTCGTACGGAAAGAATAAAGAGATAGAGCTGACCTCCCTTCGCAAAAAAATAAATGAACTTAAAAAATCTGCAGCTCACATGGAGGCTGAAAAAATACAAGCCATGGCTAAAAAAGAAACTCTTCTTAATCTGAATGCTAAAAGTGAAGAATGAGCATTTGAAACTACTGCTCATATATTCTGAAAAGCCTACTACATTGCCAAAACAAATCAACCACTCAGTGACCACGAGAGCCTCATTGACCTACAGCAAATCAACGGAATTGAAATGGGGCGTTTGTTGCATAGTAGAACAGTTTGTGTGGACATAATCAATCATATAGCCACTGAAATGAAAAAGAGGATTGTCAACAAAATCATTGACAGTAAGTCAAAAATTACAGTACTTGTCGATGAATCAAGTACTCTTGCTAGAAACTCGACTCTCATCACTTTTTTGAAAGCCAGTATAGATGCAATGATGAGGCCACTTGATTGAGCTGCAAAGCGCAACAGCAGGAGCCATTAAAGAGGAAAATCTGGCCAATGTGCACCACTCATTTGGGACCCAGCTCTTTTACCCTGCTTAAGAATCTGGATTTAGAGTCATAGAGTTAAAGGCCAGAAGGGACAACCAGATCATCTAGTCTGACTTCCAGTAATGGTACAGGCCACCAACTCCACCCAGCACCCACACACTAAATCAACAACCGAGATGTATTACAGCCCAGAGGAGACTAGATTATGATGTGCTACAGGGCCTGCTGAACCTGTGACCACCCATTTCTCTCCCAGCAGGATGATAACCCTCTCCTGGAATTCAGATCTTTGTTACTAAATGGTCAGGAAAAGGCCACATTTTTAGAAGTATTTAAGTGCCTTAAGATTCAGCAAGGTACCTAGTGGGATTTGCAGAAGCTCCTAAGCACCTATTGGGATTTTCTACAGCTTTAGGCATCTGATTTTTTTTTTAATCTGGCCCTAAATAAATAATCTGGTAATTTGGAGGATTCCTTCAAAATAAGAAATAGTGTCCATCTCTGGCTCTAACTATTCTAAGTGTCCATATGAAAAAGGAATTTTCTCACAGTGTGGTTCTGTGAGCTGGCTGGGCATTGGCTAAAGTCTGGCCCCATCAGCCCCTTTTCCCCACAATGGTGTTCTAATGTTTGTTCATCTTTTCTACTACTTTCAGATTTTCATGTTATCATTGCTGTTTTTGCACTCATCGTTGCACCATGAAAGGATTACTGTAGGTGGAAACCTTTTAAACACATCTTATTCAGATTCAGTTGAAATACACAAGTTCAGAAACCTTTAAGCCATTATTTAAAGTCCTAAAAATATTACCAACTCTACACGCCTCACAGTTAGAAACTGGATAGATGATTAAAACTATTCACTAGATAAAACGCACACGCACACATACACACACACACACAAACACGCACAAACAAGGGTACAGAGAAGCCAGCAGGGATGGAGCAGATCATAAACCTGTTTCCTTCTTTAAGTGCAATGATTGAACTGCCCATCCCATCCATCAATGGTAGCTGTGTCAGATTATTCTGTTTTTTCTATCAAAATTATGTGGCGCACCTGCAGTTTCCATTGCACTCATCTGGAGCAGTGGGTGCTCAGCACCTTTTGGTAAATCAGGTCCCACTCTTCTCTACTTGAAGCCAAAAAGAATGAAAATAATGTACTTATGCTTTTATTCTGGGCTGAGAGTGGTGAACCTGGACCTGCTGTAAAGCCAGTCAGTTTTCCAGAGTAGCATGAGGCCACCCTCCTAATGATGAGGCAACCTCAGAAGAATTACAGGTTCAGTGCAAAGGGATCTGAAGTTCAAAAACTTATCCAAAGCTACTGGAACTCCTTAGGTGTAGAAATCAGCACACACACATTTAAAACAAAACAGAACAACACAAAACAAAGTTTGAATCAGCTTTTGTGTTTTCTGAAGATTTCAAAAGCCGTTGGATTACGGTTGCACATACACTTCGAAACCTGACTATTTGAGGCACCACACGCATCTTTTTTCTCCTCCACCCTAATAAAGAAAGGAGGATGAAACAACATTAACAAAATATAATTTGCTTATCATAATGATATTTGTGCCATATGGATCTCTACTTCTTCTAGAGATCATAGGACTAACTTTCACTGGTGTAGGTCCCCATCAAGTCATACTTACTATCAACAAGCGGTTAGGTTCCAAAAGAAAATCACATGGACACCAGCAGTTTATAGCGTGCATTTGAAGTGAAAAGAATGATATTCATGACATTTGCAAAACATCAGCTTGGTTGTACAATGCCTAGAGCTAAGGAAATGAGTCACAGCAGACAATTTGCACAGTAATATTTAGGGGCAGATCTTTGGCTGCAGCTGACCTGCAGAGTGTATGGATTGGTATTGGGGAGTGTTTCCAAACATGGTGAAAAACTCACTTTGCACTATCCTAATGCTGCTGCAGCTCTATGCAGGCCAGTTCCCCTGCACTGTGTTAGAGCAGCCTCAGAGCTGCTTTAACCTGAGACAAGATGCAATGGTCACAGGAAGCAAAAAATGCTGTCATCCTGGCCATTACCTATATTCCCTATCCGCAATCCTGGCAGCAGGTGAGGGGAGGGTGTGAGCTATGTCAAAGGTTCTACACCTCTGAAAAATCCTCTATTACATTGGAGTGAGCCTCCCTGAGCCAACTGAGATAATTTAAAGCAATATTATATGTAGCCCAGAAGGCCAGTTTGCTAGCTTGCTATATTCCATAAAGTGTTTTCTTTTGGTTTGATTTATATTATTTTATCATATCTTATTAGTGAATCATAGTATTTTCATGGGTTTTGTTTATGTTGAATTCCAGTTCATAGTATTCATAAGAGTTATTCATAATAGTTTGCTGTAATGCAAGTAACCTACAGGACTGTATCCTTTAAGATTAGATAGAGCAAGTTAGTATAAGTGTTTGTGACCGTTGGCATAGATAAATGGTCACCCCCCCTTAACTTTGGAGAACTGAACAGGGAACCGAACAAAGAACTGAAGCTGTTTACCTTAGGTCTGGAGCAGATCGGTAACCTCAGGGCACACCACAGAACATGGAAGTCATGAATTAGGCCAAAAGTAACGGTTTCGGGAATGAAATACTCTATACTAATACGTATGAATATATGTCACAATATGTTAAGCTATAGAGTAAGTAGACCTGAAGATTTATGTGGGTGAGGAAATAAGATTTGGGTATGGTAGGTTGGGCCTAGATTTCAGCAGCAGGCAGTACTGGGACCCTATAAGAGGCCAAACAACAATGCAGGAGGATCACTTTTTCCCTATCTTCTATTAAGCTATCATCTCAGATTCGCAATACAGCCTAGCTACTCAACACTCGAACCTAATCCCTACCAATTTGGGGAGCCTGGACCATCAGCTCCTCGGGCATGCCAGAGACAAGGCTGGTCCTTAATCTCCTACTACCAGGTCTTCAGGGAAGGTGTGAGTATGCTACCTTTTAGAATAGAGTCTTTTAGAATAGAGATGTTACCACCAGGGGTCATAGAATTGTATTATTTCTTTGTGACTATGTTTTGTAGTGTTTATTCTTCTTTCAAATATTTTAATAAAGATCTTACAAGTTGGCATTGTCCTCAGTATGTGTCCTTGCCATACACCCCGAGAGTCCTCTCATGATATTGAACTCGCCTTTAGTCTTTTTTCTGCTTGAAGGATGACCACAAACGGATACATTTCCTCCAATTTATTCATTAAACTAATTTATCAGACCATTTTTCTTTTTTGTTTGTTTAATTTATGGTTTTGTTTCTTTTCCTTGACTGAATTAATGTAACCATGATGTGAGGGAATGAAGGAGTTATTGGGGTTTTGCCTTCTATAGGGAGAGGGAGAAGATATGGAGGATTAAGGAATACTAGAAATTTGTTCTCCATTATGGGTCACACAGGCCATGTCAAAAGCATCATTCAGAGGTGACTGTAATATTTACTGTTTGAGTGGAGAGTTTTATTTTACACGAATGAAAGGAAGTAGTATTTACTTTGTTCTTTCCTAGCTCCAAAGGGCATGGTCAGTCCCTTGACTGGCTTGTTTAATTGCTTCTGTGTCAGAGTTCTGGGAAGAGGTTGGATAACTCTGCTCTGTCACTCAGTGTTCCATCGCATCTCATATATACCAAATGTAGTGCATTTAATAGTCTGTACTTCTCCTTTGGTTTATGATCTGGATCCGAAACCAACCAAAGCTTGAGAATGTCCAGACCTTAGTTTTTCTTTTGAGCCATCAGTAATCTCTACAAATTACTCATATGTATTGTTCATATTATCAATTGTAGAGGAATTATCTTTACTATTTTTTTCTAAATCTTCATTTCTTCAACCTATCAAAGAAAGTGATTGGTTTTAAAATAACTATGCTAAAAGGAATTATTCCCAATGTATAATTCCCTAAGAACCAAATGTTGTTATTTACTCAAAGAATACTACTGGGCTTCCATTAGTACACCTTGTTCTTCTATGTGGAATCCATTTCTTAACAGATTTGTAGTAACACAGTCATGCTCATTAGTGTAAAAATGTGCTCTTTTTAACCAGAAATGTAAGCAGACAAAACCTTTCTTTGCTTAGTCATATTGGAATGCTGATATAATTGAATATCTGATTAACAGAATGTCTGCCCCGATAATGGTGCTGCAAAAGGCAGAGAAGGCAGTCAGAAATGTTAATATAGTTCTCTGTCTGATAATCTCTATGTACCCATTTTTTTCCTGGAATTCTATTTAAGGACATTAGGGTCAGTTCAATAGGTGATCTTTATACTTGAAATCTATTACAAAGAATCAGCTTATCTTTATTAAACATTAGTCGGTGTTATATTTCGCCCTTTTGATGGCCTGCACTAGAATAATTCACTTTCTGGAGGTTATGGATAATATAGTGGCTGCAGCCCAGAATGATTGTTTCCTCTTCGCAGTGAAATAGTTATCATCCCACATTTGAGACTATTGCTAGCTCATTTGAAAGATTGCATCTTCACACCACATACATCTGTGCACAGAATTGTGGAGGGAAAAGTGATGGAATATACTGAAAAGCTGGTAGATCCCATTTCAAAATTAGAAAATATTATTCCTCAGTTTTTTGTCCTAATTTTTGAGGCTAGGTTATGATACTTTTATGCACATTAAATAGCACCTTATACTGACCCTGATTCAGGAATTCATGTAGTATGTGTTTAATTCCATACCTTTTCAGCATTTAAGCATGTTCTTAGGGCCTTTTGACAGGTTTAAGTGCCGTCCTGAATGTGAGGGCTTTCTCCGACTGGATTAGTAATGAGTAGTCCTATTTAAAAAAGTGGGTCAACTGGTAGAGTAAGGTGCTACTTTGGCCCCAAGAACTTATCTCGTTAAATGAAAAGAATGCAGTGTGTCTTCTGTATGTAGAACATGAATTACACAATAGAATCCAGTCCTATTTCCCATAAACTGAAGCAGTTCTCTGGTCAGCTCTACTTTCCAAACATACATAGGACCATTGGGACACTTCTGATGCTCTTTCTGATACCCGGTACAGTAACTTCTCACTTATTGTTGTAGTTATGTTCCTGAAAAATGCGACTTTAAGCGAAACGATGTTAAGTGAATCCAATTTCCCCATAAGAATTAATGTAAATGGGGGGGGGTTAGTTTCCAGGGAAATTTTTTTCAACAGACAAAAAACTATATATATTATATAGATATACACACAGTATACGTTTTAAACAAACAATTTAATACTGTTCACAACTATGATGATTGTGAAGCTTGGTTGAGGTGGGGAAGTTAGAGGGTGGAAGAGGGAGGGATATTTCCCAGGGAATGCCTTGCTGCTAAATGATGAACTAGCACTCGGCTGAGCCCTCAAGGGTTAACACGTTGTTAATGTAGCTGCTCACACAAGGCAGCATGAACACGAGGGAGGGGAGACAGCATAGCAGACAAAGACATCTTGTGTGTGTGGGAGAGAGAGAGAGATGCACACTGCTCCTTTAAGTAAGCTGACCCACTCTTAAGTGTATTGTCTTTTTAAGTGGATCAGGACGTTGAGACAGCAGCTGCTGCCCCAAGCTCTCTCTGTCTCTCTCCATCGGTGTCCCCTCCCTGCTCTATATGGAGAAGGGGTAAGCGGGGTGTAGGAGCGGGGGAAGGGGGACACTCTGACATTAGCCCCCCTTCCTCCCTGCACAGCAGGGAGAAGCTCCAAGGCAGAGGGCAGGAGCAGCACATGGCAGTGGGGGGAGGGACAGCTGAACTGCCTTGATAGCCTGCTGGGCGGCTGCAGCACAGAGAACTTAGGGGAGCAGGGAGCTGATAGGGGGACCTGATGGGGGGCTGCCGGTCTACCCTGGTTCCAAGCCCCCACCAGTTAGCTGCAATGGGCTGCTCTTCCTGCAAGCAGCGGACAAAGCAGGCGGCTGCCAAACGATGTTAGAAGGGAGCATTGCACAGCTTTAAACGAGCATGTTCCCTAATTGATCAGCAACGAAACAGTGTTAACCGAGACAACTTTACGTGAAGTGATAATGTAGTAGAAAACACAGCCCAGATGGTACAAAGGTACATCAGCTCCTGCATACTAGCTGGGGAGGATTTTGTCCTGTCACTAACTTGTACGTTGTGTTTTTGTCATCCAAGACTATTTATTTCTGCAAAGATATGATGATGATAATGATCTCAGAATGGAAATTTGTCCATAGCATGAATGCACTTTCTACTGGAAATTGTATTCTATCTATAGCTGAGAAAACTAGATAGTGATTCTTACACAGGTACTGAAGTAATCTGATTGGGTGAGCAAGAAAGCCCATAGCAAACATTTGCTTATGACACAAAGTGGAAAAGCTTTTTGATAATCATGGTATCTTAACATAGAGTGGATTATTTTTCCTCCTGTTGTTTATCCATGCATCATCTTCTCATGCCTTTTAAAGCCATAGCGAATTAATGGACTTTTGATTCCTCTGCAAAGTTGGAATTCAATATTTTACCCAGGACAATAAAAACATGTCTGTTATTTGAACTTGATGCCAGGTTGATCTAAAGTTACACAGTTGAAAAGGTACAGTTAAGTAACTGCATCCATCAGGCAGACAGAAGAAAAATATCCTCAAAAAAATTAGAACAAAACTCACCTACTAAAACAAATATATATTTTTATTTCATCTGGCCATCTGTGTTTTTAACATTTTGCTGCACAGTGGTGAATAAATGTCCAAATTTGATCTAAGAGAAGCCTATCTCTACAATGAAGAGTATGAACAAAAGCTGAAAAGAGAAGCATCTTGACAAAAATTAAATTTCAGTGTGAGATTTAGATTTAGCACAGAGATATTACCAAAGTCCTGCAAGTAAACTGAAGTGCTCTTATTTTTGCCAGGCTAATAATATGTTTTGTGTCAGAGTAAAATGCGGGGAGTGAAAATAAAGGAATATGTTGGGTTTCCTTGATCTGCATCTTACCACTTGATCTGAGACTGAGGGGAGAGCTTTAGTTAAAATGTTTTATTCATTTTAATATCTGCAAGAGAAAAAGCTACAAAAACGCGCAATGAAAAGGAGGCAGATAGGGAAGGAGAAGGCAAGAAAAGGCAATAATAGTAACAGGCAGAAAGAGGGGCACAATCTAAAAGGAGAAGAGTGCAATTGTTGCATCTGCTAAACTGCCCTCCTCTCCCCACTCAAAAAAATTGCAGGAGGGTGTGGAGTACTTTGTACAAGGGTAGACAGCTCAGAGAGAAATAACAGTTCACTCATATTCAGAAGACTAATATTAAAGCCGTTATTATGTATGGCAAAGACCTGGAGGTCAAATCTTTTATTGGTGTTTTGTTGATGATTTTTTTTCCTTCTTAATTTAACCAGATAAAAAGCAATTGAGTTCTTGGAAAGCAAGTAATATTAAAGATACTACAGTAACACCACAGATGGCCTTTAAGTCCCTGTAAAGTGCAAGAGGGTGAGAAAATACTGGGAGGGGCAGACAAAAAAAGCAAAAAAATAATGTGAATTCATTAAAAAAAATACTTGAACAGCAAAAGCTGCACCTCAGATAAAATTTAGGCATTAAGCTTTGTCATGAAACCTAGCTAGGTTTCTGTGACTCTAACAGCATCCCAGTGCCAGACTGCAAGGAGCTCCCTGGTATCTAGCAGTGAGTTTCAGCTGGCCAAACCAGTTCAGCATACCCCAATTCACGAATGTCATAATTTAACTAACAACACACTCATCATTAATATTCTTGTGTGCTGTATGTACAGTAAACCCAAAAAGGACTGCACAGTTGCACTGGAAATATGAGACAAAAATGTGTTCAAACCAGACAAGTCTGGTGCATTAGGAAACAGTTTTTTCCCAGACAAAGGAAAGGCTGACATGTCCATCCAGCTGCAATCAGTCAATTGGTTATTCATTTGCATATTGGAGGTTGCAGGAACAAACCAGTTTGCATTGTAGCAATCACTAGTGGGGGAGCAACCAGTATGGAGCCTTCTCCTCCATACCTCATGGCTCCTTCACTCACCATGAATTAATGAATTTTGTCTGGGGATACCCTTCAAAAGAATACATTTCAAAGGTTTACTGGACAATATAAGAAAGGGGCAAAGAACCCCTGAGTTAGCCTTCACCTTAGGAGACAAAGGAACCAAGCAATTTCATCTCTGTGGTGAGTCCTGGCCAATAAAAGCTGGAAAAGAGACTGTGGCTGAGAGAAACCATCTTGAACAAACACTATATTTTGTTAGAGTATATCTTAGTCTTTTAGATGCATGTTTTCCCTTTTATTTGTAACCATTTTACCTTTATCCCCTTTACTTGGGATCATTTAACCTATGTTAATGTTAATAAGCTTTGTTAATAAGCTTGTTTTACTTTTACTATAAATCCATTAGTTGCTGTATTTGAAGGAAAGGGTGTATTTACCCCAGTTAAATTAATAAGCTATATATTGACTCTTTTCAAGAGCAGGATACTTAATATCTTCTGTGAATGTGCACTGGTAATGGCTGTGCATTGTAGAGAGACATCTTTTAGGAGCTTGGGGACTGGAGTTCACTGATTGTTACCTGCTAGATGAGGTTTGGGCCCGGAGAGCCTTGGGGAGTTGGCTGGTAAGAAAGACAGACAGTTGTGGCAGGAGGTGACACACAGTCTAATATCTAGCAAAGCTAACTCTTATTGAGGCAAAGAGGCAATGCAGTGGTTCACGGTTCTGGGTGCCCCAGCAATGTGTTAATGTTTCGAAATGCAAAAATGATCCATTCCCATCAATGGAAGAAATCTGGGCGATAAAAAATAAGAGTATCTTGTCTTTATCAAAAAGAACCTGAAGTTTTAATTCCCATTCACGTACTCTGAAAGCACATAATCCTCTGCAGTGACAGTTGTCTCCATAACTCAGTATTTTCTTGCTTACCTGAGTAGATACTCTCAGGGGAAATTTGAGTCATCTGGGCCTCTGACAAGGAGTAGTCATGGGAACTTGAATTCTGCAGGATCCCTGCATTTACAATTCTAAATCTTCAGGTAGATTTACAGTTGCTTGAAAGTTTTCTGAAGAAAGTGCATGGAACTGCTTCATGCTGCATTTTCAGAGGAACATAATATTTTCATTGTGCACCACTGATTTTCTAAGTATGTTTTCCATTTGTTATGTATTTGTGTGTTCTGTTCAGTTATCCTAGGTTTCAAGTACAATTGTCTTCCTAATATCCTATCTTTGTTCTTGCCATATCCCACCATCATTGAAATTAATGGCAAAACGCCATTTTCTGTTGTTCGAGCAAAATCAGATGATACTTTTGTATGTTTTGAAGTCCGAGTTAAATATCCTCTTCTCAGCATCTTTGAAGATACAAAGTAGGAACCTGTGGAAATGAATTCTGACAGGATCATGGTTCATTCCTATGGGTATTTTCCTTGTGAGAGGATAATGCACAGAGCAACTGTGCACCTTTAAGGCCCCCTTTTCATCTAGATACTTCCCTGAGATATGACCATGCAGAGGTCAGAAGTAGAGGCTTCTGTGGGATCAAGGGGTAGATGCAGCTTACATTCAGTTTCCCTCCTGCTGAGAGATATGAGACCATTTGAGCAGGTAGTCTACTTATTCCATCCCCTCTATAGTGACAGCTTGTGGAATCGGAATAGGTCTCAGCTTCAGATAATGACACTGTTGATAATGTGACACTCCAAATTTGCCGCTTCATTACACATGCAATGCCACATGCATAAAGAAATTATGTGACATTAAAGCAGCTATAGCTTTAAATGCCTTAGATTGCAACAGGCTCTAAAAAATACTAACAATCTGCATTTTTAAATGTATAACCACCATAATTTAGCTATTGGTGTATCATGATGATGCCTCGTTGCTATTCTTTTGACTATCAGGAATGGTTATTGCACATTAATTCTGGATTAGACTGGTAGTTACCATAGGCTGGCCTTACTTATTTAAAAATATTATTCTCCAGCATCCTCATGAAAAGCAACATCACATTTTTATGAGGATCCAGCGGGACAGGAGGCAAGTCATACATACTAAGTGCACTATGTAAACACTGTAATTTATCCGTGCAAACATATTCATTATTGGACTCCTCTGAAGCCGAATTTCATTTTTGTTTTAAATATGCATTCTGAAAATTGAAAGTAATTTATCCCGCTCCCTTGGGACAAGATGCACAGAGGTACACCCCTCTCTTTTTTGTATTTTTGATATTTCCTATTTGGCTCAGGATCATATAATTTACTTGCCAGTGTGAAGACTAGATTTGTTTAATGAAACTGTAAACTAAATCACAGGGTAGATTAGTTTCCTACCTTTACAAAGAAAATCCCTCCTGGTATCTCCTCTTATTAAAGTTTTGTGCGCATTGTTCAGTGAAATAACTGCAAACTATTACTAGCTGACAAAAGATATTTTAGAGTGCTCTCCAAAATAGAAATACAGCTCACAATAGCCCATGGTTGTCATAATTTGTGCTTAGTAACAGGAGTCATATAAATCAATCTCTTATTTTACAGTACCTTCTAATTTTATACAATATGTATTCAAGCCTAAATGGAGGCCAGAATATGGTTAATATAATTTACTGGACTCGTAAAACTGGGGAAAGGTGAAGATAGCCACAATGACTATATAATTGGTGTGTGAAATCCTGAGATTAAAATGTATTGGTTAAAATGTGCACAAAGTAATTCAAAAAAATCCTAGAGCACTGCAGAAATTATAGTTTGAAACAGCTAAAAATTGCTTGAATTGGCATGTTAGAAAAGTGATTTACTGTAGTTTTTGTTAAGTTTATGATCAGACTATTAAATGTGGTGAAGACAAAGAAATCCTTTCAGTGGACTCCTAAGGGAACCTTCAGTCATGTACAACAATGAGAACAGTATCCTTTTTTTTTTTTAAACCCCCTGGCTGCTAGGAAGCTTTTAAAACAAACCACTGAGTTTTCCTTCACGTTGACAATCAGGGTCAGCATTCAGTCTTGGTGACATGAGCTGTTGCTTGGGTTGGTAGGAAGATGAATTCACTTTTGGGTTTACTGGGCTAGTTCCAGGGGCAGGCAAGAAGGGCAGCCACCCTGGGTGCCAATTTCCAAGGGGCACTGAACTGCTGTGCCGCTGTTTTTGTTCTACTCTGATTAGCTGGAGATTTTTGCTCTGCTCTGATTGGCTGGACTTTTTTCCCTCAGCTGTGAGTGTGCGCCCGTGTGAGTGAGTGCATGTGCGCTGAAAATATTTTCTGCCCTGGTCAGTAAAATGGGTAGGGTCTGCTCCTGTGGATTTATTACACTGAGGACTAAAGTAGAGCAATATGTTTTCTCCAGCCCTTTGCCAGTGTGACTGTGGAAGAAAATCTTTCCTTGCTACACACTGATTAATATTTCAGTAGATCGGGTACTTCTGCATAGCACATTCAGGGATGCACAGAAGTGCCAATGGGATCTCCAAAGTGAAGGCACATCTACACCTCATAATAAATAGCAATTTTCATGAATATTCATAATCTTTATGATTTTATGGCCAATATTTAGCTTCCCAATAGTCATGGCAGTGAAACATTTGAAGTGATACCTTAAACATGTGCAAAGATTTTCTTATGCTTGAATATTTTCTACGGCTCTATTGAGGGCAGACTGGCTCAAAAGGTGCTTGAGGGGCTGAAAACATCCAGGTTTATCTGATAAATGTACTGTTGTGGCCTACTTTTAGCCTGATCTGAGAGACCAATGACCATTGCATAGTATATCTCATGAACTTGTGGGACTAGAGACTTCAGGATATGAACCAATGAAATGCTCAGAATCCACACTTTTCACACTGCTGAATAGCAGTTTATTTTCTAAATTTCATGGCTCATTAAATACAAGAGTTTATTACATTATTCAGACTGTACCCTTGCTTGTTCACTTTGCCCTGTGGTCAGAGACCATCATCATGATTTCTGACTATCTGTTCCTGTGCTGAATAAAATCTGAGGATGGAGGGTAGGGCAGGGTTTTTTTCCCCAAGGCACAGATGCAGTTAGGTGACTGCCATTTGTGCCTTTTGAAAATCTCTGCCTTAGTGAACATGAGGAGTAAGGCCAACCCCCAAGCTTTCAAAAGCCATGAGCTGGGCCCCAAAAATCATGGGAATTTTAAAATACAATACATTTCAGTTTCTCCTTATTTGGCCCCTGGGTTTTAGACTTGAGGATTCACATTCTCAAGCTTTTCTCTACTCTTGAGAAGGCTAGAAACTTTAAAAAGGAATGAAAGATGAGATTGTGATGAAGTCTCATGACTCTAAAAGCCTGGGCTTTAAGAAAACACCAAATATCTAGAGACTTACGAAAAACTCATGTGCGTTGGCAACATTAAGCTAAGTAATTTGTAGTGAACAATTTGCAAGAAGAACCTCATCTATTTTATTTTCCCTGCTTGAAAATTGTAGCTGTTACCTGGGAAGACGAATGGAGGCCACATGAGTCCAAAGATAACTGCTGCCTTTGTCTCTTTAGAAAACAAACAAGAAACCCACCATAGGCCATGTCTATGCTACGGCCACTACAGCGGCACAATTATGGCACTGTGGCAGCACCACTGTTACACCATAGCGTAGATACTTCCTAACTCAACAGAAGAGGGTTTTCAGTCTAAGTAGTTAGTCCACCTCTCCAAGTGATGGTAGCCAATTCATCTGTTGACTTTGTGGTGTCTACACCTGAGATTAGGTTGACTTAAGTCCAATGCTTAGGGTACAAAATGTTTCACTGACCTAGCAACATTGCTCAGGGCTATCTCATTTTTAAGTATAGACCAAACCATAGCCCCACACCCTTATTTATGTCCAAGGTAAAAGCATATGGACCTCAAGAAAATGAATCTGAATTAACTAAAGGTGTGACTTTAAAGTGGATTAGTTTAAACCGCATTAAAGCCCCTGTGTGGGCACTCTCATTCGGAATTAAAGAGGCCTTAATTCAGTTTAGGTTAATTCACTTCCAGAGTAACATTTCAGTTTTCCACTGATACGGTAGCAAGATCCTGGCCTTTTTCCAGGCTCACTCTTCATTTCAAAGCTAATAGCTGTTTTAAGGTTTGTGATGAAAAGTAAACCCGGCCTTAGGGATGATCTCAAAGACAGTGAGTAGCTTTCTGCCAAATTCTTTATGGCAACTCTGCAATTATCATGTTGCTTTATTTCTCAAAAGGGGAAAAACTCCTTTCTCAAGTCTTTGTAAAAATTGCAAAAATCTGGAAAAATTATGTCTATTGTAGAGGTATGATTTAACATGAACAAATATATGCATTGTAAATGTTTTCTTGGCAATTTACTTGTCATAAATGTCTACTGTACTGAAAAACTCCACTGGGAATTGGATGTGTTTATTTTGCTTGTACTTATGAATTTGTAAAGAGACACAATGACAATAAAAGTAGAAATATTATGATTTGCAAACCCCCAGATACTGAAATTGGTTTCAGCTCAAATGTAGCTTTCCAAGGTCTGCGCTTAATCCAGACATCAGAACAAGCATTAAATGCATATTGTGTTTTCATAATGATGTGAGCACCAAATGATTCTGAATGATATTATGCAGACATCTATAGGTAATTTAGTACATGATACCAAATACACAGGGCTCAACCCAGTCCTGGGCTGTGGTGGCTTGTGCCATTATAACTCAGGATGCAGAGCCTTTGGTGCTGGAACCTCTTCCCAGAAGGGATGTTTGTGGCACAAGGCACCCTGCTACCCCCAAAAAGGTGGGTCTGTGCAGGGGGGACACAAGGCTCCGTGAGAGTCCTGACTGCAATTTAAAGGTACGCTTCCAGTGAAAGTCCCAGAGAGGATGGCACTACATGCATGATTTAAACTTCCTAAGGTAAATATCCCTTGATGTGCAGCAGCTGAAGGGACTGCAGTGTTCATCTCCTTGCACCGGTAAGGGTGAATCAAGTGCAAAGTCTGTATAAACAGTCATTGCCAAAAAGGAAACAAAAAATCAATCTTTGGGTTTAAATCCATTTCCAAACTGAAGAGGCTTGAATTGCTTGTATTTTTATCTAAATTGTTAAAAAAAATTGAGATAACTTTTGAGATATTAAAATCTTTTGTTTTTATTATTACTTGACTGAAATTATTACTGAAATAATAATATACAGCCTTAAAGTGTACTTCATAGCAACTGAGGTAACTAGCCCTTCTTGATCTACATATGAGTCCATTGCTTATAACAAAGCCGTATTCCTGTTTCGTGTGGGGGTGGCTGTATGTAAACAGTTGGCTGGACAAGTTCCTAAATATGTCTCTATATTGTTCATCATATATTTTAAATATTCTAGAACTGAAGATATTTAAAATATTAGCTATTTAAGATCTATCTTAAATATAAAGAAAAGAAAATATTTTAAACCTATGAGAAATATAGAAAAATAGATATTTCCAAATAGGCTTACCTTTGTGGTACTTCTTAAAGTAACTTGAATAATGTGACATCATGAATATAATACTCTTACCGTATTAGCTATAATGCCTTTTCAATCTCCTCAGTCTAACAAAACACTCAATAGTTGGTTTTATTCTGTCCTCAAATACACACGCAGGAACTGGTGCACATCTTGGAATAACTCCATACAGTGTGTGCGCATGCTCAAACATATATATTGTAATAGTAGCAACTAGAATCAGTAGATATATTCACCTCAGCTATGTGACAGTGCTATAACCTCTTGTAACTTAAACTTTCCTTGGACTTAAAGATCTGTGTCTGTACAGCATTCCTGTGGTCTCTTTATAGTAGCTATTATAGATAGTCTTATTCTGATATCATTTACATCAATATATATATGGAGTAACAATAATGAAGTCAATGGAGTTTACAGCAGGGTAAAAATGATGTGAGAATTAGGCCCTTCATTGTAAGATAGGTGGTATTGGCCACCGTTATATTTGACACTGAAGTCTATAGGGCTGATATCATTATGGTGGCAAGGCAGTCAACTAAAAGTCTGATCCAATACTCATTGAAGGAAATTAACTCCTGTTAACTTAAGTAGGCATTGGTTCAGGCCCTAAGGATCCACTTCTACTCCCATTGAAACAAAAGCCAAAACTCCCATTTAACTGAAATGGCACAGGATGAGTCCTTAAGTAATTACACCTCTTGACTGCTGATCCTGCAGCTCAGCTGCTTTCTCTCTAAATTCCGGAGTTCTATTGTAAGGGCACCAGAATATCAAAAGTTAAAATACTTGCTAATTGGGTAACACCAGAGAGACATTTTGACCTCTATACATTAAGCAGCAGTGAAGCGAATGAATTTAGAACTAGCTATGAGCTTGGTATGTATTCATATCAGCTGAGACAGCCTTGAATCTAACAATACATAGATCTAATAAACCATATAAGTACCCTTTCCATGAAGACTCTTTCCAATAAAAAAAGAGAAGCACTATGCCATTTGACAGACTCATGCCTAAATGTCACAAAGAAGGCCCAAATTAAATCATATCTCCAGAAATCATTGTTCCCTTGAGATCAATACTAAAATATAACAATTCTAGAGATACATTTCCCCCCACCTCTCAAGTACATCAGATATTGCAGGAAGGATTATGAAAAAGTGGTAGCTGTAGGCTGGTTTCAAAAATTTCAGTGCTTGTAAAGGAATCCCAGTGCTGTTAGCATATTTTTTATTTTCTTTGACAGCAAGTAAATGTTGTGTGGCAGACCAAATCTGGAAATAAAACTTTATGATGTGCTGTAGCTATAGTGGTTTATATATCTATAAACTGCTGGCAGACCATCAAAAGATGCGCATTTTCAATATTTTTGAATGTGACTTGAAAGCAGCTTGACTTCTGTAATCATAAACACAGACAAGTGTACTGTGCATTCTTGCACCAAATGATGTTTCTCTTCATATTAGAGTGGTGGTGGTTTTTGAGTAGTCCAGTGAGATCAAAAAGAACTGTGAGGTGAAGAAAAGTGTTTTTTTCTTGCTTAAATATTGAGTGCAAACTACTTGGTTTCACATAAAAGGAAACACTACCAGGCATATTACTGTAACCCCTCCTGTTCACTATCCCATTAAGATGCTGTTCAACACAGGAATAAGTGCAGTAGTCTTTTATCTTCATGGCTTTCCTTGTAACCTGGAGCCAAATTCTCCTCTCAGTTATGCTAGTTTAACCCCAAATGACTATAATGGGGTTGCACCAAAGTATGTTAAAGAATTGGTAACTAATTGGAGGCATGTGTGTCTCTTCCTCTCTATGCAAATGGGAAGAACACTTACCAGCCCCAGGCAGATAGCTTCAAGAATGATTTTTTTCTTCCCCATTCCCGTATGTCCATGGAGAAATACAGAAAACAGAGCCAGGCTTAAATTGTGAACAAACGGCATCACTTGCCCCATAGCCTCAGCCGTAGAGAACACAACGCCATCCACGGCCTCAAAAACAACTCTGACATTATAATCAAAAGGGCTGACAAAGGAGGTGGTGTAGTCATAATGAACAGATCGGATTATGAACAGGAGGCTTCCAGGTAACTCTCCAACACCACATTCTACAGGCCGCTATCCTCTGAACCCAGAGAGGAGTACCAAAAGAAACTACACCACCTGCTCAAGAAACTCCCTGCGATAGCACAGGAACAAATCTACACAGACACACCCCTAGAGCCCTGACCAGGGGTATTCTATCTGCTACCCAAGATCCATAAATTTGGAAACCCTGGACACCCCATCCTCTCAGGCATTGGCACTCTTACAGCAGGATTATCTGGCTATTTGGACTCTCTCCTCAGACCCTATGCTACCAGCACTCCTAGCTATCTTCAAAACACCACCAACTTCCTGAGGAAACTTCAGTGCATTGGTGATCTTTCTGAAAACACCATCCTGGCCACTGTGGATGTAGAAGCTCTTTACACCAGTATTCCATGTGATTATGGACTACAAGCTGTCAGGAACAGCATCCCTGATGAGGCCATCATGGATGAACTTTGTGAGTTGGTCCTCACCCACAACCATTTCAGCTTTGGGGACAACTTATATCTTCAGGTCAGTGGCACTGCTATGGGTATCAGCATGGCCCCCAGTATGCCAACATTTTTATGTCTGACTTAGAACAATGCTTTCTCAGCTCTTGTCCCCTAGCACCCCTACTCTACTTGCGTTACATTGATGACATCGTCATCATATATACCCAAGAGAAGGAGGCCCCTGAAGAATTCCACCTGGATTTCAACAATTTCCACCCCACCATCAACTTCAGCCTGGACCAGTCCACACAAGTGATCCACTTCCTGGACACTACTGTGCAAGTGATGGTCATATAAACACCACCCTATACCGGAAACCTACTGATCGCTATACTTACCTACATGCCACCAGCTTCCATCCAGGACACATCACACGATCCATTGTCTACAGCCAAGCCTAAGATACAACTGAATTTGCTCCAATCCCTCAGACAGAGACAAACACCTACAAGATCTTTATCAAGTATTGTTAAAACTATAATCCCCACCTGGGGAAGTGAGGAAACAGATTGACAGAGCGAGACGGGTACCCAGAAGTCACCTACTACAGGACAGGCCCAACAAGAAAAATAACAGAACACCACCAGCCATCATGTATAGTCCCCAACTAAAACCTCTCCAGCACATCATCAGTGATCTACAACCTATCCTGGAAAACGACCCCTCACTCTCACAGACCTTGGGAGGCAGGCTAGTCCTTGCTTACAGACAGCCCCCCAACCTGAAGCAAATACTCACCCAGCAAGTACACACCACACCACAGAAACACTAACTGAGGAACCAATCCCTGTAACAAACCTTGTTGCCTACTCTGTCCCCATATCTACTCTAGCGACACCATCAGAGGACCCAACCACATGAGCCACACCATCAGGGGCTCACTCACCAGCACATCTACTAATGTGATTTATGCCATCATGTGGCAGTAATGCGCCTCTGCCATGTACATTGGCCAAACCGGACAGTCCCTATGTAAAAGAATAAATGGACACAAATCAGACATCAGGAATGGTAACATACAAAAGCCAGTAGGTAAACACTTCAATCTCCCTGGACATTCTATAACAGATTTAAAAGTAGCCATCCTGCAACACAAAAACTTCAAAAACAGACTTCAAAGAGAAACTGCAGAGCTACTGTTCATTTGCAGATTTAACACCATTAATTTGGGCTTGAATAGGGACTGGGAGTGGCTGGCTCACCACAAAAGCAATTTTCCCTCTCTTGGTATTGACACCTCCTCATCAATTATTGGGAGTAGCTCACATCCACCCTGATTGAATTGGCCCTCTCAACACTGGTTCTCCACTTGTGAGGTAATTCCCTTCTCTTAATGGCCAGTATATTTATGCCTGCATCTGTAATTTTCACTCCATGGATCTGAAGAAGTGGATTTTTTACTCATGAAAGCTTATGCCCAAATAAATCTGTTAGTCTTTAAGGTGCCACCGGACTCCTTATTGTTTTTGTGGATACAGACCAACACGGCTACCCCTCTGATACTTAAGAGCTATGGTCTGTGCCTCCTACAGCCTCCTCTCTTTTTCCCTTATGCTCTGGCCTAATGGAATTTACAGACTTGAATTGGGGAGGAGGGGCTGACATTGTTCTCTCACTGTTGAAAATCATGAGTAATTCCACTGATGCCATTGACCTTTCACTGGTGTAAAACCAGCACAAATGGAATCATCATCAGCCCCTTTGTTATGCAAGGCAACCTTTACTTCCTGAAAAGAACAAAGAAATGTTCCCAGCATGTCTCTGTCTGTGAGGCTCCCTCAAACACAGCACTTGCTAAAGCACACTACCCTTTGGAATATACAAGTAAGGACTCATGGATCGTCTACATTTTAAAAATTCTCTTTTTCCAAACATCACATTAAAAAAATGTCTCTCTCAATATAAGCAATGAAAAAAATCTATTGTATGCTTTTGCATAAGACAGCATGACATCTCCAAGTCTCTGTTTTTAAAACGTGTAAGTTAACTCAGATATCTAATTGACTGAACATCCATATGTATGTGTGTTTTGTAAAATGTAACATATAGTTAAATTATTCAAGTATTATCAAGGGTCAAGCTAAACATATAAGGTCAAGCAAATTGAACAGTATTCCTGCACTGTGATCTTTTACATAGCCTTGAGCTATGTTGGTTCGTGGACTACCAGTGGTCCGCGAGCTCCATTCAGGTGGTCTGCGGATAGTTCCCTCTAAGATGTGTGCCTGGGTGGCTGCACATGAGAGAATGAAGGGCCACCCACCTAATTAGTGGAGCCACACAGGCATGGCTCCACTAATTAGGTGCCTGAACCCTGGAGAAGACGCACATGTAAGGTGAGGTGGTGGCCTTGGGAGGAATAGAGAGTATGTGAGAGGGGGCAGTGGGGTGAGAAGAGGGGATGGGAGGAATTTGGAACGTGCAGGGCTGTGGCAGCCAGAGAAAGAGGTGACTTTCCCCAGCTCCAGGGCTGCGACTGCCAGGGAGAGATGGCCCTCCTTCCCAGCTTCAGCTCTGTGGTGGGGGAGAGCCCCCTTCCTTCCCAGCCCCAGCTTGGGGGCTGCCACAGCGGGGGAGAGAGGGTGCATCCATCGCATTAGAAAGGTACTGATATTAAAATGATTTGTTTGCTTTTATTTGTAGAACAAAAAAGTTTTAGGTTTTTTTAGATAGTGCTTTTATCCAAAGCACTTTACAGTAGTTAGCTAATGGTACAAACAACATTTGGAAAGATCATTAAGTGGTCCGCCGAGACCCTCGGCAATTTTCGAGTGGTCCAAAAAAAAAAAATTGAGAACCACTGGCCTAGAGATTGCATAGTATCGTACATAATTGCCCTGAACTGAAACTTCCTGAAAAAGGATTGTAAGTGTTGTAAATGACTTGGCAACAATAGACGTGTTAAATGACATAGCATCAATGTTAACTCAGAGCTTCCTTGTTCTAGCTGTTATTCTTTGGCCTGTGCTGCATTATTTTACTATGTTTGTTTCTTCCTTTTTGCAACAATAGTATGAAATATTGAGAGAGAGTGAAATGCAAATAAAAAACTAAATTACGCATTGCAACAGTGCAAACTTGGATACATACTATATAAGATACATCTAAGTATAGAAAATAAACATTCCAAGAGAGAAATCCACAAGGTAGACCTGAACAGAGTAAATCAAATTAATACCCTCACATGCACACACCGACTCTGTAAAATACATGGACATTCTCTCCTATGTAAATACTTTGATTGTAAATCAATTAGACACCTAAATATAGACTAAGATTATTTAATTTTATACACTCATATTTGTAGATTTTAGCCACTGTTTTTTCTTCAATGATGCCATGAATTCTTCTTTTAAAAACGATTATTTATTTCATAATCTCATCTAATGCTTGAAAATTGTAAAGGAACAAAGTGACTCTTTGTAAGCAAGTGTCTTTTGTCTAAACATTCCCAACTCTAATATGTAGTTCCCAGTAGTTAGAGAGAACAGTGTAATAAATAATGGATATAAACAAAGGACACCATAGTTACTCTCTATACCCCATACACCTGGCATGAGGGATTGAATCAATTGTCTACAATTGTGTACTCCCTGCAGTTTGACAAAGCTCATCCTGAAGCAAATGAGGTTCACAGGAGTTCAAATACAGCAGCTGGACACCAATATGTGACAGTGGTAGAATAAGCTCCAAGATTACCACCGGAGACAAGAAGATGGGTCCTTTTACTGCAAAAGCACAGGCCCTTACCACTTGAGCTAAAGGAAAGGCTCTATGTGATGTACATTAGAATTAAGGTTGAATTAGCTTCTTCGTGTGTCACCTGTATGAAGGCAATGTAGGTCTATGTTCTTGAGCAGGTCTGGCCTTACATCCAGGTGCTCAGAATCTATGCTATAAGAACATACGCAGGTACAGTAAGGTGCCACTGTATATGTATACACACTAACCAGAATATGCAAACATATCCTATTCCCATTTCATAAGGCTGTATCTATGGATTTTCTACCTTTCTTGTCTCCCGTTACCACCGGGAGCTATCCTACATATCCAGTGCTTAATTTGTGCCAGAGCTTGCCAGGGCTGAGCCCCCTCACCTCTAGCGCTTGACAGTTCATAGCCCCAGAACCTCTGGGCTTGCTGCATCAGTTATGAATGTAAAAAAATTGCTTCAGGCCCTGCACCTAATTGCTTGAGCCCCAAATGAAGCACTGCACGTATCCCTGGAATAATTGCCCTAATCTTCTCTTTAAAGATGCAATAAAATTGGAAGGCTTGTTCACCTGTCCACTCCAATTAATGATTTTAAAAGGCCCTTCTCTCTTCCATGGGCAGTACTGGAGTCCTGACATCTGATAGGTCAATATAAAAACAAAGTGGTGCATATTTTAAGAGAAGGAAATCCTCCTTCTCCCTCCAGCAAGCAGTAAAACTTGAAAGAACACCATAATATTTTAAATTCTAAGCATTAGTGCTACCAGAAGGCAGAAAAGCTGTAGATTAACTTTGTGGATTGATAATTCATTCACTCAAATTTAGTGAACAGGAGGACCATAAATTCCCTCTTTCCATTATGCCCTATGAATTTCATGTAGAACCATTTCAAAGTGTTTCTCCTTGACTCCTCATGTGAGTTAAAATTCAGCATTACATTTTCTCTGATCATACACAGTAAGCCAGCAGCAATTCCACACTCAGACAACAGAATATGCTGAGAGATAAAACTAGAACCTGGAGAGCATGGCCAGAGTCAGTTGGACTTGACCTTTCCCCCTTTCTTTTTAGTGGCTTTGTTCCGAGTTTCACACTATGTCTGAAATAAGATAGGGACTGGCTGGACTTCAGCCTGATTAATATACAGGCCAAAGAAACCCCTGGTGTTGGAAGTGTTCCTGCGACCTGACAATTTGTGTCAGAGGTTGTCAGCAGATAACATTATTACTAGTCTTTAAGGAGGGGGATATGCAGCAAGAGAAGCAGCCAGTAACAGAGAGAGGACTACAGTCAGGAAATGCCTGTCAGGATTTAAACCAAACAATAAATAGAGATGTCACTTGAAAAGGCCCCCAGTAGAATGGCTTGAATCCAATATGTGCCCAGGGTAAGGGGAGAGGGCTGAGGGAAAGGGAGCGGTTATTTCCTGAAGCCTTCTCTGCTACCAGTACTCAAAACATCTCACTGAAACAAATACAATATATTTTAGAACAAAAATTCTTGATACCCGCTGAAGCATTTGTACTAAACAGTTTCCTTAACAGCTACACTATAATTAAGACCATAGCATTTGAGAAAATAAACAGTGGGCACCTTGGAAAAAACCTCTGGTTACTTAGTTTTTTATTTAGTTTTATTAAGTGTCGCAATCTTTTTGATAGAAACTGATCTTTATGATTTACAAAAATTTTCTAAAGTGAACTTTCTGTAGGTTTCTCATTTTAAACTGAAACTGACTCCGTGCACTGTAATTGTGATTTCCCTTTGGATGCATAGCATTTTCTTAGCCAGGAATGCTACGTCTATCCCTTTGCTCAAACCCAGTTCAAAAATCTACTGTGAAAATCTCTTTGCAGTTGAAAGCATTAGCATTCCACAAGTTAAGTCAGAGTACACCTGTACACTGACCTCTATTTTGAATCAATTTTATAGCCTTAAATGATTAAAGCTTGAAATAAATGATTGAATATGCCTTGTAAGGAAGAGGTATGATGAATAAAAAGATGACAGATACTTTTTTTCCATTCAGATCTCAAACAGATTTATCCTGGTAAGAAACAGTACTAGGGTGGGGATGAGGTAATAAATCTGTATTTTAATTTTCAATTATCAGAGCGGTCTGCTAATCTGGTGCTTTTTCATATATTTAAAATCTCTTCTAGCATATTTCTGTTTTCTGAACTCTCCTTTTCTCATTGCTTCAATAACAGTCATGTGCCCATTGTTTCATTGCTCAAATGTCTGTTTCTCTTCCTCAGTGGTTCATTGAATTTCTCTTAAACTTTTCATTTTTATGTGTGTCAAGCCTGTGTAAAATCTACTTCTTGGACTTGGTAAATGAAAGTGATGATAGCTGAAAGCCTTGATATTTAGGATTAATACAAGGTCATAGGACCTCTTCCCATAAGCTGCAAGCAATGGGTGAATTGATCTCACAGCTTTAAAAGCACAGAAGTAGAATCTCTCCCAAGAGTGTATTTTTTTTATCCTTATGCTGTGGTCTCAATTAAAACATTATCCATACCTGTAGGTTTCAGTCAGAAAGTATAGTTGCAGAAAATAAAATATTCATTGCACTAGAGGAAAAAGGAAAGCAGATGCAATAAAGCTCAGTGAATGCTTGAAAAAAAAGTATTAACCAACATTTGTTTGAATAAAAACTGCAAATGCACTTCAACAGAATTTGCAACCCCTTTTATGTGCTTTCTGTGAACATTCTTATGTGCAAACTCATGTGTGCTGAAAGAGAAAATGGCCTGATTCCCATTTATGCTAAGGCCCCTTTACATCACTTAGGCATTGTAAAAAGAGCCATAAAGTGGGACTTAATGACATGGACTCCCAGTTTAAGGCATTTTTACACTTCCAGAATAGTGTTAGGAGGCCTGAGTGTAAATAAGAATCTGTCTCAATGTTACAAAACCTTGTGCAAATGTGTATTTTCACAGCACTATAGCAAAGTGGAATTGTTCTGGGTGTCTGACCAAGAGCCTCCAGCCCAGGCTGAGAAGAGAATCTTAAGCAAAATACCTACCACAGTACACTAATAAACAGATTGCATAAAGCATGGTAGTTTTTAATCATTTAACTAATAAAGGCCCTGATTCTTGACTTTTAAAAATGGCTGCTTTGAGCTGGTAAGTTCTGGGTTGAAAACCAATGTAACCAACTGTAGGATGATCACTCCAATGTACAGGCGATCATCTGGTGTTTAGAGTTAGTTTAGTGGGTCCTGTGTTACCCTACCCATTGGCACACTTGGTATGGTCAATGTAAAGGGGCCGTAATGGGGCCCACTGAAGCAGATTGCTAGGGCCTGGCCCAACATCAGGGAAGCACAAAGGCAGGGCCAGCTTTAGTAAGTGCAGGGACTGATTTGAATACCCGGTGGCAGTCCAGGTCTTTGGCGGCGGGTCCTTCACTTGCTCCGGGTCTTCTGTGGCACTGAAGAACCCGCCGCCGAAATGCTGCCGAAGACCCGGAGCGAGTGAAGGACCCGCCGCCGGCGTGCCACCAAAGACCCAGACTGCTGCCGGATGAGTACAAAATTTAAAAAGGCGCCTAAGTTAGATGCTCTTCTTTAGGGTGCGGGGCCCTCTTAGGTGCGGGGCCCGATTCAGGAGAATCGGCCTAAAGCCGGCCCTGCACAAAGGCCCCATTTACACATCCTGTGCTGAGTTGCTGTGTGCATTCTTAATCCACAGTTGAGGATCTGGGCCAGTAACTTCACAACAAACTTTGAGTTTTGGTCAAATATTAACAGAATTTGTGTTAAATATATATGGAAATATACATTTAGTGGCCTCTCTGTTGAAATAGAAAAAAGACTTGGGCTTAAGAAAGAAGCCCAAGATTGGATGAATCAATGGACCAAACTATGCTCTTTATTACACTCCATATAAATCAAATCAGACACCCATAATAATTCCACTTTGCAGATGCTATGAAAATACACATTTGTACAAGGTTTTGTACCAATTCTCATTTACACTAAGACAATAGTGTTTGGCCCAGTATATGTTTCTGCCTTACCTGTCATTAAAAATAAGTAACCCTAAACATAGCCACCGTCACTTCGGCATTATAGTAGATATTGGAATGCAAACGAAAAATATTTTGAATCACTTCATATTGGTCATTATCAAAAAATGTTACACTACCAGACTTGGTGTTTTTCCTTAAAAGACTACTATATATTATACATTTAAACAGGTGTGTTACTTATGGTCTATAGTATTTCCTGTATACTGAAAGCTGCTCATTTAACTTACACTGGTGATATTGTTTTAGCTGACCTAAAGTGCAACCTTAGTTGAACAGAATGTAAAACAGGAGCCAGTAAAGAGTGTTTTTACATTTGGAAGTCATGAATATTGAACGGACTGCCTGTCCTACTTAGTAAAGAAGCATCATGACTTTTATGTGTTTCCTCTCAGTCTTGAAAGGCAAAGGTCTTGATATACAAAATACTTTTTTACACTTCTGAAAAAGTATAGGCCTATTTCGGAAGATTTAATAGTAAATACGAATAGTACGAGATGCAAAATACTAGCATTAATTTAAACTATGAAATATGAAGCACTCCAAAGTTAAAATATTCTGAAACCTCAGGTTGTTCCAGATTGGTTTAGGTAGCCAAGGAGCACAGCTATATTAGATAACATCTTTTTAAATAATATAAAAAATATATTTAAAAATGTAATTTTGAAATGACAAATAAGAATAGAGATTACCATATATGTGTTACGTAGTCTGTTTTCCAGATATTATGGCAACTAGGAGACCAAGTGTATTAGAGGTATATTAATGAGTTTTTAAATTCAGTAGTTTTGCATACATGTATTTTAAGAATGTCCCCGTTAATAATACTCTTCTCAAAACTTGCTGACTTTAATATTTACATAGCTTTTTGAAACACTTCTGAACTGTTTTACTCAAATTTCGTGTGGATTTTTAGGTTTCAGATCTATAAAACAAGCCAAGCCCAAACACAACTTTTCTGGTCAAAATATACTGGGCAACTTTTTTCACCTTATTGTTTGAAATGAAACATAGAAAATTGCATCCCAAAAGGAATTTTTTGAAAGCTTTTTGAATGCAGAGGGCAATAGAATAGAAACTAGAACTCAGCCATAACTATTTTAAGTACAGTACTGCTAGGGCCTAATCCTATTCCCACTACAAAACTCCCATTTTTTTCAGTGGTACAGGATCAAGTGCCTTTGATCATCTACTGCAGTGTCTAGAAATAGCAAAGGGAAGATACACTGGTGCTTGTAGATTGTGAAGTGAGAGCTTCTTGAAGGGTTTCATTCATTTAATACAATAATGAAATGAATTTGAGCACCTAAATGGGATCTGTTAATTAAGCATTGTGTAAAAAATGTATTTAGTGAAAAGGAAAAACACACACCAAATTCTGTAACAAATAAATCCGCAAATATACCATACATGAAAGTATTCTGCATGCAGAACTGCATCTAGAGCAATGAAAAATGCCATATTCACTGGATTAGTGTTTGAACAGGAAAATTGACATTTTCCACATGTGGAATTTGCCTTTCATCTTTTGGGAAGTGGAGAGGGGAGATTCAACAAAAGATGTTTTGATGTTTTATGAACACTTATATTTTGTTTCAAGAATGCTTTACTACTATTAGCCTGTAATTTGCTTTCTGACATTACTAAAACTTAGAAAATTGACACGCGTATTTTTACTTCTTTATATTTAGAAGTACATAAATAAAGTAACATCCCCTGTATCCATCAGTATCACTTTGAGCTAATTTTAAAGAACCACATTTCATTTTAGACTGTGTTCTGAGACTTTCCATGGTTTTCAAAAGAGGTAGTCTGATGTAGTGTCTACAAGAGAGGATGGGGCATTAGGGTCTATGCCCGATTTTCCCACTGTCTTGCTTTGTAAGCTTAGGCAAGTCTCTTAAACATGATGGGCCTTAGTTGTCACATCTGTAAAATGGAAATGATGATACCTCCTTAGCTTATGGGGGCGTTGTGAGTTTTAATTAATTAATGTTTATAAACTACTCCTATGGGAAGTGCTTTTAAAATGTGCAAACTATCATTATTTTTATTGCTTATTATTTATTAAATTGACTGAGTAAGGACAAGAGTGCACCAACATTCCTACTTTTTTTAGAAGGATAGCTTTTATTTCCATTCTTTTGGAAGAAGGGCGGGCAGGAATTGGCACTATTGAATTTCCATGTGTTTACATCTAGTGCAGTTTCTTAATTATCTGGGGACCTCATTAGCAGAAACATTAATCTATAACTTCTTGTTTGTGTTTCTGTCATTTTTTTAAAGATTGATAAAATGTAATAATCCATCATTTCCACACTGGCTTCCAAACATATTTTACCAAAAATGGCCTGTATCCTGATGCAGTTTAAGTTCTCTAAACAGTTACATTTGATTGCGGTGGCTTAAAAAAAATGTCCTTGACATTTTGAAAGTTTACATGTGCTAGGAATAATAATGTCTCCTTTCCCATTAAAGTGGCTTTTTCATTGATGGCAATGATTGTATATACAGAACCATTCTAGATAGAAAAATAATCATATTCATATTCTGAATCTAAATAAGATATTTGAGTCATAGTACACAGATTTACTTCTTTTCCCCTTAGGCGAAAAAGGTATCATGACATTGTACAATCCCAAGTGTTTTACCAAGTCTATGTGACTTATAGACTCTATGCTACTGTCTGCACCAATCTAATCTTTATTATGGACCTTCAATAGCTGCTTCACAATTTTGGTCTGAAACAGAGTTTCTAGATAAGTCTGACTTTGCCCTCTTAACCGCATTAAAAATCTACAAAAATATTATTTTGGCCTTGAATATAGTATGTTAGATCAGGGCCTGGGGATACTTATCAATGATCTCTCATTTTGAGGGTTGGCTATCATTTTAAGCTGTTTGGGGCAGAGATGACCTTTTTGTTCAGTGTTTATACAGAGCATAGCAAAAAAAAAGGGGGAGGGTACCTGATCCATGACTGAGACTTATAGGCCCCATAATAACACCAAATAATCATTTTATCCCCAAAGTTACCTATGTTTTAAAAAATTATGTTGTTTCCTTGATTATTGTTGAAATGTACATCAGGAATAAAGAATCAGAAGTTATAGAAAGAGTTTGTTGCATGATTTTTTTTTCATGTGCCTCGTTTGGGCCCTTGTAAGTTGAAGTGAATTGGATAATTGCTTTATGAAATGTGGCACCCTAAACATAGATGTGTTCACCTGAATTCTAAGTCTTCTGATAGGTTGGGGGGGAGGTGTTGTTTGGGGGGGAGGGTTGCTAATTGGTTGCATAAATAAAAACCCAAATAAAAACAAAAAAGAGTGAAAACTAGTGAAGGTACAGGTCTATGTTCACAAGGGGTCTTAGGAACCTATTGCCCGCTTTAGGTGTCTAAATCCAGTATTTAGGCAGCAATGACATTGACAAAACCAACATTCTCCTGCACCTGTCGATGTCTACATTCCTTAGATGCCTATGTTTTTGCCATTAAAGTCACCAAGGCACCTACATTTCAATGGCTGGGCATGCATATAGCTGCCTAAGTCTAGACACCACCTAGTAGCTCAGCACCTAACTCATGTGGGAGTCACAAACTAGGTGTTCCTGGCAATCCTGTCTTTGGGATCCAATCCGGTAGGTATGCTCAGCAGTTGCCTTAGAGCAGTGGTCCCCAACCTTTTTTGTCTGGCGGGCACCAGACAACGAGCCATGGAGGCCCAGGCTTAAGTGCCTAACTCCATTTGAGAGGCGTGGTTTAGATCCCATCCTTCTTCTCAGCATTTCCTACTGACCAGTTTAGGTGACTCCTTGCTCAGTGTGCTGGCTTCTGTGAATTCCATTCTTAGGCACTTCACTCTCCCTGTGCATTGATTAGGAAACATGGACACCTAGTCAAGGTTGTGAATTCCGTTGGGTAGCAGGGTGCTTATAAGTGAGAGCAGTGCTTCGTGTTGTGGTGCCTCCGTCTCTTTTGGGAATCGATCCCCTAGTGCACTGCAGATTACCTGATTACAATCAGTTATGAAACTATTAATTTCAATAGTAAAATTGCGAGGGCTTCTTAGCTCTGGCATGCTTAACATGAGGTGCCACATAACTGCTGAGAGATGTAGGATTCCATTAAAAAAACACAAAGAACAACAAAAAGTCTCTAGCCCTTTTCCTTGCACAGACAGAATCAAAATATAAACCAGTAGCTGTGGAGTCTTGTCAGTGTAAAAGGAGGAATTTTTCCACTAGAAGTATATTTGGTCAGATAAACAGTTTGTAAATTAGAGAGACACTGTGAAAAGTAGTGGTTACCACAATTAGATAATTATTCATACTTTTTTCAGATGGACAGTGGGAGATAAAGTTAAGTGAATTGCATAAATCTGGTTGGCAGGGGAATGCCATCCAGCTGTAGCCCTTCCAAGGCTGTCTCTCTCCCATTGCCTCCCATAGAACTTCTCCAGTGAGCCCCTTAAGAGACTCGTCAAGGACCAGGCTCATAACCTCCCATAACCCCCTCCCCAACAAAAACTCCAACCCCTCTCTATGCTTGTTAGTTCCCTGTTGTGCCTTGTATGAAGTCTGCTAGGCCTATATTGGCTTCTTTTTTGAGGATTTGGCTACATCTGGAAGTAGATGGGTCTCCTGAGTTTTGCCTGGTGTGGGGATAAGGGACCACTGACTTGTGTGGTGGTGCCATGCTTTGATGGCTCAGTGCTTAAGGAGCTTGGCTTGCAAGAGAGATACTTTATTCTGTCTGGTTCCAAGTGTCTGTGCATAACAGGAGCTTCACAAGCGCCATGCCCAATCTCTGCCTGGGAAAGCTCAGCCCTTAAAGGCACAGTCCTAAATATAACTTCCATTCCTGGCCAACACTTAATAACAATAACACTGAAAAATCAGTTAAGTATTTGTAATGTGCATTGTACTAAACTTACCAACAATGTTAAGTTAATCTTTGAGTTGCCCTGCAATGTCGTTAGAGCTGCCACCTGTCTAGCTTTTTCCATGATCATCTCTCTTTCTGAGGTAGCTGGCTTGGAAAATCTGTGAGGGTGCTCTGTACATATTGCTAGTTTTACAAGCTTATGATCATCCCTGAAACCCTGATTTTTGCACCTCAGACCTCTGGGGTCCCCTGAAACATCAGCACTAGTGCTGTTAGGAAGCAGCAAGTCCATTGGTTCTGGTTATTCCTTGTCCTCTGGCTCCATCATCATCTCAATCTGCTGTGGTTGTTGCCTCTCTGAGACCTTCTCATGGAAGGCAGCCGACTTAGTGCCCCTTATCTCCCTCTTCTGAGATTTGGAGACGGTGTCACCTATTCCTCCAGTATCCCCATGTGGAGTGGCAATTTAGGTTGGTTGTAAGAATTTGTAACACCACTTGCGGCTACAGCTGCGTGAAATTTTAATTGGACTTTTATTATTTTGACACAATTTTCACCAGTCTGTTAGACTGGTGATAATGGGGACTAGCAGTTACATGTCTAACCCCACACTTCGCTGCAAATTGCTTAAACTTTGGTTCATTGTCAAACATTACTATGTTTGATATATCATGTCTATGAAAAATAGATTTGATATGCACAATCACCTGTTTAGCTGTAGTATCTTCTAGTAAGACCACTTGCAGGGAATTGAATATAACAGTGTAGGACAAGTACCTATTTTTTCCAGCCAATGTAAACAAATCTATGCATGCTTTGCTTTTATGTTGATAATCCAATCGTCTTTTGTTGCGACATTATCTCCTATGAAGAGTTGATCTGAACTAGTGGTCCTGTCATCCTCTTTTTTCACACTGAATACACTCTACTGGTGCTTCCAAATTCTTGCTAAGTGAGGTAATTCATTGAAATTCATGTATTTTTTCCTTCATATGCCCGGCATTGTCTTGGCTTGCGTGGGTTGCCACGATCTGTGCAGCTCCATGTGCTATTTTTGGTGGATTCTGACTTTAAGCTCTGCATGCCTTTCTGCTGCATGTCTCTGTCTTTTTGTATTTTGGATTCTGTATCATGTCTACGATGCCTGAGTGCTGTCCAATCTCCAAGCCGTCCAAGCTTCATTCTGGATGGAGTAACTGACTTCTTTTGCTTGGAGAATTTTGATTGCTTTGTCGAAGGTTAATTCTTGGTTTTCCAGTAGCTTCTCTCTGAGTTTTTGATTACAGATCCAAATCATTATCTGGTCTGTATCAAGAATTCATGTAGCCTCCCAAAATTGCAAGGTTGGTTCTTTAGCTTTAGATCAGTTACAAACTCTTCTATGGTGTCACCTTTTTGTACTGTCTGTTTAAAAACTCATATGTTTAATTTTTACATGGACTGCAGTACTCCAATTTTTGGAATAAAGTTTCACAGTTAGCCTCCTCAGCCTGAGTTAACTGAAAACTGTTAAATGGAACAAGTTCTTCAGAACAAGCTATTGTCAGAAATAAGGCTACCTTCTGACTGACTGCCTTTTTGCTGGCACTCATTGCTTGCAGATACAGAGTAAAGGGTTTAAACCTTGACCAGTTGTTTTCCACATTTCCAGAATTTCAACTGTGCTGGGACTTTTAAGTGTTCCATTCTTCCCCTCAGGTTATTTCTTAGTTCCTTTTTACTCCAGATACCATGTAATTTTCAGTGCTTTCTCACTGTTTAAGGTGCTTGCAAAAGATCTGCTTTACTCTGTCTGGTTCCAGCTGGCTGTGCATAACAAGAGCTTCACAGTTCCCAATATCACAACTAGTCTTTCTTAAGGGTTGAGGGAGTTGGTGTTTGGCAAACTACCCAAAGCAATGGGTGGCCATGTGCCTCCCAGGGCTAGCACTGTGGACCTGTGAGGCTCCTAAGACCAGTGGGAATTTGGGTCTCTGATGTTCCACATAAGTCTTGTACGAGATCAAAGAACGCTGATAAGCATATAAGACTTATGGGAGTTGTGGGTTTGGGAAGTTCCCAAAGAGCCTCGTGTGGGAGAATCATCAACTGGCTAGATCCACAGGAATCATCAGGCTTCTGAGCCTGCAAAGCCACATCCCGCAGAGTTTAAAAGCTGCACCAGGGAAAGAGCTCACAAGATGCATAGGAACATGAAGCGTTCTATACAGAAATCATTCCTACATTGAAGTCTGTCTACAGAGAATGTTTTCAACTTTGCAAACTCAGTGCCTGGTGCTACTTCCACTGAAGTGAATGTGAGTCTTGCTGACTTCGATGGGAGAACTGTGCTCTTTTTGCAGTCTGTGTCATAGAAGGTTAAGCATGGCCCAAACTGAGTGTTTCGTCATGCTTCATTATTTTTTGCAAGCAACAAAAGGGCTCCATCCTCAGACTGCTAAAGTTGAAACTTTCAAATGATAAAATTCAGCCACTTTTGTGTCATTGGATGAGGAAAATTCACCTTCAAAATCATATTTGCGAAAAATGGGATGGAAATTTCACCTTTCTGTAACTCGAAATAGCTGAATAAATTTCGCTTAAACTTACCAAAAACAGTTTGCCTCTGGGATGGCACAAAGTGGAGAACATTTTAGCAGGAAAGGAGAATATTTCAAAAACTTATTGAGGAAAAAAATGAAGTTATAATGACATTCCTGACATAAACTTAACAGCTGGTGCTACCTGGAGCCTGGTATAATAATGCATCTTATCTGACCCAAATCCAACAACAAATACTTTGGTTCTCTATTCCTGTATATTTTGCTTCTGGCTACAGATAAAATTGAACATGTTTTGTTCAAAGGATATTAGTAGGTAGACACCAATTATTCACCAAGTCAAAGGTGAAAAAGAAATACTGAAGTGTATTAGCTACAGTGTAATGAGTTCATTACACAAACTGGAACATGAATGGCTTAGTATTTTAGAGACAAAGGGAGCATTCATAAATAGGAGAAAAGGAGACAGGATGAATTCTCCACTTTTATCATTGAACAAAATTGATGACTCCTTTGCTAAATATCATAACAAAACCAAAGCTGGATGTAATTAAAATGTGTCCCAGCTTTATTTAATTGTGTATACTGTGTAAATCCTTGGAGCCATTTTGTTCACATCTATCAAAATAAAAGGACTCCTGAGTCCTAATTCATAATTTATAAGCATAGCCATGACAGTGAGTGTGGCTGCAGGCTACTATGACTACCTTTGCAATAGCCAGAGAATGCTAAGTAGAAGCAGAATCATACCTTTCAGAGCTGAATATTTTTTTTCCTGTTTCTATTTTATTTATACATTAAATCTTTTTTTTTAATTGTCAAGCTGCAAGTCTTTTGCCCTCTGATACTGGCTGCCCAGGATGTTATTTAGTCTACTCCATGTGCTTATGAAGATGAAAAGACTCAAAATAACATCAAGATGTCTTCAGTGCTCCATGCTGACAGAGCAGAGGCAGCCTCTATTGATTGTCACCTCTCACAGCAGTAATAAGAATGTAAACTCAACCTTGTGCTGCTTTCCATCAAAGCAATGCAAGACCAGCTTTCCTCTCTCACAAGCCCACATTCATCTCTTTGGTTGTCGATATGTCCTGATGGAGCTTTTAGACACTTATCAATATTTAACTACATTCTTATTGACCCAGCAATTACACAGTAATTGATTTAAGATTGATAATCAAGTTAACATTTTAATGTTCAAAGACAAAGATAACCAACTAAATGTGAAATTATTTCAGTGTATTACTTTTTGTGTGTGTGTGCGCGCGCGGTACTGTTTACTGCAGGAGAAATGAAACATTTCACAATATTGTTTGGAGTCTGAGACTCATTTGTTGTCTGCCAGGACTAAGCAATATTTTATTATAACAGTGCTACTTTTTAATAGACACATTCCAATGAGTCCCTTCAGCATTTCTTGATAATAAAGCTTTATGAAATGAGGTGTATTAACTAAAAATGAAAAGTCCCAGTTTACCAAATGTATGAAGCAATGTATCTGCTGAGGAGTAAGGCCACAGAGTTATTTAGTAGACTACAACGTTGCATGAAAGAGTTAGCTTTGGTGAGTGATACTTTTGGTGAATCAGTAATATTGATTTCTTGCACAGAAAGGTCTGAGGTGCAGTCAGAGTTCTGACAAGCTTGAGCACTACCAGCTCTGTGGATATAAATATTTAGCAAAGAAAATGTTCAAATAAATAAAACCATGAATGTGGAAAGATAGAATCTTTTCCAGTATGACAGTGATTAACTCAAACCTATTGATTTTGCTAGCTGTTTGGTGTATGGGGTGGAACACAGGCTGTGAAATCATGATCCATTCTGGATGAGACCAGTGGAATAGGAGGGCAGGAGGACATGCATCCAGCATGAAGGTTGAATTTTTCACTTTATAAGAGGCGTTAAGTCACAAAGAAAAATGTTACTCCTGACTAATAAATTTGGGAGTGGAAAGAAAAGGATGATGGAAGTAAATTTTGAAATTGTTACCCTGGTCGGTTTCCTAGCCAGTCTTGTATCTTGTTATCAGAGATTACTGTAAGGAAACCTAATGCTTTTTTTATTTTATATAACTGGGAAGCATTCCAAACAAAACATTAAGAACCCAATCCTTTAGCCCTTATTTACACTAGCAGTGCCAACTTCTCTTTCTGATGTAAATGGTCACAAAGAGTCCCACTAAAGGTAAAGTTTATTGGATTTGGGCCCTAAATGAGAAAAGAAAAGGAAAAACCCACCAAAGATGTACACGTGAACTCACATTAGGAAAGTCACTTAACATGTGGCCTTGCCATGTCCAGGTGCAAACAAAGAGCACAGCACTTGGTTGCAACAGAGCTAAATGTTTTATTAGTAATAACCCAGAAGCAACACAGGTAGTCAGCACTGAGTCTGAGGTAGAGAGAAGGTCCATGCTTTTTGAGGCTTTGGGATCTTTGAGTTTGCTGCTGAATAACATTATTATGATCTTCAATAAATTACTCCTCACTGGGATATGAGGGAAGAAGCGATGAAGCTTCATTCTCAGCATTGTCACAATCAGAAAATGTTAGCCCTATGACCATCTCTATTGTGGATGTCTCCTCTTATCTGGTTCTTTATTTACCGTTTTCAGTGTTCCCATCTTTAGACATCAGTTCTGTAATTACCGCTACGGCTGGTAGAAAATTTTCCATCAAAACTTTTTTTGATGGAAAAATTTGGTTTCTCACAAAATGAATGTGTGCTTTTCCTCCAGACCTGAACCCTCCATTCCAAATCAGACTCTTTTTGGCCCAGTATCTGCGCTTGCTTGCTGTAGCACCTCTGTGATTAACGTTTCTGTTTTACCTGTTTCTTTCTTTTGTACCCTTTGGGGCTTTTCTTTTGCTCCCTGCCTTTCTCAGTCTTAGCTGCTGCTGCTTCTTCTCTTCTGTCCTGGCACCACAATGTATTTGGGGAATTAAAGAAAACTCCTTAGTAAAGAGGAATTTCACACATTTCCCTGTTGTTTCTTTACCTGTTTTCTCTCCTGTCTCTAAGGTTGGGGGGACAGCCAATTCTGACACCATATTGTGTGGTGTAGTGCAGGCAACAACCAGGCGCAGACAGGCAAGTATGGCTGTTACAGAAGTGCTCTAGTTGTAATAACGCAGAAGTAACATAGATAATACAGCTACTTCTGGGTGTAGTGACACCTACAGTTTTAATTCTGTACGTTGACATTCTGATTATTTCTATCATGTACCCAATGTTTTATTAGTGTTGTTTGAGAGTCCTAACTTGAGTGCATCCACATGCTAATATAAATTAAAAACAACAGCTTGGAATACTTAATACAGGTGATTACACTGAGTTGTTGGGTTCTGAATGACCAAATGACAGAAACAAGCAACAATACAAAAGGTCTATTATTTTCCCCTTCATTCCCCTTAGTGTAAACTACTGAGAGTAGAGCAGTACTTCCTCCCACCCTCTAAGAAGAGACTTACAGGCCTGCAGACTCCCAGTTATTTAAGTGAGGTTTCTTGCCAGCATAAGCGTTTGTCACTGTGGCCCTTGTAAGTGAAATCCCATTTCTTTCTTTCTTTCTTTCTTTCTTTTAAAAAGTTTTACATTTCTGCTTTCAAAAAACCAAAAACAAAATGTCCCACACTTTGTGTGGTAGTATGAATGTTAGAGTGAAGCAGTGAGTGGAAGGCAATGTGAAATTCTTTGGAAGCTGTGTTCTGTAGGATAACTAGAAATTAGCTGAATCACCTCAGATATATCCAAACCTCATTGTTATTTAGGCGAAATCTTCACAGGTATTTAGATGCCTAACATTATAGATTTCATTGAGAGGGCCTTAGTGAATAAATGAATAAATTAAAAATATACTGCAAGCAAAACTCTCAGGGTAGGGGAGAATATGAAGTATTTTAGCTATGTAGCTATGTAGGTACTATGATGTTATTATGTTTATTGCTAAGGGTCAATGTGGCAGTTCAAACAACAGCTACCTCAAACCAAACCCCCAAAAACCCTCTTCTTGCAGAAAAACATTTGGTGAAGGGTCCCCATCCACTACCCATAATTTCTCATCTGGATCAAGAAGCCCCGAAGATGATCTAAGGTCCAGTTCATTGTGGACCTGCACCTTGTGTTTGTTATTGCACCAGTTTCAGTTGCTGAGAAACACTTCCATTCTGGTTTGGTTGCATTTTTTACCTACTTTGCACTGATGTAAATGACTGCATGTGGCTTGGGTTAATGATAAACCCTAATAGCATAGAGATAAGCAGGTCACTTGACTAGCCTCCTCCATTGAAAAGACAATGGGGCAGATAGAGAAAAGCAGGGCCTGTTGTAATAGGATAGGAGGGAGTTTGGTTTGGTGAGGGCTCCCCAGGTCTTGGTAAATTTGGATAAACATTTGAACTTTTGGATGCTTATCGACATTAAGCCTCCAAAGGTTTGAGGTCAGACCATCACTAATTAATAGCCACATTTTGCCTTTTTAAAATTAGATGGCCAAGGCATAAAGAAGCACGAGCTATGCATGTCAGCTGCAAAGAGTTGATTCCTAGCCTGCGAGACTGCTACTGATGATATGAATAATATATTTTAAAATGACAAACCAGGGCATGTGTCTACATTTCATGTCGGCACATTCATATTTTATTTAATGCTCTTATCCGTAGGTAGAAAGAACTTAGATATTAGATTTTTCATTTTAATTAAAACTCAATAGGAGCAACAAAGCAACAAACAATGGATTTGTGTTACGCATTTTCGGTGCCTGACTTGAAACAATGAAGGCTCAGAGGTTCTGAGCACTCAAAATTCCAGTTGAAGTTAGTGGGAACATCAGGTGCTTCGCACCTTTCAAAAGCAGCCCTGAGGTGTCTCAGGTTGGGGACCCAAAATCACTTGCTGCTTCTGAAAATGTTGTCCTTAATTCCTGAATCCTGTCTCCTTCTGTGATGCTTTTTTAGCATCCTAATACCCAGGCACGGCTAGATTCCAAAGGAGCAACAGCATCTCTGTGAATATTTTCACATCCAAGCTCTGCCAGTGACTTCCAGTGGTGAAATTCTGATCTGATCTCCCCCTCCTCCTGTTTGCCAGTTAGAGCTAAGACAGCTATGCTGAGCTGCTACAACTATAGATAACTTCAAGCCCCTCCAGAGACATAATGCCTGCCTGATCCCCCACAAAATGGTGCTCTGCCCCTCCGACCAGTATAGATTGTGATACAATCTGGCCCTTGTCTGACCTATCTATCATAAGGCTTTGTACTGTCACCCATCATCACAGTATCTGTGTGCCATCCATGTAAACTCAAAAGCAAATTGAAGTCTATAGTGGACATTGTGGAGTCTGCAGTTGCTCTGTGCTGGTTTCCTCTGCTAGTAAATGAGGGCAATAATGCTTAACTATCTCTCAGAGTTTTGTGAGAATTAATTAGTTTGTTAGTATTTGTACAACACTCTGAAAAATATAAAGCATTATAGTCCAGCTCCTCAAAGTGATTTAGGCATTGATTTCAATGGAAATTAGGAGCCTAAATACCTTGAGGATCTGGGCTTATGTACTAGTCAATGATGATTGCTACAACCTTGTGTACTGAAAAGATAAATACCTTTGATTCATGCCAGTGTCCATGGTACTATTAAATTAATAAATTACTTTAATATAGATTTAACTCTGTAACATAGTAATTTGTTCAAACTGGTCAGAGTGCACTTGGAACTAAGGCTAAGAGAACAACTTAGCCTTTTATACTACACTGTCATTATAACATGAACCTGCAAAACCACTGATATTCAGAAAGCCAAAGAGTGCATACTATCATAGTAGTATTTAAAAGAACTTTCTAAATGGCTCTTTTATGCTGGCTTCATCTCTTGCAGGCTCATATGAGAAAAAACTTTCAATGTAATTTATTATATGTCAGTGTTCTCTAGCTCCAAATGTATCCCCACTTCAATTCCTTGACTTCAGTATAACAGAGGACCAGAAACAGCTGTTTTGCGTGACAAATTACACTGTTACACCCAGCCTTATAATTAGGATGGAAGGTAGATATGTTACATCCACATTTAGGAAAAGAGCGACAAAAGATTAATTGCAGTCTATTAAAATTCTAAATTCATCATCGCTTGAAAATTTCTTCATTTTATGCCAGAGTGGAAGAAGTCCAATGCATTTGTGAAATGAATCCAGTATGTGCTAATCTGCCATGCTGACCTCATTCAAACTTGAGGGCCCAAATGTATTATAAAGCATAATTACTTTAGAGCTAAAATCTTAAGCAAGGCTTTACAAGGGCCATGTCTATGAAATGCAAATTGAAATTGCCATGGTTCATGTATAAACAGGGAACCTAATCAAGTAAAACCCATATAAACAAGGACTTCTTCTTAAAGAGCCCCAAGAAACAAAACATAAAAGTGATATTAGAGTCTACATTTTATAAAGTATTTGAACACTGCTTTTTTTTTAAATGAATTTTAAGACCTGCAATGTTCTAAAGGTTTTCTATGTGTTTTAAGTTATGCATTTTTAATTTCTTTTATATTAGCTGGCAGATGTCACAATAGAATGTCATTTGAATTTTCAGCCTAATTATGCATGCCAACACACAGTATCCGGGTAGAATATTATGAGTTCTGGGTACCAGTTTTTAATTTTTTATTAGGGCAATTAATCTAATTGCATATTAGTCCACTTGTATCATAAGATTTTTAATATCGGGATGCCAGTCATTTATATTCAATAAGAGGGGAAGGCACATTGGTCTCTTTTCAGGGTTGTGGTTTAACTTCTGAGAACACCATTTCAGGGACATTTAAGACAGTAGATTATTTCTTTTTTGAAGATAATCATAAAAGTTTTTATGGAAAAAGTAATCTGATGAAGACAGAGTGGGGTCAAAGCTGACAAAGGCAAATGATTCCTCACCATGAGAAACCCCATCTCTGATAAAATGCTCAGTTGAAACCAGAGGTTTCTGAGGTTTGGAAAACTCACATTTGTTAACTACATGCAATCTGGTTAAAGTGAAAGCAAACCTGCTCAGCCTTTCTCATCTATATGCATCACATGGGGGGGGGAGGGGGATCAGACACTAGCACTTCATTACTTTTTTGTAATACCCATAGCGTAATTTATCCTGAAGTAATTATAGTTTGATGATCAGCTAATTAGGAGACACATTATAATTTTTATAGGCTATTTGTAAAGTATTACGCCTGAGAGATTTAATATAAGTTGATTCATGAACGCTTGCTCAAAAGTAACACAAACAAAATATAAGTGAGAGAGTGGCACAAAAATATTGTTTCATGACAATGGTAGTAACTGTATTTTGTAACAAATAGTCATCAGGCTGGGTATGGAAACAAACTGAAGTCACAGGAAATTTAAATGGGATATTTAAATCTTCAAAAACACATTTTCTATGTTTATGTGTAAATTGATATTTTCCTCAATAGTTTTTCCCACTACATACATTCTTTGTTGTTTTTCTCAAATGTTAGACTATTCCGGTGTTTTATATGAAGAAAGTTACACGATGACAAATTTGTTACAGAAACTGGTTTATTATACATGTGCTCATTGTGTGACTCCTGACCTAATAGAACCTTCTTAATATTCACTTTGAGAAATGAATTTGAAGTGTTAAATGTCCTGAGTTCATTACTGTGGGTTGCCATTTGTTCCAGTGAAGTTATAGTGCAGCCACTGAATAGCTCTTGCAAAACAGTTAGCAATATTTTGTGGTAACTCTGTGAATAACTCATGTCTATATTAATGCTACTCAAAATCAGTTGCACCTTCATTTTTGATTGTCAAACACACTTTCTGTGGTTTATCACTCCTGCCCTTCTCCTATAGCCTTCCTTCTCAAATACATCCTCCCTTCCCCAACACCATCCTTTCATTCCCGCACCTGTCCTGAACCTGATCTCCTTCCCTCTTCGGTGAATCACCTACAACTTCCTATCCTTCCCCAAAAGGTAGAACATCAGGACTGACTTCCTTTCTCCAGAACATTTCCCTGATTTCCAACATCCTCCTCCTCCCAAAGCCCAACATTCTTCTATCTACATAAAACACATCCAATCATTGGAAGGTTTTACCAATAAGCATATACAAAAACATTCTCCATTGGACTAGCTGAGATCATTTGACGAGAGCGTGAGAACATTAGTAGTGACATTACCATATTGTCAGGGTTTGTTTTTTTTTCTAAACTGGGCGGGCGGAAGTCCACCCAATGCTAAAGGATCCCCCTGCCCCCAGCCTAAGGGGAGGATCTACAGGACCTCAGAAACCCACGAATGTCGGGGGACAACTAATAAAAGAACAGGGACAGGAGTGTGGTCAAAGGGTCATAAGAAGGGAGCCTGATGGGGACACCAAGCAGAGAACCCCGGACAGCGCCCACTGCTCCTCGAGGGCGTCAAGGGAGCTAGTGGACGCCACCCAGAGAACTCCGCTCGGATACATGAACGGACTAAGGACCGGAAACAAGCCCGACAGTCGCAAGAGTCTCCGTTGGCCAACCGCCTCTCCCTGGTTGCATAGATGGCCATTTTAGCCAGGGCGAGGAGGAGGTTGACCAGGAGGTCCCGCGACTTTGTGGGGCCACGGATAGGGAGTGCATGGAGAAGGAGGTGAGGGGAAAAATGCAGCCAGAAACGTAACAGGATATTGGTGAGGAGCCGGTATAGGGGCTGCAACCTGGCGCACTCTAAGTAAACGTGCGCCAGGGTCTCCCTCACGCCGCAGAAGGGGCAGGTGTCTGGGACAGGGTTAAACCGCGCCAAGTACACGCCCGTGCTCACGGCCCCATGGAGGAGCCGCCAACTGATATCCCCGGCGGGCCTCAGGACGAGGGTATAGTAGAGGCTGGCCCACCGGGGCTCCTCACCCTCCAGAGGTGGCAGGAGGTCCCGCCACTTGGTGTCGGGGCAGGACACGAGGGTGAGGAAATGAAGGGTGTGGAGCACGAGCGTGTAGAGATGCTTCCTTGGCGCGGTTTGGAAACGGATCGGCTGCAGATCGTGCAGCCAGCTTGTGGAGAAGGGGCGGGGGGGCCGGTCGGGTCCACGGGGCAGGGGCCCGATGAAAAGGTCCGGAGGGCTCGGGATGGGGGGTGGGCGGGGCGTGCCCTCACATAGGACCCGGTCGAGGTAGGCCCGAGCAGCGGGCGGCAAAGCGGCCTTCACCTCCTGTAGTACGCGCTGGGGAGTACAAGGTCTGGAGAGCCCCATACACCGAGCAAGCATCAGGGGATCCAGCCAGTCTCCCCGCTCGTAGTCCAGGAGGTCTCTGACCCTGGTAGCTTCTGCCAGGACCAACCTCTGGCGCACTAATTGTCAGTTTGCAGGGTAGCCACATAGTCATCCATACATATGTTTCTGGACCATTATGCCATTACAACATCTTCCAGAGCTGACACAGGCCTCAGAAGGGTGGTCCTGCAATCCCTATTTCGATAGACTACGAGCCCCCTCTCTTGCACGGGGTACTGCTTGTGAGTCACCTAAGTGGCATACACGTTTGCATCTACCTACAAGGAGAAAAGGTTACTCACTGTAACTCTGGTTCTTCGAGATGTAATGAAGATGTGTATTCCCCCGACCTGCCCTCTGGCCCCTCTGCATCACAGTCTTCTATCATGGGCATTCAGTGCGAAGGAACTGAGGGGGAAGGGTCCGGGCAGCATCACCTCATATAGCCAGGGGAGTGGCCACAGTCACGAGGCATGCGCACCATTCCTCTATGGGAACTGGGTAGGCAAAATCTCCGACACCCTAGGTGCATGCACACCTAAGTGGAATACACATCTGCATCACATCTCGAAGAACCACAGTTACAGTAAGTAGCCATTTCTTCTTGTGTCTGTGCCCCTACAACAAATGTAAGTGTGCCTTTCATGGAGTTTGCATTTTATTGAATTATTAGTATTTTACCAGAGTACTTTTCAAACAGACTTAAATACAATATGACACCATAGAACACTTTATCAGGGTTCTTAATACAACAGTGGCCTATTTTATCTAGTACATTTATTGAAAGAATCCACAGATTCCCTACTAACATTGCTCACTTAGGGGTTCTCCCACTTTTCCAGATTGGTCTATTTTTCTGTACAATCTTCTTTCTGATAGCAACACTATTCTAACACTCCATAAAAGCACGATGGGCCTTGTCTTCCTCTCACTTACATTAGTGTAAGTCAGGAGTAGCTTCACTGACATCAGTAGAGTGACAGAGATGTAAAACTTGAGTCAGTCAGAGAAGAATCAGGCCCTGTAAGTGTTCTGAATAAGGGCATTTTATACTAGGACACTAAAACAGAGTATTTTATAATAAACAGAGCATCATTAAGGCAAGCAGTAAGACTCAGAAGATACTAAATTTCTGATTTAAAAAAGGAACCTAGATTTTGATTTGACACCTTAATGAAAAGGAAATGAAAGAGAATGTTACATTCTTTAACTACACCCTACCTTTGGAATTAATTTATTTAAACCAAAAATGTTAAATTCCTAAAGGAAAACAGAAGATAAAGTCTCTAAGGGTCAGGTAGGGCAAGCTTCAGTATGAGGAACTTGAATACGCTAGAGCTGTTCCAAGGAGATAAAATAAGCAAAAGAATCCTTTCTATGCTTTTGATCTGTATAGGAATTTCAGTTTATATGTTAAGACACAATCATTTCAGGATTCAATAATAGGGTCCAAATGTCTGAGGGGTCTCATAAAGAATCATTGGAGTTCTTTGCTCCTATTAAATTTCTATTTCTGTAGGAATTCACCATAGGCTTTCACAGAAGAAAGAGCAAACAAAAAACCCTTCCTGTATGTCACTATTCAAAAAGTATGTTGATTGGACAGACTGTATATGTGAAAAACAGAGATTAAATCACAACATGCACACTGCTTCCCAAGATAGAAGTTTTATCATGGAATCCTAGATATATAGGGCTGGAAGAGACCTCGAGAAATCATCTAATCCATTCCCCCCCCTCACCCATGTTGGTTAGGTCCAAGTATACCTAGACTATACCTGACAAATGTTTGTCTAACCTGTTCTTAAAAACTTCCCATGATGGGGATTCCACAGCCTCCCTTAATAACCTATTCCAGTACTTAACTACAATCCTTATAGTTCATTTTCCCCCCTAATATCTAACTTAAATCTCCCTTGCTGCAGATTAATGATACTGTATGTTTATACTTGGAGCACGGGGTGTGATTCCCAGCTCATGTAGACATACTTGTGGTGTTATTGAGCTACTGCATTAAAAATAATAGTGCAGCTGGGGTAGCACTGGCAGCGCCAAATGGTGGCACAGATTAGTCGTGTCGAATACAAACCCACCTGAAGCCCCCAAGTATGTACTCAGCATGGCTAGCACATACTGCCACTTGCTGCTGTCCATGCTGCCCCAACTACACTACTATTTTTAGCATGCTAGCTCAATGAGAGCTAGTGCACATATGTCTGCATGAGCTGGGAATCACATCCCCAGCTCCAAGTGTAGACGTAGCCTAAACCAATTACTTTTTATCCTATGTTCAGTTAACATTGAGAACAATTGATCACTGTCCTTTTTATAAAAAGAACAGGAGTACTTGTGGCACCTGAAAGACTAACAAATTTATTTGAGCATAAGCTTTCGTGGGCTACAGCTCACTTCATCAGATGCATAGAATGGAACATATAGTAAGGAGATATACACCTCTACCTCGATATAACACTGTCCTCGGGAGTCAAAAAATCTTATCGCGTTATAGGTGAAACTGTGTTATATCGAACTTGCTTTGATCCACCGGAGTGCACAGCCCCGTCCCCCCCCAAGAGCACTGCTTTACCGTGTTATATGAGAATTCGTGTTATATCGGGTTGTGTTATATCGGGGTAGAGGTGCATATACACATACAGAGAACACGAAAAAGCGAGAGTTGTCCTACCAACTCTGAGGCTAATTAATTAAGAGAAAAAACTTTTGTAGTGAATAGATTCAATGTGTGTAATGGCTCAGCCATTCCCAGTCTCTATTCAAGCCTAGGCCATTACACACGTTGAATCTATTTCCCCATGTTAAGTATCCTCACACCTTCTTGTCAAACTGTCTGAAATGGGCTATCTTGATTATCCCTCCCTCCAGTCTGTTCATATCTTTCTTAAAGTGTGACATCCAGAACTCCATATGAGACCTCAGCAGTGCTGAGTTGAGTGGAACAGTTACCTCCTGTGTCTTATATACAGCACTCATGTTAATACAGCCCAGAATGGCTTTTGCCTTTCTAGCAACTGCATCACATTGTTGACTCATATTCATTGTGTGATCCACTATAATTCCAAGCTCCTTTTCAGTAGTACTACTTCTTAGCCCTTTATTTCCCAATTTATAGTTGTGCATTTGATTTTTTTTCCATCTTGTCAATTTCAGACTATTTCTCTAGTTAATGTACTAAGGTTGTTTTGAATTTCTAATCCTTTCCTCCAATCTGTTGTACACCCACCTTATAGTTACTTAATCTAGATCATACTTCCCTAGTTAGTTCATGAGAATGTCATATAGGACTGTATTAAAAGCCTTACTAAAATCAAGATATATCACCAATGCTTCCCCCCATCCCCCAATCCACTAGGCCAATAACCCTGTCAAAGAAGAAAATTAGGTTGGTTTGTCATGTTTTATTTTTGAAAAATCCATGTTGGGTATTACTTGTCACCAGACATGCCAAACCAACGGAAAAAAACACAGAAATTGGGCTTGTTTTTGTCTTAATTGGCTTGTGAGTTGCTTGTTGGTTAGTTTTTAGCTTGTTGCTTTCGTGGCTTGTAGCTTGTTGCTTGTTGTAGGTTATTGCTCCTTTTTTTTTTTTTTTTTTTTTGGATCAGCTCCTGGCAAGCAGGGGCAAGGGGGGAAGAGAGTCAGGGGTGGACAGTGAGTCCACCACAATCCCAGACTGCATGCTGGGGGCGTTCTAGTCACATAGAGTGTTGGGGTTCTTAGGGATTGGCTTGTTTTGGCCTTGTTTTGAAATGAGATTAGCTTGATTTTTGGCTTATTGTGAAAATTGGGGTGCTTATTTACTGCGTGAAAGTTGGCAACTGTACTTGTCACCATGTTATCCTCCTATCCTGTTATGCACATTTGAGTCCTGTAGTAGCTATTAAAAAGTCAACATTTCCTCTCTTCTTTGGAGAAATAATTCCCCCGACTAAGGCTATGTCTACACTGCACTTTTGTTGGTAAAACTTTTGTCAGTCAGGGGTGTGTTTTTTCACGCACCCCTGACTGACGAAAGCATTACTGATGAAAAGCACCAGTGTGGACAGCGCTTTGTTGGCAGGTGATACTCTCCTGTCAACAAAGCTACCGCCCCTTGTTATCGGCAGGAGAGCTCTCCTGGCAACGGCTACACTGCGTACCTTACAACGGCACTGCTGTAGTGGCTGTAAGATGCACATTGTAGACATAGCCTAACAGACCTTACTCTCAGGAAAAATATAATTATAGTCAGCCTATTTTTTCCTTTAATTTCATTTCATTGCTTCTTAATTATAAAAAATAATTGCTTCCCACTTCAGTATTAACACTCTTCTAATATTTGTAGACTGTTGTCATGTTCCCATTTAGTTTCTGCTTAGTTAAGCTATTGTAAATATGTTTAGCTTTTTTAATCTTTCCTTGAAAGTCTATCACTTCAATCCATTTTTTGTTCCTCTTTAAATTCCCTATGGTCTGTCAATATCAAGCTGCCCAGAACTTAGCATAATAGTTTCTGTGTAATTGTATAAGGGCTATATAAGTCATGGTGAAAACCAGTGCAAAATTTATATCCTCTTTGCTTACTTTTAACCATATTTCAAGATGTCCTTAGATATTGCAAAGAATATATTATGTTTTGCAAATTAGGCCTGATCTACATTGGGGCGGGGCGGTGTCGATGTAAAATACATCGACTTCAGCTACAGCAATACCGTAGCTGAAGTCGACATATCTTATTCCGACTTACCTCCCGTCCTCACGGTGCGGGATCGACGGCCGTGGCTCCCCAGTCGACTCCGCTACTGCCGCTTGCTCCGGTGGAGTTCCGGAGTCGACAGGGAACGCGTTCAGGGATCAATATATCACATCTCAATGAGACGCAATATAAATTGATCCCCGATAAATCGATCGCTACCCGCCGATACGACGGGTAGTCTGGACATACCCTTTGACACTTGAAGCCAAATTCTGTCTCCATTGCTCACACAAGTAGCCACATTGACTTCTGAGACTCTTCATATGAGTAAATTAATCTCATTATTGCTTTAGAATAGACTTCTTTAATTCTATTTGGGGCAGAAAGACATTTAATAACTTGTACTTGCTTTTTCTTCATTTTAAATTTGAAGCGAAGGGTGAGTTGCAAAGAATGTTCTCCTTGTTAGAATATGATTTTTACAAACATAGAAACAGGAATATTCCTGTTCTTTTGAAATCTTTCTCTAAGATAATGAAAAAAGATAGAATTACTCAGAACTTATCAGTTTTCGAGTGTTTCATTTTTCTCTCAAAGGGGAGTTGTTAAATTGCAGGGTTAAATACGTGAACGGGAAACCTGCAACTTTCCAATTTGAGAGCTAAAAGTAGAAGCCAAAAAATAAGAAATAAAGCCCTCAAACTGGGGAGAGGAATTGGGACAAAAATGTTATTAATTGGTTAGAGAGTGTTTCTAACCATGAGCTAAGAAAAATCTCACACCAGAGCAGATGATTTATTTGAATACTTTCTATATATAGATGTGTATATATGTATGTGTATTTGTGTGTGTATATATAACTATTATTATTTTAGGAATAGATACACATTAATTGTGTTAAAGCAGCAAAGAGTCCTGTGGCACCTTATAGACTAACAGATGTTTTGGAGCATCTGACGAAGTGGGTATTCACCCACGAAAGCTCATGCTCCAAAACGTCTGTTAGTCTATAAGGTGCCACAGGACTCTTTGCTGCTTTTACAGATCCAGACTAACATGGCTACCCCTCTGATAGTTAATTGTGTTGTTAGTGTTGTGAATATGTTGCACAGTGCTGTGCTAGATATATGATGATGTACAAACATGCACATGTACACCTGTCGCATCCTGCCTAATGTGTAGACTGTAAACTGTAGGTATTGGGGTAATACTAAATAAGAATAATAATGGCAAGACCCCCAAAAAATGGAAGGAAAACAAGGGTAACCATGATAGGGACATATGGTTACAATCACTAGCTAGTAACCATTATCACCATATCAGAAATGGCAAAACCAAGACTGAGAGGATAAGTGATTTGCTCAAGGCTGCACAGAAGGTCATCATAAAAATTGGGATTAGAACTCAGAAGTTACTGGTTCTCAGCCATGTGCTTATTCCAGTACATCATGCTTGTCTGTGTTGAGCCAGCACATTCTTAACAACAACAAAAAAGACAGCGAGCGAGAGATCAATATCTTCATTTGGAAGGTAATATAATTACTTTCTACAGCTGCTTATATGGCAAAGATGAGTGCTGATTGTAAACTGAGACCTAGTTTAGCAATATAAAATTAAATTCCTCTGTGCAGGCCAAGCCAGAATTCAAAAGAGCAAGAATCTGCCAATCTCCTTTCATGTTTAATCTTTGCTTTCTTGATTATTTCTGTAATCTTTCACTTTAGTTGTCTATATCTCCACTTGTAGCATTGATCTTGATGGTTTATAGTCAATGTCTCATGTGGTCTTTGCTCTTTTGTGTGCTCTCCCTTAATTTGCCTGGTAATCCATACTGGTAGTTTTCTCCTTTTAGGATATTTATTTCACAATTACATGCTTTTACCGCGATCTGTCAACTTGAAAATCATATTTCCATCTGAAAATATTGTGCCTTCTCTTATTACAAAAAGACCTTAAAACTATGGTAGCTAAAGGGCAGAGAGAATTTTCTTTATTTCAGTTTGCTTTCCTGACAAAGATCTGTCAAACACACAGTGAGCTTCACTTGAATTGCACTCTTTCTTAGGTCCTGCAAAGAGAAGCTCAGCAGTAACAGCACGGCTGAAAATGAAAGTGAATAAGCAGCAAGCAGCTGGTAGGTGTGGGCACAGAGAGAAAGGAGTGTGTCAAGGGGGGCGGGGCTACACCTGAGCATGTTTGGTGGTGGTGATCTCAAGCCAATCCCAAAGATCCTGATGAACATAGAGTAGCAGAAAATACCTGTATTGCAATATTTTTAATAGGATTTTTTTTAAAAATTAGGGCATATTATTGAAAGGTTGCTCTATAGCAGACACCTTTTTCTTTACATGTTGATTGATTTCTTTTTCTCTTTGGAGTCTTTTATGCTCATTTCAATTTCTTGGTGTATTTGATTCACAAATACGTGTGGGATTTTCACATTTTGCCTCAATGCCCTTTTCTACTTCTGAAACTAACCATAGTCTTAATTCAGAATCTAATCGACAGCTGATTGCTCCTTCTGTGGGATTCCCCCTGTTTTCAATGAGGAAACAAACTGAAGGGAAACCCAGCTTTTAATACAAGCATAGGTCTTGGCTGTAGTTTTTATGAGGAAGGGTGTTAGTGTGACACCTCAATAGCAGCACATGATTCCCTCTCTGCTCTATGGTTGCCAGGTGTCTGGTTTTCGACCAGAACATCCGGTCGAAAAGGGACCCTGGTGGCTCTGGTCAGCACTGCTGGCCAGGCTGTTAAAAGTGGACTTGGGGCTGGCAGGCTCCCTACCTGGCTCCATGCAGCTCCCTAGCTGCATAGCTATAAGGTAATATTAGGTGTGAATGGGTCTGGCCCCATGGTACAACTGTAAACTTAGGGCTGAATCCTCAGCTGTGCTGGGTTCTGGCTTGATTCAGCTGAAAGAAGGAAGTAAAAAGTGGGACAAAATAACCCACTTCCTCTGATCTAAACCAGCTTCTGGCCCAAATTAGAGCAGTCTAATGGCTTCTCTAACCTCTTCCAGATTGTAATAGCCCTCTAGGGGCTCTTATACTAGTGAGGAACTTGGAGTACTTTTACTTCAGCCCTGCCACTGGAATGCCCCAGCACACTCCCTTCATAAGTGGGGACTAGTGTAGAGTTGGCTGTTGCAATGTGGAGCCAGTTGGGTGAAACCTAAGCTGCTGTTAGTTAGGCTAAAGATCCCATTGCCCTGCCAAAGCAGGGCTAGGGATCTGACCTGTAGTGTGTGTGAAGGTTAAGGAGGAAGACGGAGGCTGAAGGAGAGAATGAGAAAGAAAGTGATGTTGAGGGAGGGGAGCAGAGAATGTGGAGGAGAGGGGGGATTTGGAGGAAGGAGGAAAGAGTGTGGAGGAGGAGCAGGGGTGACTTGGGAGGAGGCAAGGAGAATGTGTGAAGGGACGAGATTAGAAAGTAAATACTGCACACTAAAGCCCTAGATATTTATTTTTAAATCACTTGTATAGGGGGTAGTATGGGGAGTGACTTTTATGAGCCTTTTCTCTGCTCAATATGTGTATGTATCTCCCATAAAGTCAATGGGAATAATGTGAAGGGAAAAATGAGCTCCATAATATTTGATGTATGTAGGGTCATGCAAAAGTGTTCGGATTGGCAAGATAATTAAGAAAAAGCTATGCAAAGGGAGAATTTTTTTTGTTATTGAACTTACATAAGGACTGCTCTTTGCCACAAAAACATCAAATATTTCATTTCAATATAATGCCCTCTGATCACAAGGATGTTGACTCAGAGTGGTACTGCCATGGAAAAATAATTTTAGTGCAGTTCTTCAGATATTCGGTGATGAGCTCAATATGATGTCATTAAAATGGGGGAAATATTTCAGTGCCAGTGTAGGAATTATTTTTTTACTGCATCTTAGTGTCACCATAACGAAATGAAAATCTAGAAAGATGACACTCATATTAGCAAGACAAAAATTAAACAACCCCATTGCAAAACCACTGAGACAATAACATGAAAGTAAGGTGACATCAGAGCAACTGTAGGAAGGAGATATTACAATTTTAAGTTGAAGCCAACTGATGTCTATGTATGTTAAAATTACATTTAAAGATACTGTATTTTATAGAGTATTGTAATTCAGACACATGCACACACCAGGAAAACAAGGATATTCTGACTTAGGGCTGACATAGCATACTTACGTGTTATTTGTTTCTAGTTATTCTAGCACACATTGTTCTTGGACTTTATAAGAAGTGTGTTATCCTAAATTCCATACAATAACTGCTGCAATAATTAATATTTGTACTGTTCACTTATATTGACCTAGTCATACAGACTTTTCACAGAACTTTACAAATATTAATTAATTAACCCTTCGCACTCCTGTGAGGTTGGTAAATATTCTTATCCCCAATATACAGATGGATAAACTGATTATAGGATTTATACAAAACCACACAGCAAGGTGGTGGCAGAGCTGGGAGTAGGACACGAGTCCTAATTCCACATCCCTTATTCTCGCCAATAGGTCACTTTCACAGTAGACAGTATGGAGTAAATCAATAAGGATGGTGTGGAAGTTTAACTCCAAAGTAATCCTAGGGATAACTTCTATGCTGATATGTAAATCTTAGTACACCTCTACCTCGATATAACGCTGTCCTTGGGAGCCAAAAAATCTTACCGCGTTATAGGTGAAACCATGTTATATTGAACTTGCTTTGATCCACCGGAGTGCGCACCCCCGCACTCCCGGAGCACTGCTTTACCACGTTATATCGGGTGGCGTTATATCAAGGTAGCGGCGTATTTTAAGAAGTCCCTTTGTCATTACTAACAAGTAAAAAGTACCTCCCCGTTTGGTCCTTGCATGTTCATTCATGTAACTTTTTCATTATTCCTCTGTCAGGCAGTAGTTTAAAGGTGTTAACTATAAATAGGTGATCTGTAGGTACTGTGCCAGTAATTGTATTTTTTTTTTAATGTTCATTCTTTGATCAGATATTTAAATGAGTTTCACTACAGTAGAATTATGAAAACTAATACTGGCATATTAACAAAATACTTCAGCAGGGATGCTGTAAACAAAATGATTTTGTTAAACACCTTGATCTATTTTGTTTACTTAATACATTCTGTCAGCTCCATGAAAACCTTACACCAATTAAAAAAAGAAGCAGTTTGTCAAAGACCAACACTTCTGATGGAAAAAAAATCATTTGGCAAACTCTTCAATTCCCTCAGTTGACATCTTGAATTTTGGTAGGATGCTGAAACTGATCTGTGACATGATTTAATGTTGTCATCTGTGTGAAAGCATTTTCAGGGCAAAATAATCAGTTTAATACTGAAATCCAATATATTTTGTTAATGACATTTTTTTCTTATAAATTGACATTCTTGGTAAGCTCTTCTGTAGTTAGGCTTGGCAGAATTCAATTTTTATTGTTTATAATTTTGATAATATAAATGCTTATTTTTTAGCATTTTTTATTTTTATTTAAATATTCACAGTTTGCAAAAATATGGATTTTATTTTGTTGATTTTTATCCATTTAAATTTTCACAGTTTGGGGAAATTATTGCAGGGGGAGGGTCAGACAATAACTATTTAATAACAGTAGTGGATGGTAATTTCAAAAAATTAAAGCTTTATATTGTTGGAAATTAGAGAAATTTTTCTGACTAAAAGAGTAGTTAAACTCTGGAATAGGCTTCTAAGAGATGATGTGGAAATATTGGAGGTTTTTAAAAACAGGTTGACAAACATCTGTCAGGGATGGTCTATACTCACTTGGGTCCTGGCACAGCACAGGGGGCTGGACTGGGTGATTTCTCCAGGTCCCTTCCAGTCCTACATTTCTATGATTCTGTAACTGTTAAAACACAAAATATCAACCTCACATGTCAAAATATACAAAGTAAATATCCTTAACTCAAATTCTTTATAAGTTCTCAAGCGGTATGTTTCTTACTTTGCCTATCCATCTGTCATAAACAGATAGCTAAGGGTTAATGCCTCTTTTACCTGTAAAGGGTTAAGAAGTTCACCTAGCCTAGCTGACACCTGACCAGAGGAACCAATGGGGGAACAAGATGTTTCGAAAGGAAGGAGGGAAGTTTCCTTTGTTCAGTCAGTTTTCAGTTTCAGCCGGAGTGAAAAAGATCAAGGAACCATACTCTTATCAGAGTAGTAAGTTTTAGAAAGGAATAAATAGGTTTATGTTTATTTTCTTTTGTACTTGTCTTGGTGCAAATTAAGGGAATTATCAAATTTGGGGATTCTTGTGTGTATTAAGATTTTTGCCCAAGGGAACATCCTGTGTTTTCAAGTTATTGTCTGTGAGATTAGCTGATATGCTGTCTCCCAGAGGTTGTTTTTTTTCTTTCTTTTACCTTTCTTTTCTTTAATTAAAAGCCTTCTTTTTAAGAACCTGATTGATTTTTTCTTGTTTTAAGATCCAAGGGGATTGGATCTGGACTCACCAGGAATTGGTGGGGGAAGGAAGGGGGGATGGTTAAATTCTCCTTGTGTTAAGATCCAAGGGATTGGATCTGGACTCACCAGGGAATTGGTGAAGGAGTCTCTCAAGGCTACCCAGGGAGGGGAAGGTTTTGGGGGGAAAGGGAGTGATTCAGACACTGAGAATTCTGGATGGTGGCAGCGATACCAGATCTAAGCTGATAATTAAGCTTAGAAGTGTCCATGCAGGTCCCCACATCTGTACCCTAAAGTTCAGAGTGGGGGTGAGACCTATGACACCATCCATTTCTATTACTATCAATGGAAATATATTTTGTCAGTTCGTGTGTATGGTGAAATTGACATTTACTAACTTTTACCAATAAAAGTCTAATCCTTCCAAGCTTGTCTATAGTTAAACTTCTGAAGCACTTTCTGGTTGAAGGATTTGCTCTTCTAAGTGCTCTAAAATCCACATGCTTATCAAACTGTCTTGAGAATTGCTGTGCCTCATGGTGGTGCTGTGTATTCCTAGTGACCCAGTTTTGGGGTTGTTTGAGCAAATGTGTTTCTGAGAAACTATCTCCCCCACCCAAAGAAACCCCAAGTATTTTAAAAAATCAACAGGGGTGGCAGAGTTGAGGGAATTAAAGATGGGGGGGCTGTCAGTGCCACATTCTCACCTCCCATGTGTGTGCAAGGATCTGAAGGACTCCTGCTTCTGACAGGGTGCCTGAGAGTCTCTCCCTGTGCCATATATGTGTTCTGGGTTCTGGAGGACTCTACAGCTCTGGGGAGATCTGAGTCCCTCTCTCTCCTCCCCCATAGGATCTGGGGGTCCCTGGCCCTATGACAGTCTAAGCCCCTTTCCCTGCCTCCACACCCTCATGTGAGCTCTTTGTGGGGAGCTGAGAACAGGCATGTTTGGAGCATGCACCAAGCACTCCGTGCTGAGCGTGGGGTGAGGAGCTGAGAACAGGCATGTTTGGAGCATGCACCAAGCACTCAGTGCTGAGCGTGGGGTGAGGAGCTGAGAACAGGCATGTTTGGAGCATGCACCAAGCACTCAGTGCTGAGCGTGGGGTGAGGAGCTGAGAACAGGCATGTTTGGAGCATGCACCAAGCACTCCGTGCTGAGCGTGGGGTGAGGAGCTGAGAACAGGCATGTTTGGAGCATGCACCAAGCACTCCGTGCTGAGCGTGGGGTGAGGAGCTGAGAACAGGCATGCCTGGTGTATACCAAAGGCTCACAGGCGTTGATTGTGGGAAAGGGGGATGAAAACACCCACTGGCATGAAAGGAGCAGTTCACGGGTCTCGGAGCTGTTGTCTCGGGCTGTATTCATCATGGGGTGAAAGTAAGCCAGTACTGGCCCGTACTCAGCTGACGCTTTAACGTCGCTGCCCCTTTTGTGCCCCCCATCAGTGGCCCTGCCAAGTCCCTACTGGCAGGGCTGCCACCGAGGGGATGAGGGGGGGAACATCTGGTTTTAAAAAACAGATTTTCTTATTGTTACTAGGTTACAGACATATACCCACTATAAGGTGAAATATCCAGAGCAGATAGTGGAAAAGATATTTCCTCCCTTAAGTGACAAGATATGCACACAATTGTCATAATAAAACTCACAATCTCAGTGACTTATTGGATAGTCATCTGTTCTGGATGTCCAGACAGAAGCCAAAAGCGCTTTTTTCTGTCTTCAGTAGGCATAGCTCTTGTGACCTTTACTCTTTGAGAGCTGTACAATAGCTATCCATGCCTTTGTTATTCCCAGATTGGATTACATGGGGTTTCTCTTGAAATTAATTTGGAAACTTCAGCTAGTGCAAAATTTAGCTGCCTGCTCACTCAGAAATGTTTCATGCATGCAGCATATTACACTACTGCTATATAGATTGTGTACACTGTTTTCCAGCATCTTTCCAGGTGCAATCTAAGGTATTAATTTTGATCTATAGTTTAGAGCTTGTGTGTCAGCAGACATTCTTCATGCTCCATCCTTGCAGTTAAGATCATCTGGGTCAGTTTTCAGATTTGTTTGGAAGCTGGAGGCAGGTCATTTGCTTCCACCATTTGGTCCCTGAGGTTGTGGACCTGCCGAGTATATACCAGGGTCTAGTAGATTTCCTAAGGAGATAGGTCTGCATAGAAATTTTTAGTGGGGGGCAGGGAATAATCTGAAACTGAGGGTGCAAAACAGTGAGGCCTCCGTGGAAGCGGCTATAGGGAGAGCAAGCCCATCCTAGCACAGGTGGCTCCTGGTTGTTGTAACCTAGCGCAGCATCATTTAGCTTTGACTTCCCTGCCCTTCTATCATGATGATGGGGCCAAATTTCAGCAAGTAGCATTGCAACCTGGCACAGGTTACAACACGTCAGGTACTATAGGTTTATAGGGCCATGGGGCTGCTAAGTAGGAGCCCTATCCTCTGCACCACCAAGCTGTAAGGACTGCTGAGCAAACTGCTGCTAATACCCTACCACCAGAAGCTACACCTGCTGACTCGGCAGAGTCAGATGAATAACAGGGGCCTGCTGATTGGACACCACTGGGTATAAAGCTCCTTGTTCCTATTCCATTCCTTGTCTGAGCAACAAATTGCTGGGTCTGTTACTGCCTAGTCCAAGTCCCTGTGTCCTGGCTTGGTTCCTGCTTCCTTGCCCTGACCCCAGTTGCTGGCTCTGGCTTTGACCCTTGGTGTGACCAAGACCCTGAGTTTGTTCCTGGCTCCAACCACTAAGTCAGACAGCCCATATTACAGTCTCTGACATTTTCTTTGGGGGGTCTCTCAAATAGGGGGCCCAGGGCAAACTGCCCTTCCCCCTGCTGGGTGGCCCTGTAAGGAGGTATTTGAGGGTGGGTCTGAAGGGTTTTTGGAGAGTGGTTGAGGTAAAGTAATTTCTTTCTTATAAACTGACCTTCATTTGAATTAGGGTTAAATTCACATGAGGAGAGAGGACAGCACAAGTTTCTCATTTCTGTACCACATAAGTCCTATCCTAGGACCCCTTGTGTGAGCCCTTTCCATTGGAGCAAATTTCATTTCTGATTAATGTATGGACTTTATTCCCTCTAATGAAGGTGTACACATAAGGAATAACTCCTCTGAAGTCAACAGAGTTGTAAAGAGGGGAATCTGGATCCCTGTATCTTTTATAGTTTTTGCACATACAACTGTTGAGAATAGCCACATTTTTATAAACTTGAACATAAATACAAATACAAGCACATCTTGTGCAAATTATGATAATCCAAAGTAGGGAGATATAATATGGTAGGTTTTAGTAGGGCATGTTTGGTATCTTTATGTATAATATATATATGGATATAAAGTGAGTATTTTTTCTCCTTCATTTAACATGGAAATTAATTTTGACTATTGGTTTATATGAATTTGCCTTCATAGCTCAGGTTAAATTCTATACTCAGCATCTTTGCCAAGGTTGTGACAGGAATAGTTCCTTGTAAATCTGATTATCATAATAAAAACCTATTGCTTTATGCTGGGGGAAAAATGGGGGGAGGAAAATCCATTTTACCTGCAAACCTGCTTTAGTGCTTGGCATCTTTATGATACATAGGCACTGTTCATTCTCTCTTACGAGAACTGAATTAGATGACCTAGAAGTGCAAAGCAAATGTTTTAGCTCTACTAGTCCTTGAGAAGTGGAGAGATGGAGAAGATGCTGCAACACTCATTAGTGAAACAACTCAGAAATTGAACTACACAAATTTTCAAGGCCGCATCTCATCTTTGTCATTTACAGAAGCAACTTATATATGTGGCCCTCAAAGCTTGTGTACAACCACCTCCTTATTTAATGAAAATAACTAAATCTCCTGTATTCACAAGCTGAGAAGCATATTATAAAGACAAAATCTTGTAAAATCCTGAAAACCTTCTGCTAGGTAGGTGCTAGTGCCTTCAACTCCCACTGATGTTGAGGCTGCTCAGCACTTCACAGGATGGTGCTCAGTACTTTACAGGATAAGATCAATTTGCAGTGACCTTGCTGGTATGATATATTGTAAAGCCAGTTGTCTGACCCTGAAATCTCAAAAGGGCAAAATCCCAGCTGAAAGAAATCTTCCCTCTAGAAAAGTTGCCATTATCCATGCTTGCTCATTGACTTTTAGAGGGCATTGGCTCATGTGTTCTAATAGGCCATGTGTTAAAACACCAGTAGCTGGCCTATACTAGCACTCCCATTCTCACGATACAATATTGCTACCAACAGTGGAGGCGTAACAGTGGCAGATTTTCAGCAATTTTGCTGTAGATGGAATCAAAGTAATAGAGAGCATAAAGTTGCAACATGGGGCTGGAATGAAAGGCACCAGATAACTTCCATTTTTCTTCCTGTTTGTTCATGAATAAATACTGTATAAGATGTAAATAATAACATATTAATAACAAATAGGTTAAGTGCTGTCCCAGCACTTAATAACATGTTTTTAAAGGATGCTTTACCCATGTGACTGTGGAAATAATAAGTTGTCTCACTTATTGATTAGCCAGTTTCATAAACTATTTATAGCCAGTTTTTGGTACACAGTAATGTCCAAAGAGCAAGTGAGAGGATGGGATGACATGAGTGAGTATAGCAAGAGAACTCTTACGAAATATACAAAAGAGGTGACATTAAGAGCGCAATCCAATGACTGTGACGATGGCTTTAATTAAATGTGTTAAAGCTGGTGGAAGAATCTCAAATAGAAGGCTATGTTAAGTAGAGTCTGTATGTGTATATATATAAAGAATGAGATGAGGAAGTAAAGAATAATTTCTTTATGTGAAATGAGAAGTTATAAAATATTGTAGTATATTTGAAGTGACACTTTTAATTATATCTTGCATAGATGGATATCTCTACCTTGATTTCACTGGACAATTCGGATGCTATCAGTGGCTATTTAGTAATTTACTACTACACTAGAACCCCTGATTGTGTTTTAATACAGACTATTATGAGATTTTCAAAAATTCTAGAGGAATGGCTATTCAGATAGCTTCCCAGTAGAGAATATTTGTACTATAAGTATTATTTTATAGACAAAAATAAAATTCATAAGTGCTAAATCTCCTAGATAAAGAATAAAGATGTGAATTGGATTACAACACAATGAGGTTTCGTTAAAATGTAGTGGACTATACTCCCTTGTGTCTGAATTTATTCTAATCTCATTGATGGTGAGTTCATTATTTGAAATCCATCAGGACACCATCATTCAGATAACTACTTTATCATATGCAGAATAACAAAAAAGAAAACTATATTAGAGAATTTAACAGTGCTGGTGATAGCATAGGCTAGCTGGGTCCTTCATTCTCAAGATAGCCGTAATCCTTTAATCTTCTATGTGAGTCTCAAGGCTCTCTCTTTTAATGCCTTGCTACAATTTCTCCTGCCTTTTTCTTACTTTTCTGAATCTCTTTGCTAAATCTATTCTGTGTTTATTAGGTGGTAGAGATGTCCCTTCAAACTTACTACTGACAGCCAAAGCTTTGGTAAAGTATTTTTTTATATACAAAGAAGTGGATTTCCCAGGCTATGCAAGGGTTCATTACTAATGGTGAGAAAAAGATTCTGAACCCTATTTTGGTTGAATGACAAGACAGATCAGTATAAGAAAACACAGGATGTTACAGAAAAGGGGCCATGGTAGTGGAATGGAAATATATGTTGCCTGAATACATGTCTTTTATCTCTAAGAGCTGTTTTTTATTTAAGCATTTGAAAAAAATATTGTAATGTAATGACATTCAGTGAAATGAATTCATTAGCCCCTGGCAAATTGTGCTTTTTTTTATTTATATTTTATTCTTTGTCCTCATCTCCCACCATAGAATGGCAGATAGCAATGCCTTTTGGGAAAATGATCAAGCAACTCAGCATTTGTTGCTGTATTTGACCAAGGAGAAGTTGATGAATCTTTATCATGTTTCACAAGCTATGCAATTTCTAGCCCTGTGCCAATGAGATTGAGGGCTAGGGCATCATAAACTATCCCAATAATGACAGTGTGTAGGCAATAAAAAGGCAAATCTTATGTCACCTTGGCAACATCATAATTGGGAATCCAACTTAAACTGTGAATAACAATAATATCATAATCTGTATTTTGGGCTTGATTCTGCAAGGCATTGTGCCAGCATTTTCACCTGTGCAGGATGAGTGTACAAACACTATCCAAATCAGAATGGTATATTTCAGAAACATCAGCAAGGATCTTTGGGAATTTACTAAGGACAGGAGAGGTCTCAGAGTACTGGAGAAGGGCAAATATAGTATCTATCTTTAAAGAAGTGAAATGGCGGACCTGGAGAATTATAGACCAGTCAGCCTAACTTCAGTTCCTGGGGTGACACAGGAACAAATTATCAATCGATTTGTAAACACCTGGGGGATAATAATGTTATCAGTAATAGCCAACGTGTATTTGTCAAGAACAACTTTTCCCAAACTAATGTAATTTCCTTCTTTGCAGGTTTACTAGTTTAGTGGATGTGGGAAAGCAAAAGACATGATATATCTTAATTTTAGTAAGACTTTTGACACAGTCCTATGTGACAGTTTCAGAAGCAAACTAGAGAATATGGTCTAAATGAAATTACTATATGGTGGGTGCACAACTGGTTGAAAAAACATACTCAGAATTTATTTATGGTTCACTCTCAAACTGGGAGGACTTATGTAGTGGGATCCTCCAGGGGTCTGTCCTGAGTCCAATACTAGTCAACATTTTCATTAATGACTAGATAATAAAGTTGAGACTACACTTATAAAATTTGCACCAAGATGAGAGGGGTTAAAAGCACTTTGCAGAACAGGATTAGAATTCAAAATGACCTCGATAAATTGGAAGATTGATCTGAAATCAACAAGATGAAATTCAAAGAAGATGAGTGCAAAGAACTACACTTAGAAAAGAAAAATCAAATGCACAAATACAAAATGGGGAATATCTGGCTAGGCAGTAGTACTTCAGAAAAGGAGCTGGGGGTTATAGTGGATCACATATTGAGTATGAGCCAATTGTGATGCAGTTGTGAAAAAGGCAGATATCATTCTGGAGTGTATTAACAGGAGTGCCTATATAAGACACAGCAGGTAATTGTTCTGTTCTACATGGCACTGGTGAGGAGTAATTGTGTCCAGTGCTGTGGACCACACAGTAAGAAAGAGGTGGATAAAATGGAGACGGTCCAGAGGAGAGCAACAAAAATTATCAAAGTTTTAGAAAACCTGACCTTTGAGGAAAGGTTTAAAAAAACCAAAACCTGGGTAATGTTTACTCTTGAGAAAAGAAGATTGAGGGAGGACCTGATTGTAGCCTTCACGTATGTTAAGGGCTATTACAAACAGGACATTGATCAGTTGTTCTCCGTGTCTACTGAAGGCAGGACAAGAAGTAATGGGCTTAACCTTCAGTAAGGGAGATTTACATTAGATATTAGGAAAACTTTCTAACTATAAGGATAATTCATTAGCAAGGGAGGTTGTTGAATCCCTATCATTGGAGGCTGTTAAGAAAAGGTTGGACAAATTCTTGTTAGGGATCATCTTAGGTATACTTGGCAGGGCCGCCCAGAGGATTCAGGGGGCCTGGCAGGGCTGGGTCTTCGGCGGCAATTCAGCGACGGGTCCCTCTCAGAGGGAAGGACCCGCCGCTGAATTGCCGCCGAAGAATGAAGCGGCGGTGGTAACGATGGTGGCTTTTTTTTCCCCCCCCGCCGCTAGCAGCACTTGTACTTACCGGGCGGCGCTCCGAGGCTTCAGCAGCACTTCAGTGGCGGGTCCTTCACTCGCTCTGAGTCTTCCGCTGCACTGAAGGACCCGCTGCTGAAGACCTGGAGCGAGTGAAGGGCCCGCCGCCGAAGTGCCGCGGAAAACCCGGAGCGGCTCCCGGGGCCCCTGCGGAGCACGGTGCCTGGGGCAAATTGCCCCACTTGCCCCCCCACCCCCCAGGTGGCCCTGATATTTGGTCCTGCCTCTACTTGTGGGTAGACTAGATGCCTTCTTGAGGTACCTTCCAGCCCTCCATTATTATGAATGTATGGGATATGACTATGCAAAATAGTGGAGAATCTGGTCAAAAGGCTCTAAGATCCCAAGTAGCACATAGGATCAGGGTCTGTTTTTTCCTGTTTCAATGAAAGTGTGTGCTCCTGATGGGTAAATGTCAAAAGGTTTAGAAAGAATTTTCATTTAGAAAAACACACCCAACTTTGGTCCAGATAATGGATTTGCAATCTTGTGAGATCAGGCTTTGTTGCAAGATTTCCAGTGGTTCCTGCATCCAGTCACTCTGGAAATGCCACAAAAGGCTTTTTGCACTCTTTCATTCCTTCCAGTTCTGCTCCTGGCCAGAGTCTGGAAGTGAAGAGACACATGAAACTGGGGGCAGTGGGAAGAGTTAACTAACTTTTTTTAATCTACAAAAATGTGGTGGGTTGTTTTTTTTGTTTTTTTTTTACTGGAGATGGCTCCAGAGCAGTGCTCAAGATCCAAACCCTGGATTCAAGACAGGATTACTAGCATGTACCTATCTTTATAATGTACCCAATCCAAACAGGCTGAAAAAGTTCATATTTAAAATCCCTACTTTGGGCATATTCAGAGGTTTTACCTTCGACCATTTTAGAGATACAGGACCAGGTTCCTGGGTCTAGCTGAGTTGTACTCAGTGCAGGACCCAGTGGGCAGGGGCGGCTCCAGGCCCCAGCACGCCAAGTGCGTGCTTGGGGCGGCATGCCGCGAGGGGCGCTCTGTCGGTCACTGGGAGGGCGGCAGGCAGGGTGCCTTCAGCGGCATGCCTGCGGAGGGTCCGCCGGTCCCGTGGCTCTGGTGGACCTCCCGCAGGCGTGCCTGCGGAGGGTCCGCTGGTCCCACGGCTCCACCAAAGCCGCGGGACCAGCGGACCCTCCGCAGGCACGCCTGCGGGAGGTCCACCAGAGCCGCGGGACCGGCGAGCGGCAGAGCGCCCCCCGCAGCATGACGCCATGCTTGGGGCGGCGAAATGTCTAGAGTCGCCCCTGCCAGTGGGGGAGGAGAAAAGTGACTGTCAGGCAACTTCTTTGCTTCCCTGATCCGGGGTAGCCTGGTTCCTTCCCTCCACGCACGCACACACACCTTCATAATTTGGAGCAGTCTAAACAGTCAGTTATGCTGGCAGGAATGGTCTCCTAGTGACTGCTATGCTGACTAGGAATTGCTGGAGCACAATGCAGTTCAGAGACCTCTTCCAACATACCTCCTCCATGGTTTCTCTGCAGGGAGGGGCAAATGGCATAAAGGCACCTGAGGGACATAGCCAGGGACCAGAATTTGTCCGAGAAAGTCCAGATCTGGACCCAGACTTTGGGCCATTTACTAGTTTTAGACAAAAATAATAACAGTATTAGCGCAACAAGCTTCAGAATGTTAATTAGAGGAATACCCATCTGGTAGCTGGCTAAAGGCATGCAACTCATCTATTGATGCTACTTTAGTCCAGTGTCCCTGGGGAACTGTCACTTGGACTTAGTTGCAAAAGCTTCCAAACTAAGGGGTCAAAGTCTTATGAACAGTGAAAATTTATTTATACACTGAAGTGCTGAGATTTTTAAAAAGTTTCTTTACTTGGGGTCAAATTATTACAGTTGGTGCACAGAGGTGCCCTTCCCCTGACCCTGTCCCTTCACCTTTCTAACCCCAGTTTACCTCATCCTGAAAATCTGAGTCCAACAGCTTGAGTGAGGGCAAATCTGTCTATGCCTATTGTAGCTCCATCAAGAAAATATGTCAAGGTGGTTTTGCAGGCCCGTTGTGATGGAAGCATTTGGGTGAGGTCTAGGAACCAAGGGTCATAGTCTAAATATTTATGTACATATGCCCCTTGATTTAGCATTTGCCCCTTGAACAGAATCTATGGGTGACTTATCTTCATGGCTTCTTAGAGCCAGAATACAGGCACTTTTCTATCATCTAGGGTTGTGTTAGTGCCCTCTGGGATTGTGTTTATGCTATTTTTCCCTGCAATGGCCAGAATGTGGTCCTTGGGATGAATGAATACTAGAAAACAGTCAAGAGATGAAACTTTAATGATTCCAAAAATAAAAATGACCTGAAAACAGGGTTGGGCAAATTAAGAAATGTTCAACACTTTAAGGAATTCTAATTTTCAACTCATACTAATTAAACTGAAATCTACATTTGACATTAGGCAATTATAAAACATCATTAATAGGATTTTGGTTGTTTTGTTTGTTTTTCAGATAAATCATTCCTCCCACCCTGCTCAACATTATCCTTTTTGGCTTTCAAAAACAGCAAGTTCTGCTATGAGATAATTTCTATAATTTTCCTTTGAACGTTATTTTAAAGCTTTCTAGTCATTGAGGGAGAGAAATCATCAAATATTCTTGTGATTTTTTTAATGTTGTATCCTTGCTTGTTATAATGCTAATTAACTTCTGGTGAAAACAACAGACAAGCAATGTTGGGCAAATTCCATTTAGCCCCAAACTATTTGTCTTATCTTAAAACTGGCTCCAGAATCCAAGGCTTTAAAGTGCCACAGTAATAAAACTCGTCAGTAGAAAGCTAAAATTAGATCATAAAATATCTTAGCGCCATGTAATGCAGAGGAAAATGATAGAGGGAATATGTAATATAACCGACTGTGAATTGTACAGATTAAGACTCTTAGCTTAACTAAAAAAGTTTCAAAAGCTAGAAGGGTTTCACCATAGATTAATTACTAGATGGTCACAAAGTACATCAAATGTACATTACTGAATTAGTATCTATATAAGAGCAAGCTTTTAACAAAGTAATTTTATTTGAAGATTTTATACAACTTTTTTATTTGTAGGTATGTGAAAAATTGTCATTTGTATGTGGAATTTGGAAGTTATATCATCAAGAGCTGTCATTTTCTGATGTCTCTGAAAGTCCCAATACCAATTCATGAGTGTTCCAAGTCTGAGATTTTTCTGATTCCTAAACTTGACCCTCAGGGCTGGTGCAACCATTTAGGTGACCTAGGCGGTTGCCTAGGACGCTAGGATTTGGGGGGGAGGCATTTTCCTCAGCAGCTACCGCGGTGGCCAGATCTTCGGCCGTCCCGGTCGCCGACGGCATTTAGGCAGAGGGAGCTGGGGCAGGGGAGCGCGGGGAGGGCCGCCTGCAGCAAGTAAATGGGGGTTGGGGGCGGCATGCAGGGAAACTCCTCGCCCCGGCTCACCCCTACCCTGCCTCCTCCCCGAGCACGCCAAGGCTGCTTCACTTCTCCCACCTCCCAGGCTTGCGGCGCCTAAGCTGATTGGCGCCGCAAGCCTGGGAGGCGGGAGAAGTGAAGCAGCGATGTCGTCCTCGAGGAGGAGGCGGAGCAGGGGTGAGCTGGGATGGAGGGATTGCCTCAGGGCAGAGGGTGGGGGATGGGGAGCTGCCACAGGGGGGGCGCCCCAGGGCGGAGGGGGGGAGCTTCTGTGGGGGGCGCCTCAGGGCGGGGGCTTGGGGATAGGGGAGGGTGCAAGGTGGAAGTTTTGCCTAGGGCATGAAACATCCTTGCACCGGCCCTGTTGACCCTCCCTTATTTTTTACATTAATAGTTATTCTAAAATTAAAAATCTTACTTGTTAATACAGTCACACGTTTAGAAAGGTTAGTAGATATCTTTATGAAAGTTGAAATATTATGACTAATTGAAAAGACAGGGAGGAAGGATGGTCTTACAGTTAAAGCATTCAGTTTAATTCCTGTGAGATGATCGGCAGATCACTTAATCTCTCTGTTCCTCAGTTGCTCATCTGTAAAATGGGGATGATAATAACCCTTCCTTTCCTCACATGGATACATCTAGGACAGTGGTTCCCAAACTTGTTCTGCCGCTTGTGCAGGGAAAGCCCCTGGCGGGCCGGGCAAGTTTGTGTACCTGCCACGTCCGCAGGTTCAGCCGATCGCGGCTCCCAGTGGCCGCAGTTCGCCTCTCCGGGCCAATGGGAGCTGCTGGAAGCGGCGGCCAGTACGTCCTTCGGCCCTCACCGCTTCCAGCAGCTCCCATTGGCCTGCTAGAGACAGGTTTGAAAAGGGAACAACCCAGCTCAGAAGAGGAATGCCGAGGAGGAGGGCAGACTTATCCCAAAGGCTCCTGACCAAGGGGCTGAAGAAGCCTCCCTGAGGGAATAGGACTATATGCTGAGCCCAGTTGGAGCTGACAAGAAGGTAAAACACAGGCTCTCTGGTTAATTTCAGCTGTGAGGTCATTAGTCTAAATCAGATAAGCTAAAAACTGTGGGAAATGAATAGACCAGGGGTTGGCAACCTATGGCACGTGTGCCAAAGACGGCATGCAAGCCGATTTTTAATGGCATGCTACTGCCTCCTGGAGTCCCGGCAGGCAGCAGCGTGCCATTAAAAATCCTGCCCAGCCCGGCCCGGCCCGCTCTTCTCCGCCCTCCGCTCCCCCCACGCCCTGCCCCGTGCGGGCAAGGGACAGGGGCCAGAAGCTTGGTCCTGCCAGCTCCCCTGCCTCTTCCCATAGTGTGTTGGGTTCCTGCCCATCCTCCGCCTCTCTGTCCCTCCCTCCCTGCCGGCCGATCAGCTGATGGCCCTTGCGAGGGAAGGGGTCGGGAAGGAGCAGAGTCAGTGTGCTCGCGGCTCCCAGCGGAGGCAGAGAAGAAGCAGGGGCAGGGCCTTGGGGAGGGAGGGTGGAATAGGGGCATATCCCCTCCAGCCCCCTGCCCTGACTCCCCCTCACACACACCCCAGCCCTCTGCCCTGAGCCCTGCACCCCGCACACACCCCAGACTCCTGCCTTGAGCCCTGTACCCACCTCATACATACCCAGCCCTCTGCTTGACTCCTTCACACACACCCCACCACGACCCCAGCCCTGACTCTGGCACCCCCACACATACCCAGCCCCCGCTCTGCCCTGACACCTGCACCCCCCTCACATGCCCCCAGCCCTCTGCCCTGACTCTTGCACCCCCCACATCCCCACCCCCACCCTGAGCACCAAACGGGAGCTCCTGCACACACACACCCATATTCCCACCTGCACCCCTCACACCAAATGGGAGCTGCCCAGGTAAGAGCCACACACCCAAACCTCCTGCCCCAACCCTGAGCCCCCTCCCTCATTCTAGCTCCTGGCCAGACTCTTCACCCCCAGCCCTGTGCTTGGTCCACTCCCACCCTCAGCTCAGTGCAGAGAGAGGAAGAGACTGGGCCAGAACCAGGGACAAGACAAGGTAGGTACCCACTGTATGTGGGCAGGGCCAGGATCCCAGACTGGCAGCGGGCTGAGTGGGTCCGGCAGCCGGGATTCCCGCTGGCAGGAGCTGGCGGATGGAACCCCTGAGGAACCCCTCAGCCCACTGCCGTTGGGGTCTCGGCCGCCGGTCCCGCACAGCCTGCTAGCGGTCTGGGGTTCTGGCTGCTGTATCCTTGCCAGTCGGGGTCCTGGCCACAGGCCCCGCTCAGCCCGCTGCTGGCCTAGGTGAACGGAACTTCAATAAGTTGCAATAAACTTCTCAGTTTAAAAAAAGCATTCGTGTGTTTTTATATATATATGTGTGTGTGTATGAATTTTTTCATGAATGCTTTAATATATACAACTAACTCTAAGAGAGACCTACACTGATATTTTGGCATTTTAGTTGTCACAGTTCTTATTTTTATGTTCACTGTTTATCATGACCCTAATAAGTACCTTTGTTTGACAATTTTCAAGAGTCAGATTACTAGAAGAACCACCTTAAGCTCATGCGATGAAAGAAATTTGTGGACAAATTCTGCCATTTGTCTTCCTGAAGACAATATGAGTTTTCTCTGAGTAAGGAGGATGACAGGATTTGGACTATGTTTGCCACGGTCGAGTACTCTCGCAGACGGGTGACTACCACTCCAATAGATATTTGACATGCAAACAGCAAGGGTGGCCTCCACCTAAGTATGGAGACCATACAAGATCCTTTTTACCCCATAAGCCTCAAGAAAGCCCAGCAAGAGGGGTGACTGAAGGAGAGAGTTACCTTCAGGGGAAGGGGTTCCATGGAAGAAAGCTCCACAGAAGTCCAAATAGATCAAAGACTAGCTGATGGGTTTGGTGCTGAGGCAGGTGAGAGTCCAATATATTCATACTTATGCAGATGTGATGGCTGGGAACAGAGGGAGAACAGAAGGGCAGCAATTAATTATTCAGCTCATAGGTTCCAATTCTAGTCACATAAGTATTTGGCTTCATCCCCATAGCCTGCCTGGGCTGGAGAAGTCAGTTGTTTCTCATTGGCCCTGTTTAGATTTCACCCCACAAAGCCTAGTTACAGCCTTTGTGCAGAAAAAGGTCAATTTCACTCCAAATGAATGGTAATGCTGTTTTGTGTTCCCTGGACTATGACTATTTTACAATCACGCTAATATAAATAGTACTGGGTTGTAAGCTTGTTATATACCTGTCTATCTATCTGAGAGATCAGTTACATTGTCCATAAGACTTTAGGCCTGAGTATGATCTAATTTACACCAGTTTTAGAGTAGTGAAACACCACTGATAATAATGGAATTACTCCTGATTTATGCTAGTGTAAATGAGAACAGAATCAGGCCCATACTTTTCACTCACAGCCAGTTGTTTAATTTATTATTTAAAGAGGATAATTATTTCTACTTAACAAAGTTATCAGGTCATGGATTCTTGTTTACACCGCTAACTGCAGCAAGGATCTTATCCATTTATTTGTCCTCTAAAGAGTGAGAGAGAGAGACAACTGGTGGCAGTCTTTTAAACAATGAAAATCTCCTGTATCTGTCATTGTAGATGGGGTTGAAGGAAAATTCAGCTTTATTAAACATTATGACAAAATCTTTATATTCCTCACAAGGTTTAAAAAGTGCCCGTGGAATTCCTTTATATGTTTCAAAATGTATTCATCTTAAATTGGAAATAAAAGATTTGAGCACTAACTTTCAGACAATTTCTCCACAGAAAAATTAAATATGCAACTTCAATTAATATGATGTTGTCTGTGTTAATGAAACTTCATTAACAAATGATGCGGATATAATATACATCATATATTTCCCCTGAAAGAGAGAAGTGTAATAGCTATCTGTTAACCGATAGTTTAAACTGACTCCAGAAAGCATTCAGCTTCAGAGCTCCATTGATATCTTCTTTCTCTCTCAGTTCTGCCAGCGTTTTCATTGCTAGCAATGGATATTTAAGTGGAGAAATGCAACTCCCAGCATGAAAGGATTATCTTTCTAATCTTCCTTAAAGCTTCCCCCAGATAGCCTATTAGTATGAGGTTATTGGTAGGAGACAAGTTAAATAAACCTAATATAAATCCTGGGTTTTGGAACTATGACTTAAAGTTGCACTAGTGCATCACAGTCACATATAAGGATGTTTGTCTATTATTATTTTTGTCTCTGATTAATTATTTTCTTCTAAGTCTAACCTCCAATTGCAATAAATATTTCTTTTCGGTGGGTATGAACAGAAACAGAAGACAAACTCTTGTATTGTTTCAGTTTAAAGATGGGACATTTCCCTTTAGTAAACCTTTCTCTATAACACATGGCTGTCTCTTGATAATGGAGGGGGAAAGGTCACTTTCTAGCTCCCATAAGTTTCCCTATAGATTCTTGCCATATTCATTTTTTTACAGGAGGTTCACACTGTTTTAAATCTTACTAGAGAACACTTCTGTCATAGCCATTCACTAAAGGGTCCCTCAAATTGAGTGTGAATCTTTTTCCGACTTTGACACCAAGCTGTTTTGGAGAACAGAATAGAAAGAGAGAGCCTGGAACACAGGCCTGCTGCAAGGCCTGAGGCCTGAATCAAAGTCATAATGGCTAAGAGCAAAAGTCATAAAGCAGACACCTGCCTACAAGTTCACTGTCCAGTTCATGAACTTGGCAAAAACATGGCTGGCATTGCTAAAACACCGGCACTCTTTAAGAAATACTAGGCACTAAGTAAGTATTCACATAAACACATTTCAGGAGGTTAGTACGAGTACACCTCAACATAAAGTTATGGTATAAACACACTCCCTGAAGATAGTACAGGGACACACTGGCCTCTCATAAGATAAGGTCAGGATGACATGATAATGGACGGAGATGTTTTGTTGGAACCAACTGTGTAGGGTCTAGGGCAGAGGTGGGCAAACTACAGCCCGCAGGCTGCATCCAGCCCACAGGACCGTATTGCCCAGCCTCTGAGCTCCTGTGACGGTACCTCCCATAAGGCTCTATGAAAATATGCTCAGAATGTGTTTTATGCTACATATGACATGTAACATATCTCCGTAAAGGTTATGATCTACTGAATCTATTCATCCTCTTTGCATGCATGCATGCATCATTTTTGTATTCGAAGTTATGAATGTTATGAATGTTGGCTTTGTATTGGATTAATTTCCAAATAAACGTAGTAGAGCATGTGGTCAGTTCCTGGAGAAAGGAATGTTGAAATTAAGTACCTAATCAAGAAACACTTAAAGGACAAGGGATCTTGGAATGCTCCAATCAACATAAGAAGTCTAGCTGAGAACGTTCAAGGTAGCATGTAAACAATGGATGCTACCTGTAAAAACTGTGAGTCATGCATGGACATGTGACTTGCCCAGGTGACTCCTAAACTCCATCTTGGGGCTGGACTTTGCATAGGAGTGAGGAGGGGGTCTCTATCCACAAGAGAGAGTCTATTTAAACCCCTGGGAGACCCCTCCATTTTGTCTTCAGCTGGCTCAAGAGAGAGCATCTCCACCCCCCAGGATACTTGGAAGAAACTGGAACAAAGGGCAGTGACTGCAAAGGGTGATTGCTGGACCCAGGCTAAAAGGAGATTAGTCTGTAAAAGGAAGCATTCTGGAACTGGTGAGGATCTTATCTGTATTCAGTTTGATTAGACATAGATTTGAGCATTTTATTTTATTTTGCTTGGTGACTTACTTTGTTCTGTATGTTACTACTTGGAACCACTTAAATCCTATTTGCTGTATCTAATAAAATCACTTTTTACTTATTAATTAACTCAGAGTATGTATTAATACCTAGGGGAGCAAACAACTGTGCATCTCTCTCTATCAGTGTTATAGAGGGCGAACAATTTATGAGTTTACCCTGTATAAGTTTTATACAGCATAAGATGGATTTATTTGGGTTTAGACCCCATTGGGAGTTGGGCATCTGAGTATTAAAGACAAGAACACTTCTGTTCGCTGCTTTCAGGTAAACCTGAAGCTTTGGGGCAAGTAATTCAGACCGTAGGTCTTTGCTGGAGCAGACGGGAGTGTCTGGCTCAGCAAGACAGGGTGCTGGGGTCCTGAGCTGGCTGGGAAGGCCAGGGTAGAAATAGTCTGGGCACATCAGGTGGCAGCTCCCAGGGGGTTTCTGTGATCCAACCCATCACAGGCCCCTCCCCTATTGTCCCCCCTTCCCCTGCAGCCTTTGGGCAGTGGGGCTGCAAGCTCCTAAGCCGGTGCTCTGTGCTGCGCGGTGTGTGGCTGGCTCCAGCCGGGTGGTGCGGCTGCCTGTCCTGATGTAGCTGTGCCGCTAGCCAATGGTGCTCCAGGCAGCATGGTAAGGGGGAAGGGAACAGGGCAGGGGGGTTGGATAGAGGGCAGGGGAGTTCAGGGGGTGGTCAGGGTTGGGGGGGTGGATGGGGCAGGGGTCCCGGGGGGGCAGTCAGGAAGGAGAGGAGAGGTTGGATGGTGCAGCAGGGGGCAATCAGGGGTGGGGGAATCTGGGGGCAGTCAGGAGACAGGGAGAAGGGTGGTTGAATGGGGCAGGGGTCCCGGGGGGGCAGTCAGGAAGGAGAGTTGGGGTTGGATGGATTCACTGCAGGAAGAAGGAAAAAAATTGGCACGACACAGTGGTTTAACTATTATCTATTATTTTCATGTCTATATCTGAATTTAAATAATTTTAATTTCTCTTGTTGAGAGATACCTAGACAGGGATCATAACATACAGCAGGGGTAGGCAACCTATGGCATGTTTGCTGAAGGTGGCACGCGAGCTGACTTTCAGTGGCACTCACACTGCCTGGGTCCTGGCCACTGGTCCGGGGGGCTATGCATTTTAATTTAATTTTAAATGAAGCTTCTTAAACATTTTAAAAACCTTATTTACTTTGCATACAACAATAGTTTAGTTATATATTACAGAAAGAGACCTAAAAATGTTTAAATGTATTACTGGCATGCAAAACCTTAAATTAGGGTGAATAAATGAAGACTCGGCATACCACTTCTGAAAGGTTGCCGACCCTTGACATACAGTTTACTAACGCATTTTTTAATTCATACAGCTATGTTCTGAGAGCCCTTACAATTCCAGGCTAGTAGGAGCAGATTGCACACTGTTGCACTGGAATGCTTGATGTCAGATTTGCCTCTGTGGCCACATCTGTGCTACCCGCCACATCGGCAGGTAGCAATCGATCTATTGGGGATCAATTTATCGCGTCTCGACACCCATACTCCACCTCGGCAGGAGGAGTAAGCAGAGTCGACGGGGGGAGCCGCGGTGGTCGACTTGCTGCTGTGAGGATGGCCAGGTAAGTCGAACTAAGATACTTTGACTTCAGCTACGCTATTCGCCTAGCAGAAGTTGCATATCTTAGATTCCTCCCCTCCCCCACCCCACCCCCCCAGTGTAGACCAGCCCTGTGAATGGTTTGGCATGACATTGTATGGCAACTCATTTGTTAGTGTTCTTAATATTATTATTACTTTAGAACAGGAGGATTGAACTGAATGGGTCTATGGTTATGCTAATTTTGCTCTCCTGACCTATTAGCTTGTGATATTGTGGTTTATACTGCACCTTTGTCACGTCTCTATAAGAGCTATTCAATTGCTGGAGTAGTGCTTCTGGAAATAATCTTTTTTTTTTTCACTCTGTGATACCTGTCCTCTTTTGTGAGTGACTCACTCAGCCCCTGCACTTCCATTGTAGAAAGTTTTAATGGACATGCCAAACACAATATGTCTAGTTTAATGACTAACTGCTTTCAAAATCATAAAGTGTGTTTAAAAATAATAACCAAATTTTTGGTTTAGAGCTTGCCACCTCTCCCATCCCCTGAAAAAGCATTTGAACCCCTGTAAATGTATGACTTTTTGCTATTTTTTAGGGCTGGATTGTAACTCATACTATGCACATGTGCAAGGCAGTAAGAACTTCCTACCAAGGGTGTGTCTTGGGGCACAGGATTTTTGTTTGATTACTTTCTCCCTCTGTCGAAGATGTGAGTGGGGAGGGATGGGAATAGGCAGAGGAATGACCAGAGCCTTAGCTCTACCTCCTTCTTTATTCAATGGCCAGCGCAACTATGCCAACACAGAAGGGCAGTAATTTACTGTTACTTCTTGCTCAGGGTTGCTCAGTAAAATGTTAGCCCTCTATATCAAAAATAGCTTAACCTACATTGCTTTCATGATCAAGTGATTCATTATGTGCTCCTTTCTCAACTCAACTAATTTTGTGGCCACAGAATCCTCCTAATTTTTCTTTGGTTCTTGTTTATACTTTATTTACATAAACATTTCCCTACGAGGTGGAGAATTCCTGGTCTTGGGCAAACTCCCTACCTGCTCCTTATGCATATCAGAATGTTCTTGGGGTACGTCTAGACTACCCGCTGGATCGGCGGGTAGCGATCGATATATCAGGGATTGATATATCGCATCTCGTTTTGACGCGATATATCGATTCCTGAAAACGCTCCCGTCAACTCCGGAACTCCACTAGGGCGAGCGGTGGAAGCAGAGTCGACGGGGAAGCTGCAGCCATCGATCCTGCACCGTGAGTACGGGAGGTAAGTCGAAATAAGATACGTCAACTTCAGCTACGTTATTCTAGTAGCTGAAGTTGCGTATCTTACATCGACACCCTCCCCCTCCCCCAGTGTAGACCAGGCCTAAGGGAAACTGCCCCTCCTTGAGCAATTTTCATGGGCAGGGGTGATCTGACCCTTAATATCAACTCTGGGGAAAACCTCTTGTGTCATCTAGTCCAACCCCTTGAATCAAGGCAGGAGAGTCATGAAAATTGGTGTGATCTAGCTTTGCCTTCAGTAATTTTAATGACAGAAAGTCTGTGATCCCTTTTGACATATTACTTCCCTGATCTGACATTCTGTATTATTTAGTCTACATTTTTCCCCTCTGTAATTTTAAGCCATTACTACTACTTCTACCTGCATTCAGTACACTGCTGACAATCCTCCCACACCAGCCTCCACCCCCTTCTTTCTATTAATTCTTCATAAGTACTCAGATGTTGTTATCATGTCATCTTTTCTCTAGGCAGGGCAAATTCAGGATTTTTTAAGTTCTCTTAATACAGTAGCTATTTTCTAAATCTTGTGAACATTTTTTGCTGCCCTAGTTTAGATCCTTTCAAATCTAGCAAAATTCTTTTTATAGTATGGAAGCATAAACTGCTCACAGTGCTGCCGATGTGACCTCGCCAGTGCTGTGTAAAGCATATTATCATTTTGATTCTGTATGTCATACCCTTCTGTATATAGCCACAAGGATAGGGAACACTGAGAGATCCTGAAAAAATGATTTTTTACATCAATGATGGGAAAATCTCTCAATACCTTGGAAATCACTGATAGATACTCCTCTTCAGTACACATCCATACATCCAGAGGAACAGATATCTATCTACTGGCATATTTATTTTTTGAAGGAGAATTTATTTTAGGAGCAAAGTTAAAATAAACCCAAACTTAAAAAAAAAAAACACTAAGAACGTATAGATAATAAATAAAACTCATCTTGTCTTTGTAGCTGCCATAAAACACTCCAGACTATATTACTGTGCTGATTATCAGCCCTTCCTGGGTGTACTAGAAACATTGAGCTTCACCTGCTGCTCTGCAATGCACCCAAGTTGTGTCAATATCTAGCACAATACACTGTATGCCATGTCCTATTGCTTGATTAATGCATCACATTCTAAAACACAATGTTTACTGAATACGGGTGAAATAACATGAAAGCAAGTTTCCGTTCTAAAGAACCAGTTAAGCACTTCTATTGATGTAAATTCTGTGTGAAAGAAACACAGTAGGTTATGTTTCAAATTTATTTTAAATTGAAGAGGAAGAGGCTTAGCTTATATATACCTTTTATGTGCATTTGCTTATATTTCAATTTGCAAATAATTTTGCATACCATGTGCACGCAAGGTTATTTGAAACAAATATCTGATACCCCATCACATTCCCTTCTAATCACATTGTGAATAAGTAAGGAAAATGGATATTCGTTTAAAAATATAAAACTTTCATTAAAGGCCTCAGTATGTGGAATGTCTTTTTGTAGAATATTATTCAATGTTGCCACCTTGAGGCCAAAGTGTGTATAAAAACGTAGGGAAGGCTGGCTGGGTAAGAGCAGCAGCTAATGATGTCTGCATAATTAGACTTTCAAACTACTGTAGAGTGTTTCGCTCTGAGTATTCACATGGGGAAAGTATGTTTTATGCTTTAGACAGTACACAGATTGTGAAAATTTGGGTATTTTCTTTGGGCTTAAAGAAAGAAAAGACACTAGTGATGAAATCTTTATAGTAATAATACATTTCATCCATTTTAAAATATTTGTTAATAAATACATATAAGAAATGAAAATCACACACAACACTTCTTGCTAGTGTGCTGTTTCCAGTTTCTATTGACTTGTCATTCTTTCATGAAAGGACACTAAATAACCCAAAACATCTTAACCAGTCAAAGGAGGAGGGAGGTGAAATTTCATATGGATGGTTTATTTGAAGTTGGGAGGGGAGTGAAATCAGAGGATTTGTAATGGGGAACTGACTTCAGTCTTATGAAGGGACAATATATGTTTTCATAATATTTCAGGAAAAGAAAGGGAAATAATTCATAGCATCATTGCCAGCCACAGCAAGAATGCTTATTATATAACATCATTGGGTCATTTTAAAAATTACAAAAATAAGAAGTGATGAAAGTGTCCCTTTTAAATGGTAATTTCCTTTAAATGTTCCTTTAGCAACAACTGCATTGTTCCCCAAGAAGATTCAGAAAGATGTTGATATCTCTCTTGTTGATATCTCTCATTGGTCTATGTCAGTTAGATATTGGTTAGCACTGATGCTCTGAACGCTTTACCAAAGGTTCCATCTTCTGTAAACCTAATCCTTTGGAAATAGAGCCTTCTATCAATGTTACCTTCTAAGAGGAGAGAAAGTGCCATGTTCGATAACACCAATGGCAAACACTCTCTTTGGATTGTGGCATAATGCTTCATTTCTTTCTAAACTTTTGCACTAATGTATTGGCATATTACTCCACACAGGTGGCTCCGTTTCAGTGGGTGAATGAAGTGATTCTTTATTTTGGCTTTCACCAACAGCAACTGCTAAACATAACCTTGTAATCCCCTATTTCCACAGACTCATAACCTTCCAAAACATTCACCTTTGGGGCTGAATTTTTCAATGTTTAGACCTTGATTCAGGAAAGCATCCCTATTCTGGAACAGCACATAAATATGTTTATCTTTAACCAAGTGTTTAAATGCCATTGAAACCAAGCAGGTGCTTAAATACTTCCCTGAACTGAGTCCTTAGTCTCTGCCCAAAAGTGACTTTTTATGTTTAGAAGTTTGAGCAAGATCTCTAAATCTGGTTGAATTATGAGAGAATGAAAATAAATAAATGTTTAAATAAATGACCCTTTAAATTCTTACATGCATGTATTCCATAGCAAGTCCAATTGAAGTCAGTGTAAGCCACAGGTGCTCAGTACTTCTGAAAACTTAAACCCTAGCTTTCCTGGTTAGTAGGCCTATACCTAATCCATTAGACCACAGGACCACCCAAACAAATTATTTAACCTTTTTTGATATATCAGCACTGCAAAAAACAAATCTGCAGCAACAAGTCTCAGAGCCCAGGGCTATAGACTGGGGCTTGCAGGGCTTACACTACAGGGATAAAAGTAGCAGCATAGATGTTCCCACTTGGGCTGGATCTCAGGCTCTGAGACCCCCCACCCTTATTGCTGGGTTTCAAAGCCCAAGACCCAACCCAAGCCCAAACATCTATGCTGCTATTTTTAGTCCCGTAGCACAAGCACGAGTCTGTAGACTCAGGCTCTGAGACTTGCTGCCACAGATGTTTTTTTTTTTATAGTGTAGACATATCCTGAGTGCTCAGTTTTCCCATCTCTAAAATATCATTCCCTCACTGAGCCCTCTTGATTAATCCAGAACTGGACCTTGATTTACTGGTATTTCTACTTGTTGAAGGAGTTAAGTGGTATGGACAGATCACCACACAACAGATGTCTGGACCAATCTGTCAGAACAATTACTTTGTATGCATTTGTGTACCCACTAAATCAGCTTTGGGGGAGGACACTTAGACAATACAAGGTAGTTGGGATTACAGCTGGATCAAGCTGAATGCCATACTGAGCACATGCAGTGTACACAAATCACATATTGAATGTTAACTGCGGCACAAATTGAGGGAGGTTAAAGATAAGTAGTTGATCCCCCTTTGTGTCATAGTTCCACTGCCTTCCGCAGAACCTGGACAGAGATGAGATATTATCTGGGTTATAAATTGGGAAGGACTAAGGGAAAGTGGGACATTTGGCAGAAATATTGTCTTATTTTACTTTTTATAAACTTCTTTATCTCCAGACAAGGAAAACATTGTAGTAATGGAGCTTTCAGGCACCGAGAGAGATAGTTTAGTAGTCTAAACATCAGACTTGAAATATTTAATCCCCCAGGACCTGTAGGTTCAAGGCTAGCAAAGGATACCTTGGCTGTCTTCCTCAAGTTAGATTAGTTGAGTTTAGTGCAGTTTACCATGTGGATTTTTCTGAGTAGACCTACAAACTGATGCTCCTTCTGTGTCTTTCAGAGGGTATTGACGAGTCCCTGATCTGTTTTGTAAGGCTTTGGCTTAGGGGCACTGTAACAAATTTCCCATCCCCCAATGTGGTGCGGAAACAGGTATTCCAATTGGCTGCTGCCCTCCATTTTAAAGGCTTCTACAATTCAGCTTAGTTGCATCTAGGTATTTAAAATGTACTCATTGCAAAGGTATCTGAGCCCTATATAATCTTTAAAGTTCAATAGGATGAAAGGTCTATGTAAATATAAATTATCATCACTGTATACTCTGCTTAACTGGAGCATGCTGAACAGGGATGTCTGCTTTACTGGGGTATCTCTCTGGAAACCGATGACAGTGAATAGCAATGGCTGCTAGTTAATCCAGACAGTATTGGCATAAGTTCTACTTAATGGGGATTCATTTAGCTAGTGTCAAACAAAGTGGTAAATATTCAGGAAGCCTTGGTCAAGCGTCATGGTGTTTCAGTGGCATTGGCTAAGGATGGCAGCATTCATCAGGCATCATACCAAGTAGCTTCAGATCACGGAATTTACAAACTCTACAGACAATTGTTGTTCTCCCTCCAAATTGTTTGAATTTGTTCATCATGGGCAACCATTGATCCAAACAGGATCATGGTATATGTAATGGATTAGCAAATGTGTCTGTATCACTACAACTGGATACAGTGTCAGGCTTGTCCAATTCTGTGCAAGTAATTCTGATAACTACAACTTGTATGGTCCCAAATTTCCATGGACAATCACACCTCTGCATAAGTTTTGCGTGCACATCTCACTATACCTCCATACTACCTTGCATTTACTTCTTCCTTCCCTACCAGAAGCTTATGTTCACATATCCTGCTGTGCGTGGACCTCCCTTGGGCTAGCTCAGTATGTCTCCTTGTGCTGTGGGGCTGCCAAGCAATACGTGTCACTGCAGTCTGAGGAAGAATGACTTCAACCCATTTTTAATGTTGAGCGGCACTGTGGCCTAATGGACCAAGCACATAATTGGAAGCCAGGAACTCTTGAATTCTACTTCTGGCTCAGGCTCTGTGTGTGGCTTGAAGAAGTCACTTAGCCATAGTCTGTTACTATAAGCATATGCCTTTTTTTATAAACACATTGAAATCCTAGCACCTGACAAATCACATATACTTACCATAGAAAAGAAAAAGTATTCAATTTCCTATCTGTAAGGATAATCATATCAATATCACATTGCATATCATTTCAATCCAAGTAACCGTATATTGAAATAAAATTTCCCAAGATGTTCCTTTAAGCATTTTTATATAGCATTTTAAAAATTTTACTGTGGCAGAGTCTAACAACCATATCCTCCTACCAGATAGAAACCCTAGAGATATTGAATAATTTCTGCTTAAGAACATGTGCAAGTCCCAGTGAAACCAGTAGCCAGTCACAACAGCTGCTTGAGAGTTCTTTTCAATATTAGTATTCTATTCAATACTAGAAATATTCCTTTCCATATGAGAACCACTGCATGCTTTTACAAATCTGGTGTAATACATCCTGTGATTTACAGAAGCTGTGTTATTAGTGCTGTGAAAAATACATTGTGAAATTAAAATCACTCAAAATTTGGCCTGCTTTTGAGTTCACAAAGCTTCCATGAAAGTTCAGTGCTTCCTGATTTTTATTTTTATTTTCATTTTCACATCAGTAAACAATTGGTGGGCCTGGTGTATACTTATTTTTTTTAATGATCTGAATGTCACCCTTCAATCTTGTCTTAATGGTTGTGGAGAAAACCTTGAAAAAAGGAGCCCAGGTGTAGCCTAAAGATACAAAAACAGAAGTCAAATAGAAAGAACCGCAAATGTATTACTCCTTGCGAAAAAACTCATGATTTTAAGTCTCTGTCATGCTTCACTGGGGGCTTTGATGATGATTTTTGAAGAGTTGATGTGGCAATACTGAACAGTTTTGTTCTACAGCATTTTTTCAAGATCCCTGATTGGCTGAATCTACCCCATATATTCAGGAAGGCCCAAAGAAGCCATTTTGACTTGTTTTCTCTAGCCTATGTAGGAGCTAGGGAGGAGTTTTATCTCCAAGGGAGTAGGCCTCTTATCCAATAAAGACACTGGATGGGAAGGGAAGGCTGCTTGGTCCTCCCCATAAGAAGACACCACCAGGAAAAGGAAATTAAGGTTTGACAGGGGTGGTTTGTGATAGTCTATACCAGGAAAAGTGCAAGGATTGTGTATGGTATATGCAAGATTGACCTTAATTAGCCAAGATCCTTGCATATTCCTTATGTTAAACCCCTTATGTTAAATCCTGACTAATTAATCCTTGCATGCTTTGCATCATCTCTTCATAATCCTTGAGAGTCTCTTTTTCTTTGTTTTTCTCTGCAGTTTGTATTGACACTCTCTAGCAAGATGGCTTCCATTGCCTGTACAGATTGCAACTTTCACTGTTAGTTGAAGACCAGGCCAGGAGGTCTATCTGACCTTGTATCTGTGTACCCCAGGCAGACTACACATATTAAGATGCACCATTATTGTGTTCCTTACGTCTGGCCTTGGATCGTATCTAAAAACCCTTCCATATTGTTTGCACTTAGTATAACATAACAAACCACATTTCATATCCAAAGCAAAACCTTAGACATTTTGTTCCATATCCATCACCACCATCTATATTTGTAGCCTTCTCTCTACTCCTCTCCTCTATTACAAAAAGAATGTGTATGTGTATGTGTCTGTCTGTGGTGTATATGTATGTAAGTAAAATGTTTTTCCTCCCCAGGACTCTCTCTTACAACTAAAGAAATCTTTCAAACATAGTCACTAAGCCATTCATGTTTCTTCTCTGAATGTCACAATCATGGACTCTTGTATGAAAGTGGCTTTTGCATTTTCACAAGATTCATTGGGGAAAATAATCATTGTCTAAACTTTCTTCAGCAAAATAAGATTTCAGAGCCATGAAATAATCCAGTTTGGAATGGAAAAGAGTTTTACAGGAATTGTTTTGAAAAACATTCATTATATTTGCTGAGCTCTAGATACTATTATTAACTTTGAGTAATCTATAGTCTACTGTGGTGCATCCAAGGAAGGATTAGTTCTTTTTTTAATACCTTCTTGTGTTGAAAACCAATGAGCATGTTTCCCATTAAAATAATCTCAGTGAGCTAAATTCTATATGCAGTTGCAACAGAATAAAACCAGAGTTATTCTGGATTTGTACAGATGGAAGAGGGAACAGAATATGGCCCTATGAATTTAATTGTTCCTAATCTATTAGAACATTAATATCAAATAGTTTGGTCCTGGATCATTAGACAACAAACTACCATTGGTAGCAATCAATTTTTGTGGAATTCTTAATTTATTGTATTTCACTGTGTAGGGGCATCAACTAGTGATTAGTTTCATTCTCTGTAAGCCCTTTGAAGTTAAAGGATGAAATAAAATGAATACTGAGTCTGACTGTGAGCATGGATCAAGATTCTTTTTTTTTTATCTCAGTCATTCAATGCAGTACTGTGAAAGGGGTTCTTTTTATTATTATTTTAGAAAAGAGTAGCCAGGTTAAAACCAAAAAAAAAAAAAAGGAAGAGGAAGAGAAAATAAGGGCTACATTAAAATGATGCACAGGAAAAATATATGTGAAAATTTCAATTTGCCCCATTTTGCCAAAAAAACTCATCCCTTCTGACATCCTCCACCCCCACATCCTGACAAATCCGTAAATTATGTTAAAGTAATATTAAGGCTGTTACTTAAAAACCCAGTAGCAAAGTGTTTCTCTTTAGCATCAGGGTGAATTTCCAGGATGATTCTAATCATTTTAGGGACTGGAAAGAGCTGAAGTGAGTATGTATATCATGATGTATGTAGCATATATAATATCTAAACTAAATGGTGAAACAAAAACAGAGAAAGAAAGAAAATAATTTGTGGACACACCTAGAACTGACAGAATAGTTTTCTTTGAAGTGATTCTGTTCTGTTGTGAAAATACATATTTGGACCATTTAAAAACTTATTATTATTTATTCAATAGACTGTAACAGCTTTGAGCTTACGGTGGTGTTTATTCATAGACCAGCTCTGTATTTTAAGTCTATCATGTAAATACGGGTTTGAACAATTCGTAAAGGGAATATTTTACTCAACAAACCGTAGTGGCTCCTTTGGAGCCTGTTATGTTGTATTATATTTTGTGGTATGGAGCAATTCCAACGTTAATACAGATATACTGATCTCTGTGGTATGCTCCTTCTGTATGCTCTCTGCAATGCCTCCCTCCTAACAGTGCAGAAATTAATGCTGCTCCAAGCTGCATTAAATTGTGCTCCTCTCCTGTCTGTTCCATAAGAAATGGTGAAGAGGTCAATGGGCATAAGAAATCATTGTTGTTGGCCAGCATTATGAATTCTGTTGAAAGGAGTTGTGATTGTGCCTGATTGTGCCAAATTCTCTCTCTCTCTCACACACACACACACACACACACACACCCCGCCAATCCTGTGGCAGTCCCTGCATGCATGCTTGGGGCTCTGTGTCTTGGGGCATGTAGGCACATGCTGTCCATGGCACTATCCTATATCAAACCCACAACAATTTATTTTGTCATGTAAGTTAATACTGACACTGTCAGTAGCACTGTCTTATATTGACTCCCACCAACACCCCTGCTAAAGTATCTTTATTTCCAGATGGGTTCAAGAGAGAGGGTGTTAGTGCAGAGGTCCTGGAATTCCATTTGAATGGCCAAAATTGATGAGATTTTCTCATCAGACTATGGGGCAGGTTGGGAGGGTGGTTCTGTGAGAGGTAAGCACCCATGACATAGTGAAAGCTTTGTCTCAAGACTGCAGTTTTTCACCTGACTTTGGCATTCCCATGGGATGGCATAAGGTTTCCAGGGCAAATTTTTGGGTGGCCTCAGAATGTGGCCACCAACTCTTGTCGGTCACCACTCACACACTGTTTCCTAAAATACTTAATTAGTTTTAGGAAAACCAAATCTATATGCACATATACACGTCCAAATCATTGTAATTTATTTATTGCTAGCTAGTAAGTCTGTTGTGAAAAATTATATTAACAAAGATACAAGTATCACTTTTCACAGCAGACTTACAGCCCTGGCAAGCCTGGGGACAAATCAAGTCCTGGATGGAGGGTTGGGGGAAGCAGCAGAGAGCTAGACCCTGAAGGTCTGCCAGAGGATGGAGCCCAGGGATGGCACCCAAAGCTATGTGGCCAGAGCCTGGGGCCTGCCACCGTGCAGCCAGAGCCCAGGGCTGGAGCTCAAAGCTGTGGCCAGAGCCTGCCACCCCGCCACCTCAGGGCTGAAACTCAAACCTGAGCCCCACTACCACTGGGAAGGTGGGGAACTCAGGAACTCACCAGCTGCCTGCACCTACAGCATTGTGCCCCAGGTGTCTCCAGAGGAGGCAGGGTCCAGCCCCTGCTGGTGGCCCCAGTAACCAACACCAAGGTGGTGCATCCAGGAGCAACAGGGAGGGAGGAGGGGTGCTACTTTGCCCTCCCCCAACCCCCAGTCAGAAGGCTGTGGCCAAAAGAAAAGCCCCTGGTGGCCGCATGCGAGAAACGCTGATGTAGGCCTGCATTGTTTGAGCTTATACCGCTACAGTATGACCATTTATGCCAATTGTGATTGCCCTGGGAACATTTGTGATCTGTGAAAACACCTGTTAAGAACTTGTGGAAGACCACTAGCTTAGTTCACACATGTTAATACTCTATACTACACATGGAAATACTCTATATTTAATACTCACACATGGAAATACTCTATACTTTCATCTTTACTCCTTCCTTTGTGTAAAAATCTATTTTTATTGTTGGTTTATTCAGTGCTGCTGGCATTGCTTCAGCATCATCAGCAGAAAGATGGGAGTTTGGATGTGCAAATGTTACTCCCCCAATTAAAATCACGAGCACTTGATTACCCTGCCGATCTCTAGAGCTGCAAATATGTAAACAAAGTTTACATGCTCGGAAATGGAAATTGAGCCCTAAGTCATGTTTTGTGATAAGCTTTTGTTAGCTCTCGGGCTGCTGTTGATTTGAAGCACTACCAAATTAAATTCCTTATTTCTGGATTTGAAGACATGAACCTCCAGAAGTTCACTTCTTCTTGGTTTTCATTTTACATTTGCCCTTCTCAGTTGCTGACCGTGTTTCCTATTTGATGTTCTTACAAAGAAAAAAAGTCATTATGAAAGACTGGCTTACATGAGAGGGTGATACAACCAAGGAAGGAGACCACTATATAGAAAAAGAAATATTTGATATTGTCATTTCTGAGTCTTTATTATTATTTTTATTATTTATTATTATTAATAGTCTATTAAAATCCTAAGGCTAATGCTACTCCATTGCCTTCAGTGATGTTACTCTTGATCCTCATCAGTGTAACTAAGAACAGAATTTGGTTCTAAGTGTTTGATATGTGTTCAGAATTTAATTCAGGCTGATCCCCTCTAATAAAGATTCTAAATTGTGTTTCTTCTCTCCTAAGATTTACTGGATACAAATCTGTGTAACACTGTGTTACAGAATGGTTGCTTTTGTTACAAGAATATGGACCATTTAGCTATTGGCCCTTCTTCTTTGCCACACTGTCACCCCGCAATTCATTAGGATGGCATAAAGCCAATGAAGAATACAGATGGAAATAAAAGTAGAACAGAGAAATTAGTTACTTATATTGCTATGAGATACATTCTCCCTTGCCTTTTTCCTTTTGTAGTCATTTATAACTGGGTAAAGTGGGTGTGAACTGTTATGATGCTGAATTGATAGTATTATGCATCCCCTTAAAGGAGGTATACATGACTGCACAACGTGCATGCCAGTGCAGAATCAGTCCCTTATTTTGGATAAAGAAGCTCTGGGATTTTTGTAAGTCTGTGTGTGTTATATGCTCTTTTAAAATTAAAAAAAGAGCGCTTAGTAGCTGTTGATTTTTCAACAATTTTAATCTAATTTTCACTTCAACCGTTAGTGCTCTTCTCTTCTTGTGTTCACCCCCTGGGTGGGTGAGACTTTTGTATAATATGAACAGGAATATGGCACAGTTCTCAGTGCGTGTGCAGTGTATTCACCCCAAAAAGACAGGAACAGCTGGAAGCAGTATGCCCTATAAGCAGCGAAGGCTAATGCAAATGCATCACACTTGTACTTTGCAAATTCCACTGGCTCCCTGTCCACTTAAGAACAGAATTCAAAGTCCCTCACTTAATCCACCCTATAAAACCTGAAATGGACTGGGAGCTAGCTAGCATTCTCTTTCTAATGTGCTTGGCTGGCTGGTTCTTGAATACATGCTCAGGGTCTAACTGATCACCATATGTGAGGTTGGGAAGTCATTTTCCCTTAGGTCAGGTTGGCAGTGACCTTGGGGGGTGAGGGGATGGGGGTAGGAGATTTGCCTTCCTCTGTAGTGTGTTGGTGCAGGTCACTTGTCAGGGAATTATCTGGGTATATCGGATTTAATCAGTTCCCTGCTATTGTGGGGGCCTCGAGTACTGGTGCATCTCGGTCCCTCCTATTTTCTGCCTGTGGCACATAATAGTCTAGTCTCCTGTGGGTTGTAATACTTTGGTCTAAATTTGATAGTTGGGTTTAGTATGCAAGTGCTGGGTGTTGTGAGTGGCTTGTGATATACAGGAGACCCAACTAGGTGATCTGGGGGTCCCTTCTGGCCTTCAACTCTGAGTCTGACAGTGCCACTGAGGAGACCCAGGAGCTGGGACAGAGCACTCTCCTTGGTAGACCACATCTATGGAGGTCCTTGGCAGAGGAGACCACACTGGGTGTGTTTAGTCCCAATTAACAAACACATTTTGAATAACCTATTTGTCCAGAAACAGTCTAAAACAAAGACACCGACACATCCCATTCATGGGAAACAGAGAGAAGTAACACCATTTTGAGGATGGACCTTGGCGTGTTTTTTTAATTTTGCCTGGTGCTTAGATGCAAGGCCTTCACCATACCTGAGCTAGATTAATATGAAGAAGTGCATTTCTAAAGAAGAACATATGCTAGAACCTGAACACAAAGGGCAAATCACACCACTCAAGATAAAGCATTCTCTCTTGGCAGTAACTGCATTCATCTCATTAACATTAATGGCAGCTTCACACACATGCATGTGTATCTCTCATTAGCACTAATAGGTAATACATGCACGTAGCCCTCTGATGAACACTGATGAGAGTTACGTGTACGTGCAATGCTCATTAGCATTAATGGAGATTACCCACACGTGGATCTCTGAACATTAATGGGAGTTGTATACATGCACGTTTCTCATTAACATTAATGGCATGTGCATCATTCATTAATATTGATAGCAGTTGCAGGAAGGCACATCTCTCATTAACATTAGTGGGAGTGACATGTACATATTACAAGAAGAAACCTTTTCCTTTTATTACATTTTTTCTCTAACTCATGCAAAAATTGAATTTGCCTTTTCATTCTGTTCTCAGGAAGCACTAGCCTTTCTCAGCAAATCACCATAGATCTCACTGACCTTGAACATATTATACAGGTCTCTTTTTCCCCTGGGTGAGCTGTTCCTTGAACAAGGCCAAACAGCCTATTCTTCAGTATTAGGCAAGCATGTCATCTCTACACTTTTTCTCTTTTTTTAATCAAATATATTTACTGTATTGCTGCTATTTCAAAGAGAATCCCCCTCTCTGTTAACATCTGAATTCAAATTTATACTTTTCACAGGGTAGTGGTGACACACACCAGCTGCTGAGTTATTGCTCAGGAGAGTACAAAATTTATTGCAAGTTCTTGTGATCATAACTCCATTTTACACCACTCACTAACACAGTATTGTGATAATCCAGGACATAGCTCTCGACAAATGTGGTAGGGACTAGGGGCCATATGCTTCCTTTTATAGGAAAAAACATTAAAAAAATCTGAGCTCCACTGAAATTTACTACAGAACTGATCTGGGTAAGCTAATAAGTATCCTGCCATCCATTCATGAGAAAAAAATGTCTGGAGTAACCGGTGGGTGTGACTGGATACCTCTATTGAACTTATTTTTTTTTTGTATGGGAATATTGTGGCTAGATTCTGATCTCAATTGCACCTGTGAAAATCTAAAGTAACTCCACTTATTCAATCAGAGTTGAATCTTCCACCAATGTGAGACTCAGAGTGCTGCTCCCTAGAAGTCAGCGGGAGCCCTTGTTGAGTAAAGTGCTATTCAGAGGGTTTCAGAATCTGGCACTTTGTTCTTTACTGCTTATATACAGCAAGTATTGCTGTGTCTGTTGGAGGAGTCTATTGTCAAGGGTGATATTTTGGCACCCTTATTCAAGGTGAGTAGTGACCCTGAGGATTAAGGGGCTACTAAAAGTGAGTTGGAGTGTCAGAATCAGGCTCTAAGTTTATAATGTTATAGAGACACTTGCAGTATTTATTTAATGAATTCTCCCTTTCCTCACCACACTTTTTTCTGGATGGAGGGAGACACATGGGGGAGGAGGGCCAATGGTGAAAGTAAGCCTGATCCACCTCGCACTGTGACACATAGGAGGTGGGACATGGAAACACCTAAGAGTAAACTTTAATGTATGATGCCAGCAAGAAGAAAGAAGAAAAAAAGCAGCAATTTTTTGGCCACCAGGAACATCAGTATTGTCAGACTGTGCCAAATAATTACGGATTGTTTCTACTTTTGCATGCAGTTTCTATTTACACCTGAGCATGAAAGCAGCCTCTTGATTGCAAAAAAATGGGTGGTGTCCATTCTGCAACAAAATGTATGTTCTTCCTTTCTGTCACCAAGGAATGATATTTCAGTGTCCATATTAAAATTGTATGGTCATACTAGCCAAACCACGGGCTAGTCTACAGTGCTGTATTTTAAATATACTTTCAGGAATCTATCTATTGCCATTGTATTGTGCCCCATTTCTTTTGGTGAGGGAGGAGAGTTATGTCTTTAAAGCACAGGATTGGGGCTCTAGGGGTCTAGATTCAATTCTCAGTTTTGTCATGGACTCTGCGTGTGAAATTGCTTAATCTCTCTGTTCCTTAGTTCCCCATCTGTAAAATGGGGATAAAAATGCTTGTTTTCGCCTACTCTTTGTCTATGCAGATGGTAAAGGCAGGGACTGATTTTTATTAAATGTATGTACAGCACCTAGCACAATGGGTCCTGATCTCAAATGGGGCCTCTAGACACTACTGTAACATTTCTGCTACTAGTATTACTACTCACAATAATAGCCACATCAACTGTATGTACTTTTTTTAAAGCAATATTTTGTTTAAAAGTCCTGGCACTGCCCTATAATAAAATCACCGTATTGCTTTTCTCATTGCTATACCAAATTAGAATATTTGTTGTCCATGCAAATCAGATTTCAAACCAGAATGTTTGTTTGCAAATAACAGATGAAAATGAAAGGAGTATGCTAGGAAAACAAATATACTGTATAAGAGTCACTAAAACTGGGGCAGGTATAAATTATACCTTTGTGTGCCACTAAGTCCCCTGCTGCAAAAATAGGCTTCAACTCAGGGTCGGGCAGGCTGTGTCACTGCTGCTGCTCCTTTTCAGGAGCCTTCTGGAGAGAGCAGTTTAAACTCCCACCAGAGCTCTGCAAAGAAAATGCATTGCAAGAGCCTCTGCCAGGCTATGCCCCCATTCAGCTAGCATTGCCCACTGTTTTATCATATAATGGTCCCCTACAGCTATCATAGTACAAGAAATGTTGTGGCTGCTTCCTTACACTGTTTTCTTAAACTGCATTCTCTTCCCCAGTAGACTTTTCACTCTTGGGAGTCTACGTAGACCCTGGGGTGAATCTAGTCTAATTTACATAAATAATTCTAATCTAGATAGATATATTAGACAAAATACTTTATATGTATATATTTTCTACAGACCGTATTTTGTGTGTGTGTGTGCATACAAACACATGCACACACACATAGAGGAAAGCTTAATCCAGTGCAATATGATGACAAATGTCAAAAGGCATCAAGGAAAACTGTAACAATAATATTCTGACCTGCTACAGTGGTACTAAAGGGTCTAATATCTATTTACAGCTTTCACTTATAATTCAGAATTCAGCTGCTAAACAAACTAAATAATTTAATAAATACAAGATGTTCTAACTCTGTAGCTTGCAAACGTTGCAGCTGTACCTTTGTTTCAAGGATTCACCAAATGGTGAAAATGTCAAGCTATTCCTTAAAGTGCATCTTCCCTCAATTCTCTTGGTAGATAGCACTGATTTTTTTTCCCCTAAAGATGCTTTATTGTTTTTCTCCTTTTCATCAGGGTGGGGTTGCCATGGCAATCAAATAGGATGTCTTGCTGGATTTCACCTTTGCTGTCTTGCTTCATATGGTTCTCTCTCCTCAGAGCAAACATGGTGGATGCAATGCACATACAGATGTCTGATTTCAGATTTCTTTCTCGAGTGTAGCTGGCAGCTGCTCTCCTGAGACAGGAGAAGTAGCACTTCACAAACTGGCATCCATCCCCCCTTTCTCTAATGGCCACCATCACATGTCTCAGTTGCTTTGTGATCACTCTTTTAAGATGGACAAAGCTTTTCATGAAAGACTTTATTCTAATGTAAACAGAAGCCTTTGTTTTAACATTTCAATTAACTAAATTGTCAGATCAATTAGGGCTTCTCTTTCTCTCTCAGTTATTGAGAGTTAAATGAAGAAACAAAGCTTACATAGACATAGACAGTCACAACTCATGTGCAAGTGCCACCAAAATGCCAACAGGTAAAGAGGTTCTGGTTTGAAGAGCTGGCCTTTGGGTTGTGAAACACTGGTGGCTACTGTTCCTCCAAATTTGGGGGTGAGGGTTGTCTCTCTAAATGTTGATGGCAACCTCAGCTTTCACATCTTAAAGTAATACGTTTCTAGGTCTCTTCTCTGAAAAATAAAACTTCAAAATGGAAAGCACTCACTGGGACAGAACATTTTTCACTCTTTCCCTAAAAGAAAATGATGGATTATTCATGGCACCCTCCACAGTGATGGCAACTCAAAAATCCTGTACTTAAATTTGGAAGAGGAGCAAAGAATCTTCAATTTTTGTTGGCCCATCCAGAAATCTAAAGGCTGGCCCTGCTGATTTACTTAGGCCTTGTCTACATTATGGGGGGAGATTGATCTAAGTTACGTAACTTCAGCTGCTTACCACGGGGTCCACACTACGCAATGTCGACAGGACAGCTATTGTTGGTCAATTTAGCGGGACTTCACGAGACCCGCTAAACCAACTGTCGATGCATCGATCGCCACATGTTGAACCCCCCAGTAAGTGAAGACAAGCCCTTAGTAAATCAAAAAGTGGGATGTGTAGCTGAATGTTCTGGTTGGAGACTTTGACCAAGTATTGTCCAGCATCATTGCCAGAGGTTTTTGGAGAGGTATATAAAGCATTGCAAAAGAAGAGAGGAGTGAGAAGAAAGAAATGTGATTATTCTCCAAATCTGGCTAAAAGAGAGAGACTGTGATGTCATGGACTGCAGATCTTTATTCATTCAACTATTCTTGTAGTGATCTGTGAGCAAAATGTGCCCTTGATGTAATTCCTTTGACACCAAGGTTGAATTTAGCCTTATGCCTTCTTTGCAACTACTGTAAAGATATTTGCCCTAGAGCTATAACTCTCTGCTTCCCACTATTAGAGAAAGGGGAAAATCAATCTCTGGCAGATTTAGGGCTTGTCTACATGGGGGTTGGGGGGGTTAATCCACAGCTTTTTGCTCTGCATCAGGCAATGTGCATTATGCAAGCTGCAGTAATAGCATGCACCTGGAATGGTGTGCCTTCTGTCAGTGCACATCATTGTGCACACACAGTGGTGGTTTGCTGGGAGTTGAGGGTGTGGGTTTCTCGAAGGGTATCCCATGCTTCTTTGCTTCTGAGCAACATGTATTCTCAGACTTTTCTTGCTGTTCAGATTTTTTTTAAGATTCTGTGATTCATCTATCTCTACCCTGTCCTTCCTTTATGGGTGGGCCAGCTCCATTTTCAAATTGCTGTCAGCCAGCGTGGACCCAATAATACTCCATGCTCAAATACGCAGAGGCTGCTTAGACTGTATTTCAGCACTCAGAGCTGGATGAATTCAGCTTAGGACTTTGCCTGCCGCACAACCCAGCAACAGCAACAGTTCCTCCAGCAGCAGGAGAGTCTTCAGTGGCAGTGGAACTAGGATGTGGACAAGGGCAAAAGGAAGACACCAGGCAACCAATAGTAGAGGATGCGTTCCTGGTGCAGGGCCATTTCTGGGCTTGGGAAACCTGCATGGATAGCTGGGAAAGGATTGTTCTGCAGACCTGGTTTGACCAGCAAGAGAATTTCAGAATGAGGTGGCAACCTTTTTGGAAGTATATGCTAAAGCTACCCCACAGTTACAACAGCAGCATACAGGAATGCAGTGCCCCCTATCAATGGACAAGCAGATTGTAATTGCCGTATGGCAGCTGCCCATCCCTGAATAGTACCAGTCTGTAGCAAACCAATTTGGCATGGTGAGATAGACCATAAGGGCAGTGATGAGCTGCCAAAATCTTAACCGGTTCCCTATAAAAAGTTCTGATTTAAGGGGGGGGAGCAGGGGAGGGCCCGGGGGAGACATCCTCGTGGGCCAGGGGCCCCTGCAGGGCCCGGGCCAATTGACCCACTTGCCCCCTTCCCTCCCCTCCTCTCTGGCCAGCCCTGGAGCTTGCAGCAGCCCCCCCACACACACCTTGCCGGGCCTGTCAAAAAGCGGCAGCAGGATGACTCTGGAGCTCAGCTGAGCTGCCCAGCTGGTGCCGGCGGCTGGCCACGCTGCAGCTGGGGGGAAGCGGGGAAGGGCCGGGGGAGCCTCAGCCTCCCCAGCTGGGAATCCTGGGAGCAACAGGATGGTCCGGCCCGCGGACCGGAGTTCTTTGCCCACCTCCTGGCCCTTTAACAATCGGTTCTCCACAGAGGTCTAATTTTAGCAACCGGTTCTTGGGAACTTGTGGGAACCGGCTCCAGCTCACCATTGCATAAGGGCCATTATCAAGCAGGTGTGTGACACTGTGGAAAAGGTACTACTGCACCAAGTTAAAAAACCTTTGTATAATGCTCAGAAAGTTATTGACGGTTTTGCATGCGCAGGATTCCCTAACTGTATTGGGGCAACTGATGTGATTTACCCCCTCACTGATCAGGGCTCATAACTCATAAACAGTAAGGGGTATTTTTCCATGATGCTCCATGAGCTTGTCGACCACCGTGGCAGGTTTACAGACATGATGGGTGGTCTGGAAGGGTTCATGATGCTAGAATCTTTTGGAACTCAGCTCTATTTAAATTAATAGAGAAAGGAGAGTTTGCCCCCGGGAACACTGTGGTTGTTAATGCTGTGGATATTGCTCCAGTTATCCCTCTGCTTCCCTTATTAATGAAGCCATTTACAGGCAGCTTGGACAGAAAGAAGGAACTGTTTTAACTACTGCCTCAGTAGCTGCAGAATGACAGTGGAGTGTGCATGTGACCATTTGAAAGGGAGATGGCACTGTTTGTGGAATAGGTTGGAAGCAGCAAAAGAAAACATCCCAACAATTAAAGCAGCATGTTATATTTTGCTCAGTATTTGTGAAAGTAAGGAAGAAAATGTTAGTGATGTGTAGGAGACTGAGGTGCAGAGACTTGCTAAGCGATTTGAGTAGCTAGTAAGGAGTCCACTACAAAATGCAAACAGCTGGTGCAGTATTGTCAGGGAGGGATGCCTATTTCTCTTGTTTTGTCTCAGGCCTAAAAATGTGCAGTTGTACATCCAGCCACTAACTCGTGGAGGGGCAGGTGGGTGGAAGGTTTTTGTGCCGTTCAGTGTTGTAACAATTCCCATTGTGTCTTTGCCTATATATGGTTGTAAAAATTCATAAGTTAGTGCAAACTTAATTATTTTCTGTGTAAAATGAACTGTCAACTCTAGGAATGGAATTTTTAAAGATTGTTATTATTAATCTATGATGAAACAAACAGAAAGGAACCTTCAACTGAAACAAAAATGAATCAACAGCTTTTAATTATGAAACAATATATTAAAAACCAATCTATTAGCTAACTACAAAGTGCCTTTTCAGTAAATCAACAGTGAAACAAAACAGAAAAGCGTAACAGTGCAGGGCACAATGCAAGGACTTAAAGGCACAGCCAAGGTGTCTGCGAACATTTCATCATGAGTTTCCCATTTTCTGCCCTGTGGTGGGGGTAGCTCAGTGGTTTGAGCATTGGCCTGCTAAACCCAGAGTTGTGAGTTCAGTCCTTGAGGGGGCCACTTAGGGATCTGGGGCAAAAAGCAGTAGTTGGTCCTGCTAGTGAAGGCAGGGGCCTGGACTCAATGACCTTTCAGGATCCCTTCCAGTTCTATCAGATATAGGCATATCTCTATAGATTTAGGTTTGCCAGATACTCAGCTGTTGATAAGGGGCCTTTCCTTAAGGGTTTGGCCAGTGCATGTTCCATAACAAGGGGTGTTAAGAAAATGACATAGCTGTTGTTCATATTCTCAGGAGCCTGTGGTAGCATTTTGTTTTACATGCATTTCTGGCTTTACTTCCCTGAGATTCTTCCCAGTCTTGGAGGAACCTCAGAGATGTGGTGTGTGCAGTATATGCTAGGTAGCTTTGCCGTTGTGCTTTGGAGGCTGGGGGTAGGATGGGATTGGGTTGGGAATTATGTTCTTCATCTGGGGATGGTCTTGGAAATTATATTCCCAGTCTCACTGCACAGTTTTCCTATGCGTTGGAGGTGTTTTTATGGTGTTGGAGGAGTGAATATGGGGATGAGCTGTATAGTAATCCCCTCTACTTCCCATGCAGGCTGTCCTGACTGAATTACTTTACACTGAGGCAGATGATTAGAAGTCAGAGAATGGCCTTATTCAAAAAGGTAAAAAGAGCAGACCTGCTGTGAAACTATTTGCCAAGATGGTCCCCCCCCAGAAGTGTTGCAGGAGTGGAAGGGAGACGCAAGCTATACCAGTAGGGAAAGCCATCCAACTATTCCTCATAATCTCTGTTTAAAAACTGAGCCATTTCTCTGCCTTAGATTTTGCTTTATCTCCCCTGCAGATATGTTCAAAGTGAAGAGAAAAATAGCTAGGGATCTGCAAGGACTGCCTGAAGCATTCACTGTTACTAGTCTGTAAGAATGGTGTTACAGTGCATTTATACTTCAGCGGGGAGCTGTACTCTTTGTAGTACATGGTCATCATAAACCTTCTGCAATGTGGGACTGAAATGGTCCTTTGTCAGTGCATTAGTGTGATTGCCTGTCCAGAGTAGCTGCCATTTTGAAAAGGAATATGACGGGGTCTCAGATGGACAATGTAGGCCAAGTCAGGGAGGAAGGCTGATGTAGAGCTTGGACTTAGAAAGGCTCCCCTGGTCCTACCCGAGTACCCAGAATGGAAGCTTGCTAGGCAGTATAGCATATACATTAAAACGTAGATCGTAAATTATTAAAAACAAAAAACAAAAAAACTCCGTATGTGCTGCGGTTCCCTCCACACAATCAGCCTCCTTGGTCCCAATCTAGATTGCTGCCCGGGAATCAGGATTGCTTGCTGCAGGGCAGGAATCAGGTTTGCCTTCTACCTGGCTGGTGTCAGGGTCCTGAGTGCTGACTAGATTCTGGCGTTTCAAATAGATTTCTTCTCTGGCCTCCTCATGCTTATCCCTTGAGGAGCCTTGCTGGTTTTGCTGGTCATCCTTGAGAGGCAGATGGAGGGAGAAGGTGGCCGCACTGCAAGCTGCTTAGATTGGGTGGTTATGTAGTTATGTAAAATCCTGTCCAGCTCCTCAACAAATGGACAGGTGTCATGTTGCCTGATGAATTTTTTCCTGTTGTCCCTTGTTTTAATGTAGATGCCCCTGAGCTGTTTGCTGTTTATCTGGCACTATTCAGTGTCCAGCCATGTCCTCTTGCAGACATCTGTCTTGCAATGGCCACAAAAAGCTCTTTATTTCAGTGGCTGGCCACAAGAGCTTCCCGTACCAATGTTTCTCCCCAGATGCCAATGAGATCCAGGGTCTCATCCTAGCTCCAAGCAGCTGCTCAAAGCATAGAACAGCGGATCTCAAACTGTGGGTCAGACTTGCTGGGGCCCGGGGCTGTAGCAAAAGCCCCAGCCCCACCACCAAGGCCAAAGCCCAAGGACTTCAAGCCCAAGGACCTGGGTGGTCGGGCTCAGGTTACAGGCTCCTTGCCTGGGGCTGAACCCCTTAGGCTTTGACTTTGGCCCTCCCACCCAGGGTGGGGCTTTGGCTTTGCCCTCCCCCGCTCAGGCAGGCTCAGGCTTTTGTCCCACCTATTGGGGTTGTGTAGTAATTTCCATTGTCAGAAGGGGGTCGCGGCGCAGTGAAGTTTGAGAACCCCTGTTGTAGGGCTTCTGGAGTGTTAGCTCTGCCTCTGCAACAAACTGAAATCCAGGAGCAAATGGACAAAATGTGACTGCACCAACTCATAAACATAGGAGGGGACATCTAGCTGACCTGATCCCAGGGTTCTTTTGTTTGACAAACTCTTATTTCAATCACAGCATTGCATTGGTTTATAATAAAAGTAAAACAAGTTTATTAAAAAAAAGTCATAGGATTAAGTGATATCAGGTATAAGGAATAAAAAGAGAGAGGGTCACAAGCAAACAAAAGTAAAAATATGTTTCTAGGACTAAAACTTAATTTCAGCAAGTTACTATCGTTGCCTAAGCACATTTCTCACCTTATCTCAGTTCCCAGAGACTTCAACATCCTTGGTTGAAGGATCTACCATTCTGTAATTTCAAGAGCTCTGGCCCCTTTAATCTCTCACATGATAGATAATTCAAATGTCTTTTTGCCTCCCAAGTATCACTCCAAACTTCATTGCCTCTGCTGCTTCATTTACATTGGAGACAGGTAGATAGCTGCCTTCCCTCCAGTCTTGGAGAAAATCTGTCTCTTCCTTTGTTTGGTCACAGAATTTAAAGCATAATATCAGTGAGTATCCATAATTCCTCATATAGTGTCAGTACTACATACATTTCACAATGATATTAATCACCAGTGTGTGACCTGCTTTCATAAAAGACCTTACTCAATACACTTTTATAGTACAGTAATATTGTGTACAATCAATTGATTCAATTGCTTGTTGTTTGAGGTTCAGACCCCCGTCTTTATAGCCCAGGAAACTTTTGAAATGTATTCTTTGAAAAGTAGTCCCAGACAAAGCTCCTTTGGGGTGTAGACATCATGCTGTCTTCCAGAGTTCATTAACCCTACTTCAAGAGGCAGGAAGGCTCCCTGGTGGAACAATCTCGATCCCTTGTTGAGATTGCTTAAATATTCATCTTTCCACACTTGCTCTCCTGATGGCTTTATCTTGCATATAAATGTGCTTTTCTTTGTCTTCAGTCACACCTTGCCTAATTTACATAGGAGACATTCTAGAAGGTTGAACCACATTCCTTTGTCTGGAGTAGGCATGGCTTACGCACTGCTTGTCAAATAAATTTTAAGAACATAAATCTAGCACACATTTATAACCATTTGTACGCACCCCATACATATATCATGCAACAATTTTCAGGACCAGTATGTTACTAGTTTGTATGTAATATCTTACATGACACCTTTTAGATACGAATTATTACAACAGTGTGAGAGGCGAATTGAGTATGTCAGGCCTGACAAGAGTTGCTGACACAGATTAGTGAACCACCAATGGGCTTCTGTGTCACACTTGCTAAGGACTAAAAACATGTTACTTATCTGATCTGAGCTGTGGTTGTTGGCAAAATCAAGAATAGAACCCATCTTGCATGATTCCCAACTATGTGTGCTAATCACTCCACATCATTTAGATGACTGAGTTACCAGGCTAGATGGTAACACTTACCAGATATCAGGGCCTTTGTTGCATAAATGCCAATGCATGAACCCATAAAATCAACATAGGTATTTCCATATAGGTAATAGTGATGGTGCTTGTCCAATACCTCTAAAATTAAAGACCAGTGTTTGCTATAACACCCTTCCTCTATGCAACATATAAAAGTTATATACCATAGAGTATCTTGTTCCAGGGAAACACAGCAACATCCCATTTAGGGGTTAATCTTGCTCCCACTAAAGTCAAAGGAAAAAACTCCCATTATTTCAGTGTCGTAGGCCAGTAAAAAGGAACAACTTATCCCTGGTAGTGGTAGCCTATGTAGGAATATTTTAATATATTTTATGAGTTTAGACCTTATAATTTACAGGTCTGGATAATGAAGTTCTCTTCCCTACCAATGTACTTCAGACTTATCAATCATATATAATACATATTTCTAATTATGATTAATAATTTACTCTTACAGTGCATTCTATATCAAGAGCTCAAAGTGCTTTACACACTTAATCTGAACATTACCAACTGAAAACAAGGTCTTATAACAGGAAGTGTTGGACAACTTTAACTAGAGGCAGCACTATCAGCTCCGCCAATAATATTTCAACAGAATCTTCTCTACCCACATCAATGAGCAGAATATATTTTCTATTTGTATAGCAAATAGACTCTGTTTAGGGCTCATGTCTAGAGGATGGGAGAGACTATTTCTAAATTGATATTCGGTCATTCAATTTATTCAGTTTCTGGCCTTTCAGATGAGTCTGCAAAGAAGGATATTAATTAGTGGTGATCATGTTTGTGATGTGAACAACTGCCCACTGGGAAATGGATTGAGACCACCAACTCATTTCACAAAGGATACAAAACTACTATCAGTTCATAAGGTTCATTTTAGTTCATTTCAACTGAGCTGGGTTGGATTCAGATCAGCATCCTAAAGGTGAAAGTTTTACCATGTCCATGAAAAACTATAAATACATTTATCTTTAAGACAATATAATAGGAACAAGGTAAGTTTGATAAGGCTATCTTTGAATCTGGGAGATTATTGTTCAAATAAGCACTGAGCATCTGACCTATAATTTAGGGTAGGACAGATTATATCTCATTTCTTCTCGGTATTGTAGTACCACAGGTAGCCAAAAAAAATTAATATTAGCTTTATTCACATGCTAACAGGCTGTAGTTCTAACATATACATAAGATTTGAAACATAATATCTATGTACATCTAAATTAGAAACAGAGCGAGGTTCAATTTTAGCTCTTTGTATCCCTGTTGCATTTGAATTGTGTGAGACCTTTACTATTCATAATATTTTTATTTCAGTGTGAAAATGTATGCAGTATTGTAATATTAAATAGTATCTCAATTTGCTGAAAATTTTGGATGTTTTAATCATTGTCATTGCCTTTGACTGCCATGCATAATCAAAAAACAAATCCAAACAACTGTCGTCTAGAAAATGGGTCAGATAAATGAAGCAATTTTTACATGCACTTATTAACAAAATGCTGTCAAACAGATAATTTAAGAATGCTGTAATTATTAGAAATTAGATGAAACACTGATTGCAATGTTCACAAAAAGTTCCCTTCTGGATAAATAGTGCTAGGAAGAGATTAAGTTAATCCATTGGATTGGATGCTTATTTTAGCAGTACTGTATGTGCAGGCCACTCTGACAGAAGTTGAACAAATTTAAATCTTTTTTTAATTTTATAAAGGAAACTAGAACACAATTCCTGCCACCCACACTGTTTGGGTTGTTACAACTGGTTGACTTGAAGATATGTCAGAGATAACTATGGGTTCAGACAAGGGTTGGAGAGGAAAATTAGTTGAACCCTTTACTGGCAAAGATTCTGCTTTAGTGCAAATGTCACTAGTTATAGTAACTAGTTATAGTGACCCAGACCCAAAGAAGACCTCTGTCATTTGAAAGCTTTTCCTCTTTCACTAATAGAAGTCGATCCAATAAAAGATATTACCTCACCCACATTGTCTCTCTAGTTATAAAATAGTGAGGCAAAAGAAGCATGGAAGATACATGCTATATAGGTAAAATTGTCTCGATAGACTTTTCCAAAATTTTCCATGAGGTATTAGCAAGGCTTTAAATAGCTGCAAACTGCATATTAAAAATACCCAAGTGTATAATACATGTATAAGGGCACCTTGGGTTGAATACATAATAGATACAGAACTGTCAACACCCCCTTCACAATCATATATTCACTTGCTTATGTGAATAGACAAGGGTAGTGAGGTGCATTCACCAGGAGTTAAATTAGGTGTATAAATGGAATAGAACCCTTCTTTTAAAAATGAGCATCCTTCTGCCTGGCTCTTTTTTTTTCCTCCTCTCTCTCAAATGAAGCCATTTCTATGCAGATCTTAAGTTCTTTATTTAGAAGAAATGTCTGGTAAATGCCCATGTTTTATCCATGGCAGACTGCTTTTCTGTGAGTCATTCACCTCCTTCTACAGCAAAGACATAAGAACATAAGAACATAAGAAAGGCCGTACCGGGTCAGACCAAAGGTCCATCTAGCCCAGTATCTGTCTACCGACAGTGGCCAATGCCAGGTGCCCCTGAGGGAGTGAACCTAACAGGCAATGATCAAGTGATCTCTCTCCTGCCATCCATCTCCATCCTCTGACGAACAGAGGCTAGGGACACCATTCTTACCCATCCTGGCTAATAGCCATTTATGGACTTAGCCACCATGAATTTATCCAGTCCCCTTTTAAACATTGTTATAGTCCTAGCCTTCACAACCTCCTCAGGTAAGGAGTTCCACAAGTTGACTGTGCGCTGCGTGAAGAAGAACTTCCTTTTATTTGTTTTAAACCTGCTGCCTATTAATTTCATTTGGTGACCCCTAGTTCTTGTATTATGGAAATAAGTAAATAACTTTTCCTTATCCACTTTCTCAACATCACTCATGATTTTATATACCTCTATCATGTCCCCCCTTAGTCTCCTCTTTTCCAAACTGAAGAGTCCTAGCCTCTTTAATCTTTCCTCATACGGGACCCTCTCTAAACCCCTAATCATTTTAGTTGCTCTTTTCTGAACCTTTTCTAGTGCTAGAATATCTTTTTTGAGGTGAGGAGACCACATCTGTACACAGTATTCGAGATGTGGGCGTACCATGGATTTATATAAGGGCAATAATATATTCTCAGTCTTATTCTCTATCCCCTTTTTAATGATTCCTAACATCCTGTTTGCTTTTTTGACCGCCTCTGCACACTGCGTGGACATCTTCAGAGAACTATCCACGATAACTCCAAGATCTTTTTCCTGACTCGTTGTAGCTAAATTAGCCCCCATCATGTTGTATGTATAGTTGGGGTTATTTTTTCCAATGTGCATTACTTTACATTTATCCACATTAAATTTCATTTGCCATTTTGTTGCCCAATCACTTAGTTTTGTGAGATCTTTTTGAAGTTCTTCACAATCCGCTTTGGTCTTAACTATCTTGAGTAGTTTAGTGTCATCTGCAAACTTTGCCACCTCACTGTTTACCCCTTTCTCCAGATCATTTATGAATAAATTGAATAGGATTGGTCCTAGGACTGACCCTTGGGGAACACCACTAGTTACCCCTCTCCATTCTGAGAATTTACCATTAATTCCTACCCTTTGTTCCCTGTCCTTTAACCAGTTCTCAATCCATGAAAGGACCTTTCCTTTTATCCCATGACAGCTTAATTTACGTAAGAGCCTTTGGTGAGGGACCTTGTCAAAGGCTTTCTGGAAAATCTAAGTACACTATGTCCACCGGATCCCCTTGTCCACATGTTTGTTGACCCCTTCAAAGAACTCTAATAGATTAGTAAGACACGATTTCCCTTTACAGAAACCATGTTGACTATTGCTCAAGAGTTTATGTTTTTCTATGTGTCTGACAATTTTATTCTTTACTATTGTTTCAACTAATTTGCCCGGTACCGACGTTAGACTTACCGGTCTGTAATTGCCAGGATCACCCCTAGAGCCCTTTTTAAAATATTGGCGTTACATTAGCTAACTTCCAGTCATTGGGTACCGAAGCCGATTTAAAGGACAGGTTACAAACCTTGGTTAATAGTTCCGGCAACTTCACATTTGAGTTCTTTCAGAACTCTTGGGTGAATGCCATCTGGTCCCGGTGACTTGTTAATGTTGAGTTTATCAATTAATTCCAAAACCTCCTCTAGTGACACTTCAATCTGTGACAGTTCCTCAGATTTGTCACCTACAAAAGCCAGCTCAGGTCTGGGAATCTCCCTAACATCCTCAGCCGTGAAGACTGAAGCAAAGGAATCCATTTAGTTTCTCCGCAATGACTTTATCATCTTTAAGCGCTCCTTTTGTATTTTCATCGTCAAGGGGCCCCACTGGTTGTTTAGCAGGCTTCCTGCTTCTGATGTACTTAAAAAACATTTTGTTATTACCTTTGGAGTTTATGGCTAGCCGTTCTTCAAACTCCTCTTTGGCTTTTCTTATTACACTCATGCACTTAACTTTTCAGTGAATGAGATCCTTTCTATTTGCCTCACTGGGATTTGACTTCCACTTTTTAAAGGAAGTCTTTTTATCTCTCACTGCTTCTTTTACATGGTTGTTAAGCCACGGTGGCTCTTTTTTAGTTCTTTTACTGTTTTTCTTAATTTGGGGTATACATTGAAGTTGGGCCTCTATTATGGTGTCTTTAAAAAGGGCCCACGCAACTTGCAGGGATTTCACTTTAGTCACTGTACCTTTTAACTTTTGTCTAACTAACCCCTCATTTTTGTATAGTTCCCCTTTTGAAATTAAAGGCCACAGTGTTGGGCAGTTGAGATGTTCTTCCCCACCACAGGGATGTTGAATGCTATTGTATTATGGTCACTATTTCCAAGCGGTCCTGCTATAGTTACCTCTTGGATCCAGCTCCTGCGCTCCACTCAGGATTAAATCTAGAGTCGCCTCTCCCCTTGTGGGTTCCCGTACCAGCTGCTCCATGAAGCAGTCATTTAAAGTATCGAGAAATTTTATCTCTGCATTTCGTCCTGAAGTGAAATGTTCCCAGTCAATATGGGGATAATTGAAATCCCCCACTATTATTGGGTTCTTAATTTTGATAGCCTCTCTAATTTCCCTTAGCATTTCATCATCACTATTACTGTCCTGGTCAGGTGGTCGATAATAGATCCCTACTGTTATATTTTTACTAGAGCATGAAATTTCTATCCATAGAGATTCTATGGAACCTGTGGATTCGCTTAAGATTTTTACTTCACTTGAATCTACACTTTCTTTAACATATAGTGCCACTCCTCCCCCTGCATGGCCTGTTCTGTCCTTCCGATATATTTTGTACCCCGGAATGATTGTGTCCCATTGATTGGTCTCAGTCCACCAGGTTTCTGTGATGCCTATTATATCAATATCCTCCTTTATCACAAGGCACTCTAGTTCACCCATCTTATTATTTAGACTTCTGGCATTTGTGTACAAGCACTTTAAAAACTTGTCCCTGTTTATTAGCCTGCCTTTTTCTGATGTGCCAGATTCTTTTTTATGTGACTGTTTGTCATCTGATCCGGCCCTTACATTATACTTCTCATTTCCTCTGCTCCTGACTATAACCTGGAGATTCTCTATCATCAGACTCTCCCCTAAGAGAAGTCTGTGTCCGATCCACATGCACCTCTGGCAGCAGTCGGCTTTCCCCCATCTCCTAGTTTAAAAACTGCTCTACAACCTTTTTAATGTTTAGTGCCAAGCAGTCTGGTTCCACTTTGGTTTAGGTGGAGCCCATCTCTCCTGTATAGGCTCCTCCCATCCCAGAAGTTTCCCCAGTTCCTAATGAATGTGAACCCCTCCTCTCTACACCATCGTATCATCCACGCATTGAGACTCTGAAGCTCTGCCTGCCTACCTGGCCCTGCGCGTTGGAACTGGGAGCATTTCTGAAATGCCACCATAGAGGTCCTGGATTTCAGTCTCTTCCCTAGCAGCCTAAATTTGGCTTCCAGGACATCTCTCCTACCCTTCCCTATGTCATTGGTACCTACATGTACCACGACCACCGGCTCCTCCCCAGCACTACACATAAGTCTATCTAGATGCCTCGAGAGATCGCAACCTTCGCACCAGGCAGGCAAGTCACCATACGGTTCTCCCGGTCATCACAGACCCAGCTATCTACATTTCTAATAATCGAATCTCCCATTACTAACACCTGCCTTTTCCTAGAAACTGGAGTTCCCTCCCCCGGAGAGGTAACCTCAGTGCGAGAGGCAACCCCAGCACCATCTGGAAGGAGGGGTCCCAACTACGGGAAGGTTTCCCTCTGCTCCCATCGACTGCTCTACTTCCCTGGGCCCTTCTTCCTCCTCAACAGCACAGGAGCTGTCTAAGCGGAGGTGGGACAATTCTACAGTGTCCCGGAAAGCTCATCAACATACCTCTCTGCCTCTCTCAGCTCCTCCAGTTCCGCACCCTGGCCTCCAAAGTCCGTACATGGTCTCTGAGGGTCAGGAGCTCCTTGCACCGACTGCACACATACGCCACCCGCCCACAGGGCAGGTAATCATACATGCGACAGTCAGTGCAATAAACTGGATAGCCCTCACCCTGCTGCTGGGCTTCTGCCTGCATTGTCTCCTAGTTAGTGAAAAGGGTGGTTTACGGAAAGTAGTTTTGGAATGTGGTTCGGTTTATAGGTTTTAGGGGGGGGCCACGGGGAAGGGGTTAGGGCTGGCGAGGGGCTCCCACTCCCTTCCCACTCCCTTCCCAGACTCCCTTGCGAAACTCCCTGTTAGCAGCCCCTGTTCGCAAAGCTCCCTGGTCGCTTGTGCGCGGCTTTATAAAGCCCTGGCCTGGCCTGAGTGAATGCCCCGCCCACTGATTAAGGCTCAGCCAATTACCAGAGGCTTCGAGCTTTCAAACCTGCCTCCAACTGCCAGCCAGAGCACAAGGTCCCTCAAACAACCAAACAGACTGACAAACACAAGCTCAGCACACAGCAAGTAACCCCCCAAACACAAACAAACACACACTACAGACAGTCACTTACCCCACAGATGCTGTATTAGCTCCTCCTTCACCTGGAGAACTCCCTTGCGAAACTCCCTGTTAGCAGCCCCTGTTCGCAAAGCTCCCTGGTCGCTTGTGCGCGGCTTTACTTTGCCCCTATAGGGCTGCCAATTTTGCTGGGATGTATCCCTGGAGGTTTCATCACATGCCAGAATCTTGAATGAAAGATTCACCTTTAATTCCTGGAGACTCCAGGACCATGCCGGAGGGTAGCAACCCTAGCAACACACGAGCTCAGGGGAGCTTACAGCCCCGGGCGGCCTCCTCTATGGGCACCACCCGGTGGGCCCGATGGTCCCAGGACAGGTGGCAAACCAGGCAGACGGGCTTCTGGTCCTCCTGGCAGAAGAGCTTCAGGGCTTCCCCGTGGCGCTCGCACACCCCCGCCCCCGGCCCGGCAGCCCCGGCCGCCGCCTGCGCCCCGAAGCGCTTGACGATCTCCACGATGTTGGCCAGCTGCCGGTTGGGCCGGAAGAGGCGCTGGGGCACCGGCTCCCGGCACTGCCCATCTGCATTTATGCACCTCAGACACAATTCAGCCACATGAAATGGTGAAACAGCCAAAAGAGGACTGTTACATCTACTGTATAAGATATATATATATAGTGTTGAAAACCTTTTAAAAGTTCTGTATATTTAGGAGGAGAGTGTCTAATAAAATGCAGCACCAGGGCTGGAGTGACTCGCTGTATATTTCAGCAAGTTATGTAGATTTTCTGCTCTACTGTTCAATAAAATATATGTATTTACTATTACAAGCCCTACTTTGATAGCACTTCAACTCACTATTTAAGGGAAATTCCTTGTGTAACAGTTATTCTGCAGCTAGCTATAGCAAACTTTATTTGTTTGGCATTTTAATGTTGAATTCCTAATAGAAGAGAAAAGAAATGAAAGATTTTCTTTGGCAGAGGTG